>NC_061116.1:37777529-38140736 GCF_002878395.1 Capsicum annuum
TAAAAAATAATTTTAAAATTTTTTTAAATTTTTTTTAAAAATATTTAAAATATTTTTAAAATTTTAAAAAAATTAAAAAAGATCTTTTTTTCCCTCCATCTTTTTTAATTTAAAAATACTTTTAAAATAATTTAAAAATATTTTTAAAAATTAAAAAATCATTTTACAAATATTTTTAAAAATTAAAAAAAATAAAAATTCCCTCCCCACCCCCCCCCCCCCCATCCCCACCCCCCCCCCCCCCCCCCCCACCCAATCTCTCCCACCCCCACCCCAGCCCGTCCTCATCCCAGTCTGCTCCACCACCCCTCTCCCCCAGCCCTCCACCCCACCCAGCCCTACGTAACCCCTTCCCCAGCCCCCAGCCCCCACCCTACCCGACCTGTCCCCATCCCACCTAGCCCCACGCAACCCCTTCTCCAGCCCCCACCTCACCTAACCCCCTTTCTCCAGCCCTCATCCCACCCAACCCCTCCCCTAGCCCCCTACCCTACTCCACCTCACCTAGCCCCACGCAACCCCCTCCTCCAGCCCCCACCCCTAATTTGTTATGTAGCATTTTAAAAATGACTTGAAATTTAATGTAATACTTTTTTTTAAATGACGTAGCAGGCATGGATGACGTGGCAGTTGATGTGGTAGCTGACGTGGGAGAGAGTGCATTGCACTCACCAAAAAAGGATTTAAAATGTTGCTTTTTAGTAGGTTCAGGGATCTAGATGACAAACATGTAAGTAGAAATGTCCAACTTACAAAACCAACATAGTATAGGGGTCAGGAGGTTATTTTACCTTTTAAAAATAAACTGCAGTAATGTATAATGTCATATTACACATCTAAATTTTTCACTTTAAACATGTATGACCTATAAGCTTGACAGAAGGTATAATGAAAAATTATACAAAAATAAGACTTTTTAACTGTAAAATACAACATAAAACACAACTAATGTAATGAGAACTTCTAATGTATAACATATTGAAATATATATGATTAGACTTATATTATACATTAGTCTTCCAAAATAACTAATGTATAATGCCTGATTTATTATATCTTATACTTTCAAATAAAAACTTCATGAATGTATAATGTTACACCATACATATAAAATATTAACACTATACATTATTTATCTATAAACTTGTCAGAACGTATAATGTAACCTTTTACAAAATTCATAAATTATAATTGTATAATTTGACTAAATACAAAAACAGCATCTTCTATATATACCAAAACTTACATTATACATAAGTGTGTTAAATAAAGTAATGTATAATGTATAAAATCTGCATCTTTGGACACGATGACAAGTAATTTTTTCCCATCGTAGAAAATCACTTATTCTTTCGAGTAGCCTTGGTGTACAAATTACAGTTATCTTTGCAACCACAAAGCTAGCCTGTTTTAACAAAAAACAAACATAAAGTTAGATAAAATACTAAAACATATAAAATAGAATCTTTGAAACATAAAGTAGATCCAAGAATATTGGAAGAATTTGATATTACAAAATAGAATCTTTGAAAGAGTATTAAAAAAATATAAAACGGAGCAAGATCATTCCTTTTCAGAAATAGAATAATATAAACAAACATTAAATATTCAAATAATTAGGATTTAAATTCTTTTAGAAGATTGAGTAAGTGATTTTGTTGATTCAATCGTTTGAATAAACGCCGTTGTGCTCTGTTCACAAGATTCATTTTTCATGGCATGTTCCATCCCGTTGTGCTTTGCTGCTGCTGCTGATGACCCAATTGAGATTTTTTGAAGCTTCTGATAATTCGTCACCATTTTTTTTGCCTTTGTTTTCTCAAACAAGTCCTTGACTTTCTGATTTGGTAAAGTTAAAAAAAATAAATTAATGAATAAAATCAATAAGTTCAATTAATGTTTGAAAACTTACAATGGTAAACTCTAAGTATGATTTCTTGATTTTAGGCGTGTAAAAAGGGATTGAGTAATGAAGGATAAACAGATTTGTAATGGGAGAGAAAAAGAGGGAGGAAAAGGCGGCCCTTTTTGGATGTATAATATTAAGGAGAGAGAAATTATTAAATAAGGGTTTTTTTTTGTAATTATTTTGGGATTTATATTAATACTTTACCAATTTGGGATTTAATGTAATTATGTAACTTTAACTTGTGTATATAGGTAATTTTTAGATCTTTTAAATGGCAGGCCAAATAAATATTTTGCCCTCCAGTAAAACCAAATCCGGAATGTGATAATTGAACATGGGAACCGGATATCCAAGTTTCAAAAAAATAGAACCAAAATTGAAATCAAAGAATAGAATTAGTTCGGTTCATTCCGATTTTCCGGTACTTATGTTCGCCTCTAAATCCTAGGGGCTTTTTTCAATTAGTCATTGGCTTATTTGGAGTTTAATTTTTCGAGGACATGCTTCAATCAGTTTATGTTCACTAGAAATTTGGTTACCTCTCCGGGACAATCACAATACTACTACTACTACTACAAATGATTTGGTGGTGACCCGGAGCCTAAAGAGTCCATTTTTTAAGTCCAATTAACTTAAATTCCAATCCATATAGAATTATTTACACTCTCCCACTTTTTAAATTATTTTACTTTCTCCAGATTCATATACATATGACAACCGACATATACATAAAAACTTATGTATATGTGAATATCTTAACGTCTTTAAAAAAAAAAAAGAAATAATGAATTCCCCTTATATTAAGGACGTAATTAACGCAACTAAATTAATAAGTGGATTACTGCATCCCTTAAATTATGTAATAGCTAATGTAATTCAGATTTTAAAAAATAACAAATAAATAAAAATCAAAATCAAACGAAAAACATAAATCAAAAATAATTTGATCACTGTTTTTCCATTTTATTGTTTTTTATTGAAATTCAAGAAGATGAATATTGTTATTCCTTTGAGGAACTCTGGTGAATGGAGAATCGAAACAGAATATGTTAAGTATAAAAATGAAGGAATCGTTTTCACGGAATAATAACGTATTCGAGGTTGATTTCGTCAATTGCTGCCGAATTAAACACTAACGAAGCTCGAAAAACTATTGATGTACGTTATGTTGTCGACAGAAATAAATTGTTGTCGACTGGTGAATGGAGAACAGAAACAGATTATGTTAAGTACAAAAGTGAAGGGATTATTGTAGCGGCATCGGTGACTTTTTTTTAGGTTGATTTCGTCGATTTTTTTAGACAAAAAGAGGTATTGTTTTAAACAGAAACAATTTTTCAGACAAAAAAAGATATTATTTTTAATTCTGTTACGAAATTTGTTTTCTTAAATTTGCAAGAATATTAGTATGACGTTAAATTTCGTTTTGCAGAGATTGTTTTCATGTTGAGCACATGAAATTATCTATTTTTTCGAATTGGATTAATTGATGTCCTAAATTTGTAAATTGCAGTGAAACAAGTTTATGTTATATACATAGCAATGTCGTCTATTATCCATATATACATTTACTGTGTTTTATCTATGTGTAGAATAACATTTTGGTATTGTGTTGTTTGTATTCGCAAATTGATTAACAGACAGAAACATATATACTTTATGAGTTGTAATGTATATTTTATATCTTATGTTGTATATGATTTTTTTTCTTTGTATAATCGATTTGTAACACCCAAAATGAAAAAAATATTTGTAAATTGTTATTATTGCTAATCATATTATGATTGTCTATTTCAGCTATGTCCTCCGATGTTACAATGAGGATTGTAAATGGACGTTGGAAACATCTAGTTATAAAAAAATTGAATCTTTTTTTATTCAGGTCAAGGCTTCCTCAACTTATATCTACTGAGTTTATGATTCTGAAGAAGATACACCATCGACATCGAAAGTGGATCGTGCAACTGTGGGACATTTCAAATAGATGTGATTCCTTGTCCTCACGCTATTGTCGTCTTGAAGTCAAAACATGTGAAAGAATTCAGGCCATACTGTTGCGTTAATAAGTGTATTCAATGTATAACCAAAGTATAGTACCGTCTACATAATTTACCATTGAAACTGGTGTTAATATGTATTTATATACTAATACATTTTCATTATCGAAAGTTCACATACAATTGAGCTCACAAAACAATTGTCTGTAAAACTTATGTATATTATAATACTTAGTTATGCATATATGATTTGTGGTTGAATTTGTGGTTGCTAATGTGTATTCTATATGAATTTGTTATTGATTCACGTATGTTACCATGTGTTCATTAGCATACGTTAATTCCGACAAAAAATTAGTTAACATTCCTTAAAATATATATGTATATTTATTCATAAATTCTATGTATATGTAGACTTATACATATGTTCAGTTCGTATTATTGATAATTAACGATGAAAGTATTTTCTATGTCTATGTAAATTTATACACTCATACAAAATTATGAGCAGTGTATCCGAAGGTGAAAACATTACATATTATTAAGAATAAATAAGTTAGTCAAATTAATAATCTCCAAGTGAATCAATGTGTTTCGTTATTTTATATATATGGATATATATATATATATATATTCACATTCTATAAAACACTAATTTGTATGTATTATCTTCAAAATAAATTTATATACACAACTGTTATTCATTTGTCTAATTCAGAAAGTTTGTTATGAACATATTTGTTTTTTATGAACATATTTGTTGTTAGACCACATTAGCTTGTAATACTTATGTATATTGTACTAGCAGCTTATTAATATAAGAGTTGTGGTTGACTTTGTGGTCGTTGATGTGTTTTGTATATGAATTTGTTATTCATTAACGTGTGTACTTATGTGTTGATAAGCATACATTAATTACGACAAATAATAAATAGTTAACGTTTCTTAAAAAAATTTATGTATATGTAATCAATTATTCTATGTATACGTAGACATATGCATGATAATACAAATATGTACAATACACAATATACTGCAGAAAATAGATTAAACTATAATTCAAAAATATATGTCAAATGTGTTTCATAACAAACAACTAATATTATTTTCAAATTCTAGATTCCTAAAAAAAATCACTGAAAAATAAATTATTCACCATAATGATCTTAAAATCTACTCAATTCTAACTATTCTAGTTTTATCGGGAAGGGAGATTTTTTTTATCCTTGGTCTTGGAGGGTCGATTGTCACTGACATAACTTTTCTTCGCTTTCTGAAGACCGTAATTTCGAAGGAGTGCCGCGTATCGCATACAATGGTACTCTGCTTCAAAACCCATTGAAGGCATATCCATTCCTTCACTTAGGTATTCTGCATACCTAACAACAAACACTCCACAGTCCCTGACATGCATACAAAGAACAACGCTAATTAATATAACACATCGTTAGTAATACTTGATAAAAAAATTAAAAGATTACTTACAAGCTGTCGCATTATTATTGCGTAATATTTTGTATATTATTAACACATACATAACAATATGATGTATATTAAACTGGGCATTTCATTACGAATCAAACAACATATCAAAACTTATCTATATGTCTAACATATACATATGTGATTTGCAGTGCCTCAAACACACATAACAATACATAATTCAAACCCATTCATGTATATGTTCAACAACATATAAACAGTAATGTATGTTCATAACAACATATAACAAAACTGGGCATGTCATTGCACACCAAACAGCCTATCAAAACTTATGTATATGTAACATATACATATATAATGTGCATTGCCTCAAACACACATAAATAAACATAATCCAAAACCCACTTATGAATATGTTCAACAGCATATATGAACTGTACATTTCATTGCAAGTTTAATAACACATGAAAACTTATGTATATGTTTAACATATACATATTTAATGTCCATTGCCTCAAACACACAGAACAAAATATAATCCCAAAAATAACTTATGTATATGCTCAACAATATGTAATGGATAGTGTATGTGTATAAAACATACATACTAACTAATATGTAAACACCCAGTAAACACATATGTAAATGAACTATAGATATGTAAACACCCAGAAATCAAGCTCATCTTGACATATGTATATGCGTAATATATACAAAGATTTGTTTGTATTTACGCATGGAACTACTAACATAACTACAAACTGATGAAAAAAAATCCAAAATCTACATAATAACTACCAACCATCCCCTATTAATGAACAGTTTCAAAACCTCAGATTACTAAAAAAACACAAAAAATCCAAAGCAAAATAAATCAAAATTGAAAAATCAGAAATACCTTGGGTAGACATGACCGTGCAGTATCATTTTTTTTTGAAATTTTCTTGAGGATTCTCCAATTATTTTTTTCGACTTTTCAGCAGCATCTTTGTTAATCTTTTTCATCTTAATGGGGTCGTTACAATTTTTTGATCTATTTTGAACAAAGTTAGGCTCCTCTTAATCAAATACTTTGGGAACGAACCTAACTACTGAATTTGTTGGTTCATTATACTTCAACTGAGTTAATCCTAAACTAAAAGAAGGAGAATCATCCATTTACTTAGTACTATGTATTTAGTACTTGAAATAGAGGATTTTGAAAAGAAAAAAGGAAAATCCAGATATACAAACTATTTTGGTAAAGTAGAAACCCAAAAAATTACTTAATCACAACATGCAACAATTTGTTCATTCGAAATCTCCAAATTTCAGTTATGTAAAAAAAAAAATTTACTAACCTCAGAATCGAAAAATTTAGAATAATAAAAGGAGATTAAGTTAAAATTGAATGTCAGGGAGTTGAAATCAAACACGGTTGATTTCAAACATGAACACCGACGCTTGATTGCAACCTTTTTTTAAGGAAAAAAAATCTTGAGAGAAAAGGGGTTATGTATGTATAAATACTTTTAGAGAGAGAAACTTAAAAAGTGAGATTTATGTAATATGTTTAGGGAGATGAAATTTTTTGTAATAAGTGAAACATAAGTTGTGGATTTGTGTAGTTTTTAATTTTTTTTGAATAAGATGAAATACCTAATGGGATAAAATGCTGAACATTCAACAACTTGTTCTTTTCATTAATTTAATTTTTTTATTCGCTAAACTAAGTTACTGTTGCCCAAGCGACTTTCAAATTGCTGGTTATCCAGCAACCTATATATTTCCATCAAAATGAATAAGTCGTTGGTTATCCAACGTTTTGTCCTTATTAATATCTTTGAAAGATAAGTGTTTCATTTGACATTTTAGCTAAAAAAAAGTGGCCTTTTAAACTCCAGACTCTTTCCTAACTGAGTTTGGAGCAACTTTATTTTAGCATCAAAATATGAATATAACTTTGACACAATCAATGATATCAGCTGAATTGTGATTAAATTGTGCTGATAGAATTTTGATGGAATGAAAACTTGAATTATGGTGGAATTAATCATCGTTTGAATCCTATTTAAGCTGATTTGAGGTTGTTAATTTGATCTTGAGGAAAAACAAGTTCGTCGTTGAAAGCTTTGACGAGTATTAAAGGAGACGATAGTGCTTCGACTTGAACAATGAGAGATTTGCAAAAATAGCGAATGTTTCAGCAAAATGACAGTGTTCTTAGCCAAACTTTCAAAATTATAATTTATACCTTTATAGTTTTTTTTCTTTTTTTATTCCTCTTTTCTATCTCTTGCCTCTACTTCTCTTTCTTTTTTTTTTTTTTTCATTTTTGTCCTTTTTTTTCTCATTTTGTCTTTTCTTTTTGTTGTATTTTATATTTTATATTTTTTTATATTTTCAAAAAATACAATTACATCGAGTACAAGTCATCTATGATGACGGATATATCATAATCGCTCATTGTGTTTGTATTTACCATCATTTTTTTTCATTTTTTTTCCATTTTAATATCTTTTTCTATTTTCATTTCTTTTTTTGTTCTTTCTTTTCATTTTTTTTCTTTTCTATTTATAACTTCTTTTCTCTTTCTTCTTTTGTTTTTTTTCTTTTTTATTTTTCCTTTTAATTTTTTTTTATATTTTTTCTCCTTTTTTTTGTATTTGCTTTCTCATTTTTTTTTTAATTTTTATTATTTTTTCTTTTTTCTTTTTGGTTATTTTCTTATTTTTCTTTTTCTTAATTTCATTTTTTCTATTTTTGTTTTTCATTTCTTTTTTTTTCTCTTTTGTATCCGCAACTTCTATTTTTTTTTTCGATTTTCGTTTTTGAATTTATTTATTTCTCTCTTGTTTAATTTTATTTTATATTTTCTATATTTTTGTTAAATATGGCTATGTCAAACACAAGTCATGAGTGATAATGAAAATATCATAATCGCTTATTGTATTTGTATTCGTACAATTATTTATAGTTTTATATTCATGGATAACATTGTATTTATGTTTCATAGTTCAAGCTTGTATTTATATTTGTATTTTATTGTTCGTATTTGTATTTATATTTTATAATTCAAACTTATATTTGTATTTATAGTTCACACCATTATTTATATTTTTACATTCGTTGATACAATTATATTTGTATTATAGTTCATACATGTATTTGTATTTATATTTTATATTTCGTATATATATTTTATAGTTCACACTTGTATTTGTATTTTATAGTTCTCGCCATCATTTATATTTTATACAATTTGCACATATATTTTAAAGAACTATTTCATATTTGTATTTTAAAGTTGAATGCATATTATATATGTATTTTGTGGTTTTATTTTATTTGTATTTGTATTCTATTTTCGTCGATGCACTTATATTTTTAAAAGAAATATTTTGTATTTGTATTTATAAATTGACCACATATTGTATTTGTATTTGTAATTACACTTGTTCCATTTGTTTGTATTTGAATTTGTATTTGACAATATCATTTGTATTTTTAATTTGCAAAAAAATTATTTTCTTACTTTCTACGAACACTTGTATTTATATTCATTGATACGAATAGTATTCTGTTAATGCAAATTGAACAATACAAATATAAATGATAAATCATAAAAAGTTCAAATATTAAATTCTATACATACAAATGGTACATTTGTATCAAATGACACATGTTTATTCAACTTGAACCATACACATAGAAATGATACTTATTTATATACAAATACTAACGATATATTTGCATAGAATGACACATTTCATATTATATATTTTAGACTCAATTAAATACAATAAATACATATATTTATTTAAGACCCCGTAAAATTCTAAGCTCAACTCAGTCTTTTAAGCTTGCTAAGGGCTCCCAGACTTAGAAAATTCTAGCTAAGTATTCAGACTTAGTATTATTTTGGCCTTCGTAAGTTGACAACTCTATTTCATGACTCGTATGACCTTAAAATGTCAATCTTTAGGTTGATTCATGATCAAGAATGTCAGTAGGTATTTTCGGACGAGTTTCATATTTTTCGGACCTCGTTTGGGAATCCAAAATAATGTATCGACGTGATCTCGGCGCGACGCGTCGGCCATCTTGTCGATCAATATTTTTTTGGCTTTCAGTGGCAATTTTCAGTGAACGGAAGCAGACTCGACACGGCGCGTTGGCTATCACGTCGATGCCAACTATGCGGTGCGTTGGTCTGTGCGTCGATGGTTTAATTTTCAGTCATTAAAAAGTTGCATCTTTGGGGTAATTGGGTCTTTTTTCCACGTTCTTCAGCCCCCATAACACGAGATTTAGCTCCCAATTAGCAAATTATATTCATTATTTCTCAAAACACTCAAGAACAAAAACCCTAGGAGATTAAATTTCAAATTCAAGACTCAAGAAACCATCACCAATTTTTCAGAATTCAGGCACTAAGGTATGTGAAGTGTTCATCCAAGGGTATTCTTCCACCCTTGGAGTACAAGAAACTCTTTTAAAATTTAAGTTAATTGATTTCATGGATTTCTTGTTGGATCTTGAATGTATTCATGATTAGGATGCTAATGGTGATCTAACTCCATGATTTGTCCTAAGTTTCATGCAAACTAGTTAATAGTGAATTGAACTTTGTGAACTTCATGTTAAATTCTTGAGTTGCAAGTTGAATGTAGAATTCATGATAGTACTACATGTGTATTGATATGTGAAATACCCATGCTTCTCAAGTGTTTATCAAAATGCCTATGTGAATTGACTAGCCCAAGCATAACATGCTATTATGTGTATTTAATCCTGCACAAGCCCAATGTATATAAAGTGTTTGATAGAAATGCCTAAGTGAATGTATTGTTAGTAAGCTAGAACCATTATGCTACTAAAGTCATGCAGTGATTTATTTTTCATACTATTGAGTCCTGTGGGTATTTAATACCCGATGATTTACCTGTATGCCTAGATCCAGTGTCAGTTACAGAATAGTATTCAGCCATGTCACAATCAGTAGAATTCAGTCAATTACAGAAATCAGGGAAACTCAGTAATACTCAATCAGTTCACAAAATTCAGTAGTATTCCGTTAGTCCATGAAACTCAGTGAACTCAGTTCAGTTTAGTTAAATAGTATGATCAGTAATAGTTTAGTCCAGCTTAGAACAGTTTAGAAATAAGTCTAGTGTCTATTTAGTTGACAGTAGAATTCAGCACCAAGTGAACCCAAGGATGGGGACTCACCTCACAGTAGAGGGTGTGAGCCTTAGAAGAAGTCCTTATGATCCAGAACTACATAGCCAGCGTAGGTTAAGACATCAACCTTCCAATTAAGGGTTGATGAGGTGATCTACCTGCCAGTTGAGGGTACCACCATTCTCGTTTGGAGCACCTGCCAGATGAGGATGACTCAACTTGTCTTTTCCTGTGAAATGGTATTGACACCCTTCCAACTGGGTTATAGGTTGAACCCCAATCAGTTTAGAGAGGGGCATGTTGGTTAGATAATTACCTCTCACAATCTCAGTTTCAGATCCAGTCTCAGTAAAGAACTCAGTTCAGTTCTACAGATGCAGGACTGTTAGACACAATCACTGAGTTCAGTACAAAACTTAGTATAGTTCCACAAAATCATGACTATCAGATATAGTCATTCAGTTATCTATAATTTAGTATCAGTATACTCAGCTATCAATTAATCAGTATTTAGACTCAGTATTCAGTATTATCACGATCTCAGTTATAGTTTACGTATTCATGCATGTACTCTTTTCTAGTTATACTCATGTCATTCAGTCATTATTGTTCATACATATGGAGCCATGCATTTCATCCTACCTCACTTAGCATACCAGTATATTCAAAGTATTGACGCATACTTTTTTCTTGTGCTATGATGTTTTATATCATAGGTTCAAATGCACGAGCTCCCGATCATCCCTAGCAGTTATAGATTTTCAGCAGTCAGAGTTAGTGGTGAATCCTTATAGTTCGAGGACATGATTATTATTTCAGTATTTCAATTTATTTTATTAATCGGAGTTAGTTGGGAACTTGTCCAATCAACTCTATATTTCAGACAACTTAGAGGCTTTCCAGACTAGAGTATTTTTAGATAGACGTGTTCAATTTTGAATTGTTATACCGTATTTAGTTTTATTACAGTATTGAACCTTATGACATATTTTCTTCCTAATTTCTGCATATTACAATATTATTATTCAGTTAATACAGCAGGTACCAGTCATAGATTAGCTTGTTGTCCTTCGGGATTATGAGCACCGTGTAGCATTCGGGGTATAGACTCGGGGTGTTACAAACTTGGTATTAGAGCCTAAGGTTCAACAGAGTCCTAGGAAGTCTGAAAGCCGCATCTAGTAGAGTCTTGTGCATGGGTGTGTAGCGCGCGACACTTATGGACACGGGGCTACGAGAGGTTTTAGGAGTATATTGTACGAGTGAGCATGAGATCCAGTTAAACTCACTATCTAATCCAAGGTGCTCTTCCATTTATAGAATATGCCTCCAAAGAGGACTAAGGGAAGAGGAATGGTAGACCATCCAGAAACCCAGCTCGTCCAGCCAGATTCTCTGGACGAACACATCTCTTACGCTAAGTTTAGAGTATCTTTCACCACCCTAGCTCATTCTGTGGTAGCCTAGAATGAACGTCTAGCTGCGATTCCAGCCAACCCAGTAGCCAATACTGCTGTTGCCTAGATTTGGGATTTCACCCGAATGAATCCTCCATCTTTTAATGGGTCTAAATTAGATGAAGACCCTCAGGAATTTCTTGACCAGGTGTAGAAAGTTATTGATATTATGGAGGTGACTGCTGTTGAGAGTGCTGAGTTGTCCGCATATCAGTTGCAGGATATGGGCCACTCATGGTTCAAATAGTGGAAAATAGAAAGAGCCGCAGATGTAGGGCCCATAGAATAGGAGGAGTTTGTCACTGCTTTTCTGGATAGATTCTTTCCATTGGAGTTGAGGAAAGTGAAGGTTTTGGAGTTTATAAATTTGAAATAGGGCAATATGATAGTGAAAGAGTATTCTCTCAAGTTTACTCAATTAGCTAGATATGCTCCTCATGTGATAGCAGATAGCAGATCTAAGATAAGTAAGTTTATGTCTGGTGTGTCTAATAGTATGGTCAAGGAGTGTAGGACCGCAATGCTAATTAAGGAGATGGACATATTCAGGCTCATGGTCCATGCTCAGCAGATAGAAGAGGCTAAGAATAGAAAGAAGAAGACGGAGAATAAGAGAGCAAGAATAGGTAGTTTCAACTTCGCTCATCCTAAGTTAGAGAATGAGAATCGTTCTCAGTTCCGCTCGAAATCCTCAGTTCCAGCTCCGTCCTCAGCCAGTGATACAGTGCCAAAATTCAGAAACGACAACAGAGATAGGGTGTCAAGCCCTAAACCCCAGGGTAGTGTCAGCAGCGCCCGAACCAATCCCCTTTGTCAGAAATATGACAGAAACCACCAGGGCATCTGCAGAGCAGGCAGCGATGTGTGTTTTGGGTGTGGCAAGCCAGACCATAGAGTCAGAGATTGTTACCAGTCATAGGGTCAATATAATCGTCCTCCAGTTTAGTTCGGTCGCCCGAATCAGCAGGGTGCCTCTTTCAGTGCCACCAGTAGGCAGCGCCCAAACAGACTCTATGCTCTTCAGTCACGATAATATTGCTTACAAATAAGTAGGATAATTTATTAATAATTTATTGAAATATATTGTCAGCATTAAAATCTCAAAATAAGAAAAACTCTCTTTATGTTGTGTGATATAAATCTATTGTTGATAAACACGAATATATATTAAAAATATTTCCCCAAAACGTAGCTCTCAAAGTTTGTTCCATTAAATTGATCAGGAGTTTATTCCATCAAATTGCACACCTTCGAAATCACATCAGGAAAATTCTAAAGAGAATTGTGATTCAATGAAACAAAATAAAATTTATAGTACTATTAGAGGTAAATTTTATTTTTTCTACAAAATGAAATATACACCATTAGAAGAAAGAAGGAAATTGCTAAAGATGTTGCATAAATTTTAATATGCTGGAGAAAGCATATTTTCTCACATAAATGCTTACCTTTATTTTGCTTCTACCTTTTATTTTGCTTCTAATATGAACACAAAAATTCCCTTATCAATTATCATGTATGTATAGAATCAACAAAAAGTCCCCATATAACTTACATTATATTGATTATTCACATATTTCGTCATATTCATGATATCTTTAGATTGGCACAAAAGCTCCACACCGTCGTAATTTGTTCTATATATGTACCACCTTGCATCAAATTTCAATCTTGAAGCATCAGTATATTTCATGGCTCAGCAAGGGATAACTATCAGTTAATTAAGTTGTGAAATTTTATCCCTCTAATATTTATCTGAAAATACAAAACTATTGCCACTTTTAAACTTCCTAATTAATAGGGAGATTTAATATTGACATGTAATGGAGCAGTTATTCTCCATAATGGAGTCTTAACATCTTAAGTTAGTGCGTTTCTAGTTTGACTTACTCAATCAGACAATTACTTGGGAGTTATATATTTAAGACTTTTATTAGTCCATTTACTTAGTTGATATTTAAGATTTTTATTAACCGACTTACTTAGTAGACAATGTACAAAAATGAACAAAAAAAATGTCAAAAAAAAGGAGAAAAAAAAGAATGATGGCCTTAGAAGCATGCTACATCAGCATGTTTCTAAGCCTCCTTTACATATATATATATATATATATATTGATTATGTGTTAAGTTATATAGTTTATGAATAACCAATTGATAATGAAACTTATATATTGTAATGTCTGGGTATGCAGGAGATGAATTATGTTGTACAAGATATTTCACCTTATCCTCTAAGGTTCGGCAACTCATGCAATCAGAACATTTTACAGGATTTAAGGAATTTTTTAAGCAAGGAAGTAGTTGAATTATTCTGAAACGTGCTTTAATGTGTATCTGAATATACCAAAATGTATCTTCCAAGGTCATATTACCAAGTGTCTTTTGATACTTGAGTTAGAGAAGAACAATTCAAATGAACTTTATGTATGGATCAAGGGTACTATGCTTAGATTTTTTATCTTTAAATTTGCTTTTACTACCAATTTGAAATGCACCGATAATACTGAAGATTTTCAGTACCCAGATTTGCCGCCAATAGGTTGATGGAGAAGTATTTTTTTGATACGATAATTGTGGTCCCAAACTCGATTTGGTTCGATGTTATAAGATGAGTAATTTTGACAATGATCAAGATGCTCTTCGGATAGCTATATTGTACTTTATCCACACCTTTATTCTTTCTTAAATGGATGATGCATCTATTACCTTAGTCGATTATAAAATAGTAAAGGACGACATATATACAGATTTTTCATGGAGAAAGTTAGCCTTCTCCAAATTCATCCATTCCCTGAGACAAGGTGTGAATATAGTGTTATTTTTGGTGCAAAAATTTGTATATAATCAACAAGAATTTCAACACAATTTCAACTAACTTATAAACTATCAAAATAAAGTTTCAAGAGCTTCAAACACAAGTTTAAACACGTGAAGAACTATTAATAAGAATTTCAAATTATTTTTTGAAAAAACAGTAAAACTAACTTTAAGAAAAGCGATGAAATAGAAAGAATAAAGTCCAATGAATTCACGGTGTGTCCTTAAGAAATTTATTCCCCTCAAGTACCCAAAGTCATAGAATATATCCTTCCAGGATAAAATGATTCACTTCAGAAAATAGTGGTACCTCAAATTTGCTGAAAACAGAACTCACTCAACGGTTGTTAATCACACTAGAGTTTTAAGAAGAAGAAGAAAAAAGATGTTTTTCACTTCAAAATTTTGTACCTTTACCTGAGTAATAATTTAGGTATTTATAGCCAAAAGGTGGTACTTCAAAAAGCAAGAAATGGTTCACAAAAAATATACTATTTGAAACGACACCTCACCTGTGCACGCAGGTTGCGTTTTGGTGCAAACCAAAATGTTCTGGCTTGACCTGCACTAGAACTGGATCCAAATATGACGACTGCGTGCGTAGGTTATTATTTCATTCTAAAACAGTGTCTCGAAGGGTTACATTCCTTCAAGGTGCATTGTGACATGTGTTTGCACATGCCATGTGCGTCCACAAATGGTTAAATATTTTGTATCAACTTTTTGAATTAAGAACTTCACTAATTCCCAAGTTTCAAATAAATTTTGTTTAAAAATATAATCTCTCAATAATTTGACAAATTTAAATCCAAATCCGAAGTCGAGACAAGCGAGCGACGATATCGATGACGTGAGACATGTCTTGTTCTTGCCTCACTGTCCACATAAAGTAATACTTCTCAATATAATCATAAGAAAACTCTTTTATTCCACCAATGCGGGAGAACTTTACTTTCTTAAAGTGAAAAATCAATTCACTTTTCCCTCCATTTTCCTTTCACATTTACACTTAGAACCCAACAATTCCCCACATAAATGGGAAATGACTATTTTTATAAAAAATTTATGGATAAGTGTGAGATCTTCAAGTAAATACTAATTGCATTTGTATAAGTAGGTTTTCCTTTGAAATTTTCATAATTAACTTACATCGAATGCACTCGATCAATTGGTAAATGCGATATAAATCGTTGAAATTCAATGTACACCTAGACAACACAAGTCACATAATCAACCTTTTACCATTTATGGTTCTCACACTTTTATTTGTTGCAACCATGAATACGACCTGATTTCATGAGAGCTTAGAGAATAAACCTTTACTATCATTCTCCTTGAAGTGGCTTCCACTTCACCCTTAAATAGGTGATTCCTAAATATTTTAATCCTATAGATAAATTATTTGGTTAAACTGGCAAAACTTAGAAACTATTAAAAAGATTCAAACCATAATCCTTATCCTTGTTTCTTTAAAATTGTCTTCATCATGAGAATGGGTTGAGTATATTGACAATGTTGAGCCATCACTCATAACTTTGTTAGATCTCCTTATACCTGGCTTTTGAGATCTCTAGTTTGTTAGGTAAATTTACTATCATGATGACTTGTACTAGGTCATAAACCTATTCCCTCTTATGATCTCTCAATTTCCTCTCTAGACAGGCCTTTTGTAAGTGGATTTGAGACATTATCCTTTGATTTCACATGGTCAACCATGATAATTGCACTAGATATTAATTCTCTAGCAGTATTCCATCTTCGTCTTATATAACAAGATTTATCATTATACATTATGCTCCCTACCCTACCGATTGCTGCTTGATTATTAGAGTGTATACATATTGGTGCCAAAATTTTAGGACAATAAGGAATATCTTTCAAAAATTTTTGGAGCCATTTAGATTCTTTACCGGCTTTATCTAACGTGATAAATTTAGATTCCATTGTAGAGCGGGCAATACATGTCTGTTGGATGATTTACCAGAGTCTGCTCCTCCACCTAAAGTAAATATATATCCACTCATGGATTTTACTTCATTTGATTTGGTGATCCAAATTTGCATCACTATATCCTTCAATTACTGTTGGATATTTGTTATAATGTAAAACATAGTCTTAAGTATGTTTTAGATACCCCAAAACCCTTTTCATTACCATCCAATGAGTTTGACTAGGATTATTCATGTACCAACTCAATCTACTAATAGCACATGCTATGTTTGGTCTCATACAATTCATGATATACATCAAACTTTCCAACACTCTTGCTTAGTCCAATTGTGAGTCACTTTAGCATTCATTCTTTTGAAGTGCAAAGCTCACGTAATGGTGTCTTGGTAATATTGAAATCCAAATACTTGAACTTGTCAAGTCACTTTTTAATGTAATAAGACTATGAAAAAGCCAATCCTGGTGGAGTTTTATGAATTCTTATTGCTAAGATCTCACAGCTACTCCAAAATCTTTCATATCAAACTTGCTCTCAAGCATTCATTTCCTAGTGTTTATGTCAGAACTGTCTCCATTGATGATCAACATGTTATCCACATACAAATAAATAGCGACTTTGTGATTTGGTATGTCTTTAATATAAATATATTTATCGCATTCGCTTATCTTAAAATTGTTTGCCAATATGGTTTGGTCAAACTTTGCATGCCACTATTTGAGTGCTTGTTTTAGTCCATAAAGTGGCTTAACAAGTTTGCACACTTTCTTTTCTTTACCTGAAACTACAAAACCTTTGAGTTGTTCCATGTATATTTCTTCCTTTAATTCTCCATTTAAGAATGTTTTTTTCACATCCATTTGATGGATTTCAAGACCATATACCGCCACTAATGCAACGAATACCGAATAAACATTATCCTTGTTACTGATGAGTATGTATCAAAATAATCAAGTCCTTTTTTTATCTAAAGATTTTCACAACAAGTCTTACCTTATATTTGTCAATAGTATCATCAACTTTTATTTTTATTTTGAAGATCCATTTAGAACCTAAAGGTTTATTTCCTGGAGGAAAATCAACCAACTCCCAAGTGTGGTTGCTCAAGATTGAATAGATCTCACTATTGAATGCCTCTTTTCAAAAGGATGAGTCTGAAGACAACATTACTTTTTTAAACATTTAAGGCTTATTTCAAAGAAGAAATATTATAAAATATGATACAAAGAAAGTCAATGTCCTTTGACGTGTACTATGCCTTAGATTCTCATTATTAAGTACATTTTTCTTTGGTTCATCCAAGGATTATTTAGACCCTCCACTAGATAACTCATGTTCAGTTTTATATAGATAAATGTGTTAAAAAAACTCAACATTATCTGATTCAATTATTGTATTTTCATGAATATCTGAATGTTTGGATTTACGAATTAAAAATCAACATGTTTTATTGCTTGTATAATATTCGATGATCACACAGTCCACAGTTTTTGATTCTATTTTTATCCTTTTAGGTATAAGAACTTGAACTTTGCCTAGCTACTCCCACACTTTAAAATATTTTAAGTTGGATTTTCTTCCTTTTCATTTTTCATATAAAATAGAGTGTGTCTTGCTATAGGGCACTCTATTGAGTATTTCGTTTTCCGTAAGACTAGGTTCCCCCTACAAGTTTCGTGATAAACTTGAACTTATGAGTAAGGCATTCATTATTTTCTTTAACATTCACTTTTTTTATTTGTTTCAATTTCATTTGATTAAGGTAAATATGGGGTAGTAGTTTGATGGATAGTTCCATTTTTCAAATATCTCTCTGTAAAAGGAGATTTATACTCTCCACCCCTATCATATTTTATTGTTTTGATCTTTTTATCCAACCGATTTTTCAACTTCAGTTTTATATTTCCTAAATGTATCTATTGACTTATCCTTACCATTTACTAAACAAACATAACAATATCTAGTGCAATCTTTAATAAAAAAGTTATGAAATACTTTTTTCCACCATAAGATGGTGTTGACGTTATACCATAAATGTTTGTGTGAATTAAGTCTAAGGAATTGGAATTACTTTCAACATGCTTATGTAGATTCTTATCATACTTAGATTCCGCACATGTTTGACACTTTGATTTATTGCACTCAAAGTTTGACAAAACTTCTAAATTAATCAGTTTTCACAAGGCCTTGTAATTGACATGTCCTAAATATTCATGCCATAATTCATTTTTCTCAAGTAAGTGAGAAGAAATAGAACTTTTATTTATTTCATAATTCATTGCATTGATCTTAAAAAGACCCTTGATGAGGTAACCTTTACCTACATACACTTCTTCCTTACTAATTACAACTTTGTCAAAAATAAATACACATTCGAATCCATTCTTAGTTAGAAGTGAAGTGGAAACTAAGTTTTTTTTACAACTCTGGGACATGAAGGACGTTGTTTAGTGTCAACACCTTGCCCGATGTCATCTTCAGACAAATATTTCTTGTTCTTTCAACCTTACTATAGAAGAGTTAACTATGATTATCTTTTCATCCACTTGAGCTGGAGCATATGATGTAAATAATTCCTTATTGACGCACATGTGATGGGTGACACCTGAATCAAACCACCACTTTCTAGAATTTCCAACTAAATTGCACTCCGAAAGTATAGCAGATAGATCATCCACATCATCTTTATATTCAACCATGCTTGCTTGATTTTTTTCTTACGCTTCTTGGGAGCCCAGCAATCTACAGACTTGTGGAAAAATTTACCATAATTAATTAAATTTTCTTTGAATTTCTTCTTAGGAAGATTGCCTTGTTGTCCTAATGCTTTCTTTTACTTCTTTTATTTATTAGGGCCATCTTTCACAATGTTCACTCCACTTATTACAGAATTCTTCTGAGATCACTTTATAGCTGCCTTGTTGTCATCTTCAATCCTTAACCTCACAATGAGGTCTTCTACAGACATCTCCTTCCACTTATGCTAGTAGTATTTAAAGTCTTTCCACAAAGATGGTAACTTCTCGATTATAGCAACTACTTGAAAAGACTCATTCACAACCAAACCTACATCCAAGGTTATGTGAGTATCAAGAACAAAATTAATATATTCAATAAAGGTATTAACTAAGTTTAGACCTTCAGCTAGGAGATCATGGATGATGACTTGCAATTCTTTAACTTGGGTAACTATAGTTTTACTGTCTATCATCTTGGAGTCTAGAAATCTAGTAACAATGAGTTTCTTCATTCTAGAATTCTCTATTTTGTACTTCTTTTTTAAATCATTCCAAAGTTCCTTTGAGGTCTTCATATTACTGTACACATTGTACATGTCATCTTGTAGGCCACTCAGTATGTATTTCTTATACGAAAAATTTGAATGCTTTTAAGCTTCCGTTACTATAAAACATTTTTTGGTGTTTCTTATGGCAACTCAAGAACACTCTCTGTGATGAACCTTTGTAGATTGAAGTGGTTAAATAAAAGAACATCTTCTACTACCATTTTTTAAAATCCACACCAACAAATTTTCTTGATTTTTCCATTGGTGCCATTGCGGGACCAACATTCGAACGACATAAGTAGCAATATTTGTTGCTGTAACATTTGCCATTTCATCAATGACTTGATTTTCAATAGTCATTTTTGCTGTCACAAAGAGTCAAACAATTTAGTATGTCAGAATACTAACAATAAAGTTTAACACTTTAAACAACTTGTTTCTAGTTTAACGATGAAGTTTTTATATATTTAATCGTCAATCGAATAAACTTTAACCCTTGATAAAGTTTTTATATCTTCAAATCACCATTACGTTTGAACAGAGTAGAAAGACAAAAAATATTATTCTTCAGAAACCCAAAAATACAAACTAGTAAGTTAAATTCCTTAAGATTGTTGTTTTCCGTGTAGAAAAATTTATCTATAATTAACAAGAACTTCAAAACAAGTTCAACCAACTTGTGAATTATCAAAATAAAGTTTCAATAACTTCAAATACAAGTTCAAACAGTTGATGAACCATCAATATGAAGTTCAAACTATTTTCTGAAGAAACAGTAAAACCAACTTTGAGAAAAGAAGTGAAACAAAAAGAATCGAGTCCACTGAATTTACGGTGTGTCCTTAAGAAATTTATTACCCTCTATTACCTGAGGTTATGGGATATATCATCTCAAGATAAAATGATTCACTTCAGCAAATAGTGGTACCTCAAATTTGCTGAACATCGAACTCAATCAAAGGTTATTAAATCACACTAGAGTTTTAAGAAGAAGAAGATGATGTTTTTCACTTCAAAAATTCGTACCCTTAAAATTTAGCCAAAAGGTGGTCCTTCAGAAAGGAAGAAATGGTTCACGAAAAATACACTTTTTTTTAAACGACACCTCACTTGTATTGGACCTGCACGCGCAACTCATGTTTTCGCATAAACCAGAATGTTCTCGGTTGACCTCTGCTAGACCTGCGTCCACAGATAATGACCTATATCTGCAGATAACAACTTGTGCGTGCTGGTCATTATTTCATTTTGAAACAGTACCTCTAAGGGTCACGTCCCTTTGAGGTGAGTTGTGACATGCGTCCGCACATACTATGTGCATCCATAAATAGAGAAATATAAATTTTGTCTAAAAAGATAATCTATCAATCGATTTGACAAATTCAAATCCAAATTCAAATCTAAATTTGAAGTCAAAGTCGAGCCGAGTGACGATGATGATGATAGCGCGAGGCATGTCTTGTTCTTGCCTCACTATCCCACCAATGTGGGAGAACTTTACTTCCTTAAAGTGAAAACTCAATTCACTTTTTCCTTCAGTTTTTATTCATATTTATACTTAGAACACAACATATAGTAAAATAGTTATATCATTTAGGAGGCATGCCATACGTACTAAATGTATGAATGTTGTTCGGAAGTTGACAAAGGATTAGCTATCCTTAAGGATAACCATATTCTTAGGATATTAAATTGGCAAGTCCTTAGAATCAAGTTCAAATATGAAAAGTTTACGGTGAAAATGTTTAGCAAGGTATATTTCATATTTAATTTTAGTTATTTTTCTTTTACGGTGAAGTTGGTTTAATGTTTTGTTGATTATATAAACATTTTTGATACATTACTGAATACACTATTACATTACTACTTATGTATCTCATAAATAATTAAATATGAAAATAAGACATCTCTGACAATAATTATGTATCTTCAAATCATGAAAAGATATATTAGATTCCACTAATGATAAAAAGTGTTTACCTGATACATATAACATGTCAATCAATATTGAGTTACATATATATTTGATACATAGGTATTTTATTGTTATTGTAATCATTTCTTAACATTTTTTATTTTCTTTGCAAATTTTAAATTTAATATGTGTACAACAACCTAGTCCCTACAGTAGAGAAATTGGGTAAACTTGACTTGTCACCCTCAATTAGTCAGCTTTACTACTAATTTCCATTTGTTTAGGTGATAAGGTTGACAGAAAATTCAAGGACCTAGAGACATTAGTGACTAATCAATACACAAAGATCATGAAGTCTTTAAAGAAAAAGCACCATGCAGAGGAAAAGTAATTGACTTTCAAATTTAAGAGTTCTATATCAGTTACAAATTATTAAATATTCAAATTGTGTTTAATAGGTGGAGTTTGGAACCAATAGTTAGAACAGAGATGACCCAATGGATGGACAAGCTAAGGCGATGTTGATTGATCTCAAAAATTGGAAATTCCAGAAGACCCACCCAGTCAAGATGTTGATCAGGAAGGTGTTAACATTGACCCGTTTCGTGAAAGACCATTGTTGTTAATCATGAACATAAGGTAAACCTACATAAGTGATATATCAATAGGTAAAATATATTATATATCAAAATGTATATGATACATCATGTAGGGGTTGATGTTTAGATAATTAACAGTTGAGTTAGATTAGTAATGCATTTGACAAACTAAAAATACTTGTGTATTTGAGGATTATCTGGCATGTTTATTATTTTAAGGATGAAGACACAAATACATTACTTGATATAGTTGACAAGATGAAGACACACTTATATCTTGACCAATCGCTCCCCTAGTGGCACAATCATTAAAGGCTGTTAGTCCAATTCAAATAATAAATAGTTAATTTTACATCCATTACAGTCAGTTTTCACTAGATTTTTCAAGCACAAATTTGATTTTACACGATGACACAAAGACGCATGCTCCAAGAATCAGGTAGACTTCAAAAGTAGTCAAGTTTCCTACCTAACAGATTTTGATTCAATTTTCAAAGGAAAGGAAGAAATAACTTATTATTTGCATCGGAGACATCCTTTTGAAGATTTCAATATTTTGGATCAGGTTCCAACAAAAGTAATCACCATACTAGAATGGATTAGTGAAGGACTATTAAAGTATCAGGCCAACAAGTAAGATAACTCAACTTTTATTAGAATCTATTTCATAAAACTACTACTTATCCATACATAACCATAACATATAATAATCTTACAGGAAATCAAAGGACGACATCTACAAAGCTAAATGTGAGTCTTGAATTTGATCTAGTGAATTTTATTATTGCACATTTAAAGACAAAAAATTGATTCTATTTGATGTCCCAATCCAGCTCTTGCTGGAATGATGAGGTATAGACACATCTTTCTAAATTGTATAAGATGTATGTATCATGAGGTTGCATGACTCTGATATATACACACAGTTGTATCATATGTTTTATAAACATTGTAATTATATATTCTGACTGATACATTGATATGTACATGCATTAATTTTTATAAATTCTATTTGGGGCAATGCATTTATACTTATAAATCCCACCAAACACACACAGACACATATATTAATATCGGGTGCATTATGTTTTGATACCACAATAAGTTCACCGTCTATTAAAATCTGTTAATATATTGTGCAGCGTATCAATGCCATTTTCTATTACCTGCGCAAGAATTTCAAGCAATAGAATCATTATTATTATAGATATATCACCGCAATTTATGTGTTCAAAATGTACATAGATAAGATGTATAAAAGATATTATCCAAAAGTAGGGGATAAAGTTCTAGCATTGCAGGAGGACTATGAACATTCTATGGTTGCTACTTAGCACGAGGAGTCACTAAACCATATATTATTACAAGATTTAACATCCTCGGTGGTTGATTGTAACGGGGTGTTGATTATTATTGTTCTCAAAGAGAGACACGTACATGTTTATGATTAAATGTTTTCTTCAAGACATAGGGAACTACCAATTGAGATTCAAAATTTGGTCGTAATGTTCTCAACTTTCATTCAACTCAGTTAGCTTTTTGAATAAAAAATTGTACGATCTTGTAACACCCCAAATTTTTGCGCTAGAATTTTAACCGTCATTCCTACGTGTGTAAGCTCTAGTCCAAATATTTCTCAAGTTAATATAAGTTTCATTATCATTATTCTAATGCGTGAAGTGTTTTTGAGGCGAAAGGTGTTCATAGGAATCACTTAGAGTGAACTTGAGCTAAGAACCTTTGATTCGTCCAAAGTTTGGTATTCGATTCTACAAGGGTCTACTTTGAACATGTATAAATTTTTATATACGTAGAATTTTGCAGTTCAAGACCCCCCAAATTGTAGATAATTGAATTAGCTTTCCGACTATACCAATGTCGCCTTAATCGATACCCGAACGAAAAGTTATGGCATTTTTCGTGCGACGCGATTGGGATGTGGCACGATGGTCCTCAACACAATGAGCGATGTGACGCAATACAATTCCAACGCAATATGGAGCTGTTTCACACGCTATTTCAGTTCCTAAAGGGTCTAAGGATACTTTGGTAACTTCCCCTCACACAAATCCGCCCATAACACTTAATTTCAGCCCCCAAAAAGCATTATACACATTCTTATTCATCCTTTTCTCTCCAAGAAAAACTTAGCCCCCTCAAGAACATCAAGAACTTCAACAAATTTTCTTCAAGACAATCAATGAATTAAGGTTCCTCCATCCAAGAAATTCAAAACTCCATTACAATATCTTCAAGATAAACAAGAATTTGAGTTATTAAGTTCAATAATTCCAAGAAAAGCTTTCAAGAACATTCCCAAGGTTTCCAAGTCAAGTTATCTACATCAAATCAAACCTATTAAGGTATGTGAGGTTATGAACAAGGATACTACTTTCATCCTTGTGCCCAAAACTAGTTTTTAAAGTTGAATTTACATGAATTTGCAGGATTTACAACTAGGGTTCATACCCAAAGTATCTTGTTTTGAGTTTATGGATTTATAAAGTGATTGAAGTATGAAAGTGCATAGTTATCTTGATTTAAAGAATTCTCTTTCATGATTTAAACACTATAAGTATGATATGAGACATTAATTAAAGATTTCCAATTGAGCTTTAAGAATGACATTGCAATTTTGATTTCATTATCTTGACATGAATTGTTAAATCGTTTCCAAATTATTATTATTGAGCATGAAGTTTATTGTGATTTGACATGATTTCCAAATATGGGTTGTAAGCCCTAAGTTTAAGTCTTGATATTTCAAGAAAGATAATATTTGAGAATTCTTTGATAAGCATGTATTCAGATTTTTAAGCAAGATTTGATCTTTTGATTCTCAGTTAAGATTTGGAATCCACACAGATTAGTCTTAATTATAGTTTAAAACAGATTAATACATAACTGGTTTTCATTATAAACCCTTATTCTATTTTAATGCGGATTTTCTAAAATTTTGAGCAATAAGTATGAGAGTAGTATTTAGCACCGAGTTGGGTATGATTCTAAGGTCTCATGCACCAGAAATATGAGACACCGTAGGCTTAAGCGTTCATAGTGGGCTAAGTCAGTGATCACTTAACATAAGGTTCTATTATGACGGAAAGGGTAGAACAACTCTCCCCAACATGAATAAGACATTGGACTCCATGACAATTTACATAGTTTATGTTGGTTAGAAGAAACTTCCACTAGAAAGAGTAAAGATACAACTTTTAGAACTAAGTGTTATGGATCACGAGATTTATACTGTATGTTTTATCATTCATGATTTATGATTTTCAGCTTTCAGTTATTCAAGCCAATATGAGTCATTTACCTTTAGCATGCATTCTTTTATAAGTTTATATAAACATTAAGATATTATTTTTATGCATTCACTTCGACATGCTCAATACATTCCAAAAATACTGATCCACAAATATGTTTATGTGCTACATTGTCTCAGAATGTAGGTACGAGTTGTAGTGCACACATCATATTAGATAGCTTGCAGCTTCCAGTCAGCAGGTGATAAGTCCTTTTGATTCAAGGGCTCGAGTCAATCATAGTTTGAGTAGTATTTTTTTAATTTAGTTGTATTGATTCGGGATAGCTGGGGGTCATGTCCTGGCTACCTATGGTCAGTACTAGTAGAGGCTTCATAGACAGTCAGTAGAGTTATTATATTGGATTTTAGTTTTGGTTTTTTCATAAAGAACAGTTGTAATAATGTTAATAGTTTGTTTTGAAAATGTTCAACTAAGGATTTATCTTCCACTTATTTCATTTCAAACTAATGTATCTATTTCAGTTACTCATGAGTTATGCCAGTATAAAGGTTAGCTTGGGATCACTTGTGGTCCTAAGCACCATGTGACGACTAGGGGAGAGTCTCAGGTCATTATAATCTTGGTATCAAAGCACAGAGTTCAGGTGTCCTAGGGTGTCTATTAATCCATGTCTAGTAGAATCTTGCGGAATGGTACAAAGATATCTGTAGTTTTCTTTGAGAGGCTACAGGACATTTAAGAAAAGTTTCCTTTCTTTCATACTCTAGATCATACTATAAAGTTGTTCCTTTAGAAACTTCTGTCGATTCGTGTGTTAATCCATACTTCTCCATCTATGTTATATTCTTGAGATAACATGATTAGTAAGTTCCAATTCATTCTAAGATGATGCTCTTAGATTTACTATCAGTAATTTTAGAAGTCAAGGGGTTTAAGAGGAGCTCCCTAATGTGTTACAAGTTCCATAAGTTGAAAGTTATGTTCTTATCCTTATGAGTTGTTTAGTTGAGACAGAATAAGATATGTATTCAGATTCCTCACTAAACCACCTATATAGATAACACTCATAGGAGAAGATAGCATGAACCTAGAGTATTATGATTCATAAGTAGTAGAACCTTCTTATAATTAGAAGTATGGGTTTAGAAGTAGAGTGACAATAAAGTGGGAATAATAATTGATAGAAAAGTACACAAAGAGTTATTAGTTAAGGTGAATTATTATTTTTTTGTAGTATGAAAGGGGTTATTGATGATATTTGTTGTAGTATAAAGGTATAGGCTATTAATGAAGTATTTAATGGTTGAGTATTGTTGATTTAGGCTTTCCTTGAGGTTGGAAAAAGGGAGTTTAGTTGAAACTTATAGAGCTATAAAAGTAATTTAGGTGTACTGATGGGTAAATAGTAAAAATGTGTAGAAGGAGGGTGTGCTAATAGATTTTAATAAACTATACTATATGATTGTGATCAATTATGGTTATTATGGGGCTCTAGTGGACTAGTGTTTCTTAATGTCTTGTTTTATAGTTTCCAAGTGAGAATAGTATGTGAGGTTGGGTTGTTAAGCATGCCTAGAACTAGACATTAAGATTGAACAGTGGATGGTCATCAAGGTAGATATAATGGTTGCTTGGTTAGTGATGCTAGTTACGTAGAAGTGATCTAGTAGCCTTGAACAGTGTATGCAGGAGTTAAAGTTCAGTTATTCATAATTAAGTATGTTTTAGAGGTGTGCCCAAAGGTGATATGGGGTTACATTATTTTCTAAGGTTATTATGTGTTATATATAGTTAGTAGTACCCTTGAGTTTCTAAGTGGAAGAAGGCTAGTGATATAGTATATAGTGTTCGTAATAGCTAAGTTAAGGAGTTATGATTGATAATATTGAGCTTTTTGACATGATCTTGATTCTCATAGTTTAGAAATATAAGTTTAGAGGTGTGATATTGGTAGGCTATGACGGAAGTAGTATGGTTCATTAAAGTTTGGTGATATCCATGTTAAGTATTAGAATCTAAGTTTGAGTCTTTGAAGATTAAGCTAATAGAAATAAGAGTTGAAGCACTAGATGGTGTGCACTCCGACTATGGGGATACTTAAGAAGATTCTAAGTTAGTAAGTGTTCAAGTATTATATGATGACTATTGGGGCTATAGAAAGATAGAGTTCTATCTTAGGAGGAAGTATTAGCAAGGGGTTTTACACTTTCAGGTGTAGTCTTTTGGGTTAAGTTTATTCTTTACGTGTATTGTTGTATCCCAGAATCCAGAGTTCAGTGATTGTAGTCCAGTTTAGAGTTTAGTAAAGGGGTTCCACAAACTTAGAATGATGACTTAAAGCTAAGGGGTAAATGATAATATAAGTAACTAAGTCAGATTCTAGTAGTGCTGCCAGTGTGGGGGGGAGATGCCTGACTCATTCTTATTTCAGTATTAGTCCTTCAGTCATCACGATATCTACTCATGCCTTACGTGTTAGCTCTATGATCATAGTTCTATTCATGCACATCATAGAAAATCATGTACCACTTCCAAATCCTAGTATGAGGAGTTCCAATTCACTCAGAGTACGAATCATGTTCCATGAAATCATGAACTCCAAACTCAGGTCTTGCATCTCATGACTCATGCTTTCATGCTTTACGGTATGTTCAATTCTAGGCACTCATGCTACACTAAGCAAAATTCAGATTATGTCATATATATTCTTAGTTTAGATCTCTTGATAAATCCATGATCTTGATATTCTATTCCTCAGGCCTCAGTTAAGTGTCAAATCTATACTTTCATGTTTTAGGTCCTTATGTTTTAACATTTTAGTGACCTTTCCTTGTATAATAATAGTGGTGATGAGTAATTATGTGTATGGGATAGAGTAAGTGTTTTTTATTGGCGAAAGATCATTGTATGCTTGTTTTAGCTAAGTCTATAAGTGTGAAGTAAGATTAAAGCCAAGTCTTTGATACATGTCGTGGTTAGTTGAAATTATGTATGTATGTTAAGGTAGTGCATGGAAGTTGTTAATGATAGAGGTTTGGAGGATGTGATAAGTATTCTATTATGGGTATTTGTTTAGTTTTTAATATGTGGTCATAACAATAGGCTTGAATATCATGTAAGTGTATAAGGGTATGAATGCATTGTGCGTTAGTTTTCGACCTTCCCGACCTCGGAATGTAAATCTTTAAGTTGATTCATGATCGAGGTTGTCTATAGCACATCTCAAGTATGTTTTGGATTTTTTGAACGAGGTTTAAGATCTGTTTGGAAGGTAAAAATATTGAGGCAATGTGATATGTCCGCATCGCATCATATATTGCATTGGTAGGAAGTAACACAACACGTCGCATATCGCATCGGTAGAGTGACACGGCGTGTCACTTATCTCATCGGAAGTCCTGTTCAGTTATGATGTTATATATTATACCTTGTGATTTTGAGTTAGGCTTGATCATGGTGAGAGGACTTAGTTTAGTTTAGACATTAGTAGATGGATTTATGAACGGCCATGTGAGAATTAAAAGTTGAATTAATAAATACGGTATTTAAAAGGGAATAGTATAGTTGAGGGAATATTTGAGAAGTGTTGCTAAATTTGAAATTAAGGAGTTGCATTGCCTAAGACCTAGTAATTCTATCCTAGCCTACGATTTATATGCCTATGTTCCAAGCTATAGAGCTGTATCAATGTTGTGATTCCCTAGTCAAATGTCTTGTTCAGATTATGCCCAAAATTCTTTGCTCTCTAATATTATTAGAATTTCATAGAAGAGTGGTGAAAAAATACTCTATTTGAGTATGAGCAGTCAGTATGATCCAGTCCATATAGCCTACAATCTAGTTTTGCAATCAAGCATATAAGCTCCTATAGATTTCCTACTTTCCATCTCGTTTTACTAACCAAAGTTTCTCTAGCAAGGCCATTCAATGAGGAAAAAATATTTGCACTCATGCAAGTTACGAATTCAGCTCAGTCCACGCATCATGTTTCAGATTCAGCTATTTAGTCATGACTTAGTTCATAAGTATTCAATGCATAATCTCAGTTTTCCAAGTATTTCAACTCAGGCAGTGTAATACCCCTTGTATGATCTAAGTCTCATTTTTTGATGATTCGTGCTTGCATAAGTTATCATTTTCCAGTTCTATATGTATGATTGTATCATGAACACTTTAAGCCAATTCTAAATTCTCAGCATGAATCAGCTCCTTAAAGTAAGTAAAGGCAAGTCAACTCAGAAATTAGTTTCATGATAGAAATTTTAATATTTTAGCTCAGTTATATCCTTTATTAGAGGACATATGAAGTCCATGTTATTCCACACCTATAAGGCTTCAACAAGTTTCTAGCCATCATTCGAGGATGAATGCTTCAAAAGGGGAGATAATGTAACACCCCAAATTTTCATGCTAGAATTTTAACTGTCGTTCCTACGTGTGTAAGCTATAGTCCAAATGTTTCTCATGTTAATATAAGTTTCATTATCATTATCCTAGTTTGTGAAGTGTTTTTAAGGTGAAAGGTGTTCATAGAAATCACTTAAAGTGAAATTGAGCTAAGAACCTTTGATTCGTCCAAAGTTTGATATTCGATTCTACAAGGGTCTACTTTGACCATGTATAAATTTTTATATACATAGAATTTTACAGCTCAATACCCACCAAATTATAGATAATTGAATTATATTTTCAACGATACCAATTTCGCCTTAATCTAATACCCGAGCAAAAAAGTTATGGCATTTTCCGTGTGAGCCAGTAAGCCGACGCAATTGGGATGCGGCTCCTCGATGCGTTGAGCAATGCGACGCAAAGGACAACGCGATACAGAGCTGTTTCACATGCTATTTCAGTTCCTAGGGGTTCTACGGGTACTTTGGTCACTTTCCCTCCCCAAATCCGCCCATAACACTTAATTTCAGCCCTCAAAAGCATTACACACATTCTTATTCATCCTTTTCTCTCCAAGAAAACCCCAGGCCGCTCAAGAACACCAAGAACTTCAACAAATTTTCTTCAAGACAATCAATGAATTAAGGTTCCTCCATCCAAAAAATTCAAAACTCTATTACAATATCATCAAGATAAACAAGAATTTGATTTCTTAAGTTCAAGAATTCTAAGAAAAGCTTTCAAGAACATTCCCAAGGTTTCCTAGCCAAGTTCTCTCTATCAAATAAAACCTATTAAGGTATGTAGTGTTATGAACAAGGATACTCCTTTCATCATTGGGCTCAATACTAGTTTTTAAAGTTGAATTTACATAAATTTACATGATTTGCAACTAGGGTTCATACCCAAGGTATCTTGTTTTAAGTTTGTGGATTTATAAAGTGATTGAAGTATGAAAGTGCATGGTTATCTTGATTTAAAGAATTCTCTTTCATGATTTGAATACTATGAGTATGATTTGAGACATTGATTAAAGGTTTCCAATTGAGCTTTAAGCATAACATTGTGATTTTGATTTCATTATCTTGACTTGAAGTGTTAAAGAGTTTCAAGATTATTATTGCTGAGCATGAATTTTATTGTGATTTGACATAATTTCCAAGTATAGGTTGTAAGCCCTAAGTTTAAGTCTTGATATTTCAAGAAAGATGATATTTGAGCATTCTTTGATAAACATGTATTCAGATTTTTGACCAAGATTGATCTTTTGATCCTAAGCTAAGATATAGAATCCACACATATTAGTTTTGATTACAGGTTAAAATAGATTTATGCATAACTAGTTTTCATTATAAACCCTTATGCTATTTTAAGGTGGATTTCCTAAAGTTCTGAGCAATAAGTATGGGAGTAGTATTTAGCACCGAGTTGGGTATGATTCCAACGTCTCATGCCCCAGAACTACGAGCCACCGTAGGTTTAAGCGTCCATAATGGGCTAAGTTAGTGATCACTTAAGATAAGGTTCTATTTCGATGGGAAGGGTAGAATAGCTCTCCCCAATATGGGTAAGACGTTGGTCTCCATGACAGCTCACATGGTTTATATCGGTTAGAAGAAACTTCCACTAGAAAGAGTATAGCTACAACTTTTAGAACTAATTGTTATGGCTAACAATATTTATACTGTATGTTTTATTATTCATGATTTATGATTTTCATCTTTCAGTTATTCAAGCTAATGTGAGTCATTTAGACTTAGCATGCATTCTTTTACAAGTTTATATAAACATTGAGATATTGTTTTTCTTATGCATTAACCCCCACATGCTCAGTACATTCCAAAAGTACTAATCCATATATATGTCTATGTGCTACATTGTCTCATAATGTAGGTACGAGTTATAGCGCATGCATCATATTTAGACTGCTTACAACTTTCAGTCAGCAGGTGATGAATCATTTTGATTCAAGAGCTCGAGTCAGTCATAGTTTGAGTAGTATTTTAGTTTTTTCTTTATTCAGTCATATTGATTCGGGATAACTGAGGGTCATGCTCTGGCTGCCTAAAGTCAGTACTAGTAGAGGCTTCATAGACAGTCAGTACAGTTAATAAATTGGATTTCAGTTTTGGTTTTGTATAAAGCAGAGTTTTATAGTTTGTTTTGAAGATGTTCAGCTAAATATTTATCTTCCGCTTATTTCATTTCGAACTTATGTATCTATTTCAGTTGCTCATGAGTTATGCCAGTACAAGGGTTAGCTTGGGATCACTTGTGGTCCTAAGCTCCGTATGAAGACTAGGGGTAGTCTCGGATCATTACAGAGCTGATCCATGCTTGAAGTATACAAGGATAATATGAGTGATGACCAATATCAACAACAACATTCATTTGACACTAAATATATGGAAGGCATTGCTACGCAAGTAAGTGACATCCTGTATGTATCACAAAAAAGTTTCAAAAAATCATAACTTTACATTACTTACAACTGCATACTAATAGTAATCTAAGATACATGCTTATACAGAAATTATGAATTTTTTTTGCTAGGTATACTGAGTATTTGGGTAATGAAATTTCAGCACCATCTGATGGTTTTGATGTTGAATTCATTCGCAAGAGATACACATCATTGTTAAGGAATTTTGAAATTGTGAAGGCTCGAAATGGTTATGTTAGTGACAGTGAAGATCCACAAATGTCACGACCTAAAAACAATGGTCATGATGGCACTTATCACAGTGTACCTTGACAAGTGAGCCTGCTACCCAAACCAATACACCAAGGGGAAAAGACAAAAATACCCCTAGGGTAAGGATTCTAAAATGAAGCCAAACCATATAAGTATAATAAATACAAAAATAACAAAATCAACAATACAACCATAACTCCCAAAACCTAATGTCAACAGTATAAGAACATAGATAGTACAAATTGAATCCAAATGAAACATATAATCTGTCCAAATACAAGAGAAACTCTGGCTCAAAGATGAGAGTAAATACATAGTCTAAGAAAGGTAGTAGAACCCATCCGGATTCCTAAAAATCAACGACCACCTTGAAAGCACCAACTATCGCCCGAATCGACCAAGCTGGGGCACACTCAAGCTAGGACCTGCATCAAAAGGGTGCAGTAGGTATGAGTTCGATCCACTTATACTCAGTAGGTATCATAGGTCGACCTAGAAAAGTAGATAATAAAACATACAAAATACACATAAAGGGCACGACACTTGTGATTAGAAAAGGTCATACAATGGTATCCCACACCGCTTACACTAACAGTTCTAATATATATCTATATCACATACATTATAACAACACAACAAGGTAGAGCACAAGTATACATCATATCAAATACAAGTAGAAACAAGGAAGATTATACAAGATCGTCAAGTACAAATAAGGGAGATAGAACAAATAGATGTAAGACAGGTCAATATGGCCATTCACTCACAACATAACACAATAAAGTAAGTGCAATGTATATAATGATGATGATGATATAGGAGGTTGTCACACAATTCCCATATATACCTAAGGAGTAAACCTTCCCAATGCAAGATGCATGGAGGGTTCGTTAACCCGTATACAATCCATATATCCATATCTCTTCCCCAGGACATCCCTCGGGGGAGGTTTTGTAAGATGCCATATTTTCTGTCATAAAAAGGTGCTGCTAATATTTTTTAGATATTTTCACGGTGGTACCAATATTTCATGAATGAGTATGATATAAGGATGTAATGCTCACAACCAATCACAATGAGTATTTGCGCAATCAACCACAATGATATATTTCCCCAACCAATCTCAATAATATATTTGTACAACTACATGAGCTAATATCCGCTCATTATTTCCACCATCCATGAAATTTCACGTGATTTATATGCCAACAAAGTATGAATATATCATAATACACCAATGGTAGTACAATAGGCATCTCAACAACACAATATAATTATTTACATATATTTTAGGCTATCAACATCATATAGGACTCTGCACAGTCACACATATCACATAATATCTCAAACCAATAATTATATCACATATAGGGCCCCACATGGGCAAAGCACATTAAGATAACCAAATTCATGATTAATTCCCATATCCTTAACATGCATTTTGTATACAAATTAACCACCCAACCCAGTCTAAAGAGTTAAGTCATAACCTACCTCAAGGCCGAAAATCTATCTGCAACACTTCAACCCATGACCTTACTTCTCATGAACGATCTCAAAATCAACTAAACCAAGAAATATAGAATTGGAGTATCAAAACAAAGCAAATAATACCCATATTATTTACTTTTGATTCAGGGTTACAACGAACACCTAAAATAGGGTTTTTAGAAAAGAAAGGCAAAATCATAACTTTATTTCAACGACTTGTTCTTCATACCTTTAGGAATCTATAGCTAAAAACCCAAGTCAAAACGAGTTAAAATGAGGTCCAAATCAAAGAAAAACTATTTTTAAATTTATTAGGTAAAATCTTTGAAATCCATTTTAAAATCAAGAATGAAAGTTGTTTTGAAGGTTAAATTGAGGAAAAACTAGTAATTATAGGATTAAGAACATTATTCAAGTGAAAAGGAGTGAAATTAGGGTATAAAATCAAGCCCTATGGTTTTTGGGGTTTTGAGCAATTAATCAAGAAATTTAACTAGAAAAAGGGTGAATTCTTACCTTATATTCATAAGAGAATCAAGAAATGCATGCTAATTTAGCTTCCCAAGTATTCACAAGCTTCACTTTTAAGCTCTGAATCTATTTTAGGGTTTAGCTCTTAAGAGGCAAGATGAATAATGAGCTAATTCGTGACCTAAGGAGTCTATTTATACCCCTCTCAGGTTTTCAGATGTTGCAATTGTAACATGCCAGTGTGCAACCATACTATATGGCATCAGGAGCAGATGTGGCAATCACACAAGGCTTAGTGCCATTGCACTACCTTCTCTGTACACACAGAGGTGTGATCTCCATCCAAGAAGGTGTGATCACAGGTGTAATAGATATCAGTTAAAACTCTCCAAGTTTCTACCAAGGTCTCGGTATTCATTTGAAATTCGAGGCATGCAAACAAACTATGTAACCGCACTAAATTTGACACTCCTGACTTAATGACAATAGCAGATTTTTGAAAAGATATTGTTTTCACAAAGTTGACCTCCGAAACTCGAAATTACAATTTTTCAAATCGAGGGTCAAAATGAAATTTAAAAGCCGTAAAACTAGACCAAATATGTTACCACCTAAAATTGACGTTCCAAATCTACTGGCGCAGTCCGTTCAGCCATATGTCGTACAGATCAAAAGATAATCATTGAAATCCATAATAAGGCTTTCGAAGCCTCCAAAAACCACAATATCACATAAATAACACCAAAATGCATCAGGAACTGTGCCAATTACCCCCACACCCCAGAAATACTGTAATGCAACTATAAAGATAGGTAAAATATTCAAATCATATAAAAATACATATTTCACACATTTTATCAAAATTTTAGGTCGTTACATCATCCACCACTAAAAATCTAGTTCGTCCTCAAACTAGGGAAAAAAAATACCCGAGTCAACGAAGAGATAGGGATAAGAACTATGCATATCAGACTCGACCTCCCAAGTAGCCTCATCTATAGGTCAATGTCGCCATTGAACCTTAACCACAGAGATAGCTCTATTGCGCAACCATCTAACATCTCAAGTTAAAATGGAGAGCGACTCCTCAATAAAAGATGATTGTTCATCTAACTAAATCAAATCCTAAATGAATGACATGAGACTCATTAGGAATGTAATGGCAAAGCATAGAAACATGAAAAAACTTAACAAATAACTGATAAATTTGGAGGCAAAGCTAACTCATAAGCCACATCACCAATAGTCTGAAGAATCTCAAATGAACCAATATATGTGGGGCTAAGCTTGCCCCTCTTCCCAAACCTCATAACACCTTTCATGGGTGAAACTCAAAGGATAACACGATCAACAACACTATATCTCAAGGCATGAAGTCTATGATCCTCATAACACTTCTGCCAACTCTGAGCTGCACGAAGCCTATCCTGAATAATCCGAACTCAATCCAAGGACTCATGAAGCAAGTCTGTACCTCAAGGTTTAACCTTATAAACATCAAACCAACCAACTAGAGAAAGACAACGCCTACCATATAAAGCCTCAAAAAGAGCTGTATCAATACTGGAATGGTAGCTATTATTATAAGCAAACTCTGCTAAAGCCAAATGTTGCTCCCACTGGCCACCAAAATCTATCACACAAGTGCAGAGCATATCCTCTAAAGCTTGAATAGTCCACTCTGACTGACCATTACTCTGGGGTGAAATGTTGTGCTAAGATTAACCCGAGTACACAACTCACCCTAAAAATTCTTCTAAAAGTAGGAAGTAAACACAAAACCTCAATTTGAAATGATAGACATAGGCCCACCATGTAGTCGCACAATCTCTCGAATGTAAATACGGGCCAACCTCTCAGTACTGAAGAAAACCTGGACCAAAATGAAATAAGCAGACTTGGTCAATCAATCCATGATGACCCAAACACTATCGATCCATGAGAATTACGAGGCAAACATCACGAAATCTATAGTTATCCATTACCACTTTCACTTAGAGATGGTTAACCTTTGAAGTAATCTACCAGGTCTCATATGCTCGATCTGCACCTGCTGATAACAAAGGCAATGAGCTTCAAAATATGCTACATCCTTCCTCATGCTACCCCACTAGTAATGTTGTCTCAAGTCATGATACATGTTAGTCACTCCTAGGTGGATGGAATACCTAGAACAATGAGCCTCCTACAAAATCAATCCAGTCCAATCACCCACTCTCGATACACAAAATCGGTCCCTAATCCTTAGATACTATTCAAATTAAGTGAGGCTTCCTTAGCGTCACCACTCAACACCGTATCTTGAATCAATCTCAATCCTACATCATTAAACTGATGATCTCAAATCTGCTCCATAAAAAAAGACCTAGCCTCTACGAATGCCAAAACACACCTGGGTGTCAAAATATCAAGTCTAACCATCTGGTTAGCTAAAGACCAAACCTTTAAGGCAAAAATCCTCTCTTGGGTCAAAAGATGCACCAGGCTACCCATGCTAGTTGACTTTCGGCTCATGGAATCCACAACCATATTGGCTTGCCCATATGATAGAGAATAGTCAAGTCATAATCCTTAAGCAACTCAAGCTAAATTGCTGCCTCATACTAAGATATCACTGGGTAAAGAAGTACTGAAGGCTACGATAATCAGAGAAGATCTCACAATGGACTCCATACAAGTAGTGCCTCCTCAACTTCATAGAAAAAACAACCATGCACAACTCAAAATCATGGGTAGGATAATTTCTTTCATGGGGATTCAACTGATGAGAAGCATGTGCAATCACCTTACCCTCCTTTATCAACAAAACACCTAATCCTGAAGCATTATAAAAAATGGTAAAGCCCACGCCATCCTTGGGCAAAGCCAATATAAGAGCTAAAGTCAACGAACCCTTGAGCTTTTGAAAGCTTGCCTTACAAGCATAAGACCACTTAAAGGAAATCTTCTTCTAAGTCAAATTGGTCAATGGACCTGTAATAGATGATAAACCCTCAATAAAACACTGATAATAACTAGCCAAGCCAATAAAACTTTGAATCTCGATGGGTAAAGTAGGTCTAGCCCAATCATGAATCACTACAATTTGACTGGATCAACCATAATACCATATTTAGTCACGACATGACCCAAGAAAGAAATAGACTCTAACCAAAACTCACACTTGGAGAACATGGCATACTGTTTCTCATCCCTCAATCTCTGAAGCACAATCCGTAAATTCTCTTCATGCTCAGCCTCACTCTTGAAATAAACCAAGATATCATCTATAAATATTATAACAAAAGAGTTGAGATATGATCTAAATACCCCATTCATCAACTCCATGAATGTAGCAGGGGCATTGGTTTACCAAAAGACATGACCAAGAACTCATAATAACCATGAGGAGTCTAAAAAGCTATTTTTGAAATACCCAAAGTTCTAACCCTTAACTGGTGATAACCAGATCTTAAATTAATATTTAAAAACACTACGACACCCTAAAATTTGTCAAATAGATCATCAATATGAGAAAGAAAGTACTTATTCTTAACCATTACCTTATTTAATTATCGATAATCAATACACATCCCCATAGACCCATCTTTTTTCTTCACAAACATGATAGGCGCACCACAAGGCAATACACTAGCTCGGATAAATCCCTTATCCAATAATTCTTGTAACTATCCTTCAATTCGTTCAATTCAGATGGGGCCATCCTATAAGGACAAATAGAAATAGGCTTGGTTCCCTACTCAACATCAATGGTAAAATCAATAACATGATTTGGAGGCATACTAGGTAGATTGGTAAGGAACACATCTATTAACTCATGAACAGAATCCAGAGAAGAAGGTAAAACAACACTAGTATCACGAATATGATCCAAATAAGATTAACATCCCCTCTTAACCAATCTGCAAGCCTAAACATAAGATATAATACCCTTGGGACCCAAATAAAGTGAACCCTTTTGAGCTATTCTCGGTAGACATAATGAACCTAAAGTCATGGTCTTAGCATAACAATCTAGGAAAACATGATAATGATCTAATCAATCCATAAATAACATTGAAATCAACCATATCTAACACAAGAAAATCTTCCAAAGTTTCACGCTTAGAAAAAGTCACAATACAAGATTGGTACACCCGATCCACCATTAAAAACTTACCTACTGGGTAGATATACAAACAGGTATGGCAAGAGGCTCACTAACAGAAAGTGACCTAGGATCAAATAACATAGATGTAAATCTAAAATAAATGGCTATGATACCTGTGATCATAACATCTAAAACCTCTATCTTAGGTCTAGTTGGTATAGCATAGCACTCTCCACGACTACCAACCAGCTAAGTAGCCCCACGATCACCATCATAGGCTCGACTACCTCTGCTCATTGGATTCTTAGTAGCACCCCTACTTTTCACAACTATAATAGGAGTGGCTCTAAACATATGGTGAAGACAGACGTTGGCCACATAGCTAGTCTTATCACATACAAAGCATCTTTATGGCTAGCTTAATAAGAAAATGTATAACGGGACCCGAACAACCACTCTACTAAGCCAGAAGATCAATGACCAAACTTTGAAAAAACACCTCCATAAGCCTACCCTGATGTCCATGAGAACCTTTAAAATCTCTACCTCAAGAAATCTGACCTCTAAACTCACCAAAATGGCGCACCTTCTTGGCACCTCCCTGAGATTTTCAAAGAATTCCCTCTGTTATCTTAGCATGGTCCACTATATCAAAACGACGTTCCAATGTATTATCTGAGATGTGTCCAACTAAAGAGAGACATCCAAAGCCTTCACAAATTTCTAAATATTCTCATACTCAATGGAAATAGTAGCGTAGGAATATTTAGAAAAGTTATGAAAGCATGCCTCATACTCTAATATAGTCATGAAGTCCTGCTTCAGGCGATAAAACTTATCACACATCCGTTCCCTCAGACTGTAAGGCATAAATCTATCCAATAATACATCAACAAACTAATTCCAAGTCATCTAAGGAGAATTAACAGGTCTACAATCAACAAATGACCTCCACCAATCTCTAGCAAGATCTCTCAACTGATAGGTAGTCTAAGTAACTCCATGCAACTTGAGTGAACCCAAATTATGCAAATTCTCTCAACAATCAATCAAGAACTCATAGGAATCCTCATCCATAGCACCATTGAATCTAAGAGGACCCATATGAGTAAATCTCTTGAATTATTTTTATCCTCATAATATGTGACACTACTCACAACAAGAGAAAACATAGTGAATTTGGCAGGTTGAGATCCTATCTGAGGAGGTAATATGGATGAAAGGTGAACTCTTGATCCTAGAACACCATACTCCGATATTGGTACTGAAACAGGAGAGTTCCCAAAACTAAAGCAAGTGCAACTAAAAGATCCACACTTAAAACTGGAGGAACACCCAACATAACCAAAGAAGAACTCTCTAAGAGGGTCAACAAGCACAACAATAATCCCTTTATAACTGGGACAGATGAATTATAAATAACTAAAGTTGAACCTATACCTCCAACATGCTTAAACTCAAGCTCAGGGGAGAGTCCTTTTGTGCTCCTCCTATATGGAGCTAATCCACGAGCCCGTTGTCACGACCCAAACTAAGGCTTAGATATAATGGGAATTCCAAGTCCAACCAAGACCGAGGACTGCCCTTGTTACCCAACCCAACCATTTTTACCCAGCCTTAGATAGGTTGAATTTTGAGCATATAACAAGACAACGGGAATGCTGTCATGAAGACTCTAGGATAGGGTCACAACCATGACCAACCCGGCTGAGTCTAACTGTATTAAATCAACTATCTAACCATACCAAGCCAAACCAAAGGCCATAAACCAGGACATAATTAAAGAGAAAACCAAAACATAATATGATAATCAATCCCAAAATGAAATACGATGGAATAACCAATAATATCATCCAAGGGTGTAAGCCCCAACACCAATACCAATGCCAAGGCAAACACCAATAATGATCCCGCTCATACCAACCCCTAGAAGTACCATAAATTCTCTATCTAAAAGAGTAATAATATTTGGTTGGGACATACCCCCGACCATGGCCAAAACTAATATCCAAAATAAAATAAAAGTGTCCAAAAGTGTTCATAAGATGAAATGTATCCCTTTGAAAGTATAGAAGCTCATCACTTTGGTATAAATACTGATACTGAATCTGCATGCTAGATAGGAGGAGTAAAATGGATGGTTCCTATATAGCATGGGTATACAACCACCAGTAGATGGGTTAGAAAGTGATCGCTAGAATGAAATTAAGATAAGAATAAAATAATGAATTTATAAAACCATGTAAAACCATCCATAATGCTTATAACCATACATATATATAAGTGGTTGGAAAGGGAATTTGGGTTTATCATGCATTTAAAACCTTTACCTAGACTGTGTAGCTTTCCCATCCTAAAGAGCCCACTGTAACACCCTATATTTTTAGGCTAGAATTAAAATCGTTGTTCTAATGTGTACAAACTTGAATCCACTTATTATATGTATATAAATGGGTGATTATCAAATATACGGTGTGGGAATATCTTTGTATATTGATCGAGGTCATAATACCCTCCTAATTCAGAGACGAGTTGAGTATTTTTATATCGAGAGAGTTTTAACGAATGCTCCAACTAGGGTCCACTTTAGATGCATGTATCTCCTAGAATATATTGATTCAAGTATCCTACTATATATCAAATGAAAGGTCTTTGAGTTATCTTTCTAATGATCTGGTTTTACCTTAATTCGATATTAGAGTGGAAAGTTATGCCTATTTTATCTCAACATATCTATCTGTCATCAAGGTGAGACTAGGGTGATAAGCTATCAACTAATTAACAAGCCATCAGCCAAAGTCTTCAATCTTAGGTAATAACTCTGAAGGAGTTGATGACTAGGCTGATAAGGTATCAACTAGTTGACAAACCATCAGTCAAGTTGTCACCCATTACTAGAACATGAAAGGGAGTTGACGACTAGGCTGATAGGCTGTCAACTAGTTGACAAGCCATCAACCAAGTTATCAACTAAAGAAAATTTTAGCAATCTTTAATCAACTTTGGAGGGGTATTTTGGTCTTTTTCTTACCTCAAATCTTACCCTTCCCATGACTTAAAGCACCAAATGGGTGTATTTAGAAATTACTAACCAGTTGTAAAATCCATTAACCCCCTCTACTCTCAAGAACATCAAAATTAGGGTTTTCTCTCAAGTCATCTCTAAAGCCTCAAAGTTTAAGTTTTTTTGAAAGTCAAGCAATTTCAGGTATATGAGATGTTCATTCATAGTCTCTTTTCAATAACGAATTTCAAGAATCCCTTTTTAGTTTAAAATTATGAGCTTTTATGTTTAAGTTGAAATATCTCCATGACTCTTGTTAATTGAATTATAAGTTACGTTATAAGTGTTTTCAAGTGGAAGAGCCATTACATGTTTTGAATGTTGTAATCTTCACGTTAAATTCCTAAGTTATGGTTTGAATCTTATAATCATGCTATTCTCGTATGTTTTACCTTTTACCATGCTTAAGTTCATGACTTCGATATGTTTGATGAAATGCCTAAGTGTTGGGTTTTTGAACAATGATCCCCTACTATGATAAAATGCCTAAGTGTTAGGTATCTTCAATTTAGATTTGCTTGACTATGTGTACAGACTTTCAAATATTCAGTTATAGCTTTTAGTCTTTTAGATTTTAGATTATCTTAGTAACATAACAGATATACACTTAGTCTTGCATTCCCAGATGTTACAGTTTTCATGCATTCACGTTTAGGTATCCCATGTTTTTCAGTTAGTCCTTATTTTATATGAACAAAACCCCATGTATATCAGTCTGTCCTCATACAATATACCATTACATTCAAAGTACTGACTGCATACTCTTCTTTGCACTAAGATGTCTTATATTATAGGTTTAGACATACAGTTTACCAACTATAGTTAGATAGCTCAGCGTAATCCAGCAGTAGTTGTGGTAAGTCCTCATCCATCAATGACATGTTATGATCATTTAGTTATTTCGGTATTCTCAGTCCGTCAGAGTTTATTGGGGGTCTGTCCCATCAACTCCTCAGTCAATTTAGAGGCTTTTAGACATTTGGACAATCAGTCAGTTACTTTTAGTTTTATCAAATATTTTAACTTATGATTAATTTAGTATTTCAGTATTTAGATTTACATTCCCTTTTTAGTTTATCTTCTACACAGGTTTTATGTTCATATTTTATTTAGAGCTCACAACAGGTACTAGCTCATGGGTTAGCTTATGGTTACTTTTGACCATAAGCACCGTTGTTGCGACTAGGGTATATCCTTGGTTGTGAAAAATCTTAGTATCATAGCCTAAGGTTTTAGAGAGTCCCAGGGAGTTTCAAATTCGCATTAAGAAGAGTCTTATACATGGGTGTGAAGCGTGCTTATAGACAAGAGGTTATGAAATATTTTATAAAAAATCTCCTTTCTTTCACTATTCATGTCGTGCAAAAGAGCATGAGCTCTATTTAAACTATCTTTTTGACTCATCCTTTATTTTATTGATAGAAATTGCCTTCCAAAAGAAACTACAGAAGAAGGAATGAGAAACAACCCGCACATCCACTTGTTCAGAAATATCCCCCGAATGAGCATGTCTCTCATGCCAAATTTAGAGCTGCTTTCACTACCTTAGCTCATTCAGTAGTTGCTTATAATAATTAGTAGGTTGTTTTCTTATTTATTCTTATCAAATTGAGGAAGAGATCGTAGAGAGAAAGAGAGATAGAGTAAAAGGGCTAGAATATGTAGTTTTAAGTAAAGGTCAGAGGGTGGTAACCATTTCCAGTTCCATCAGAAATTCTCATCCCCAGCCCCATATTTAGCTAGTACGCCAGTGCCTAAGTTCAGAAAAAATAGTTAGGATAGGGCGCCAGGCTCAAAGTCCTAGGGTAGAGTGAATAGTAATCATATTAACCTATTTTACAGGGAATATGGCAACATCATTAGGGTATGTGTAGGGATGGCAGTGATGTGTGTTTTGGATGTGGAAAGCCAGGCCACAGAGTTAGAGAATAGCCAAAGGTTGGTCAGTAAAGTCAGCACTATCACCCTCTAGTTCCAGCCGGTCACCCTACTCAGCAGGATGCCTCATCCAGTGCAACCAGTGGGTAGTGTCAGAATAAGTTGTATGCACTCCAGTTATGACATGATCTAGAAAGTTCTCCTGATATGGTTACGGGTACATTATAGGTCTTTCATCTTCATGTTTGTGCTTTGTTAAATTCCGGGTCTTCACTTTTCTTTGTAACTCCTTATATAGTAGTTGATTTTGGTGTCAATTCCAAATCTTTAGTAGAACCTTTCTCAATGTCTACTTTAGTAGGTATCTCCATTGTAGCCAGAGGGTATACAGGAACTGCCCGGTTACAGTGTCCCAGAGAGTTACTTCAGTAAATCTTATAGAGTTAGAGATGACTTATTTTGATATCATTCTCGGCATGGATTGACTTTACTCATGCTATGAATCAGTTGATTATAGAAATAGAGTTGTTTAGTTTCAGTTTCCTAATGAACCAGTCATTGAATGGAGGAGTTGTACCTCTGTGCTTAGGGGTCAGATCGTTTCTTATCATAAGGTATGAAAAATGATTTCTAAAGGGTGTGTTTACCATTTTGTTTGAGTTAGAGACTCTAATTCTGAGACTCCAAGTCTCAACTCACTTTCAGTAGTAAGGGAATTTCAAGATGTGTTCCATGAAGACCTTCCTGGGGTTTCTCCCAAAAGGAAAATTGACTTTGGAATAGATCTTCTTCCGAATACCCAGCCTTTCTCTATTCTGCCCTAAATAAATGCTCCAATTAAGCTTAGAGAATTGAGATAACAGTTGAAATATCTCTTAGATAAGGGATTCATCAGGCCCAGTATTTCCCCATGGGGCGCTCCAGTCTTGTCTATTAAAATTATATACTAAGCCAAGGTCAAATGTGCTTTCAGATCCCTTTTTAGAATCCTATGAAAACATATGATCTAGAGCTAGAAGTATGAATAGAAGGGATGGCATTTATCGATAGTTAATAGATTATGTATCAATAGGGCTAGTTGTATGAAAGGTGAATCAGTAGGCTTGAATAGTGTATGCAAGAATTTAAGTTAAGTATGATGGTGTGGGTGTTCTTATATAGTACCCTTGAGTTGCTAAGTTTGAATAAGGCTAGTAATATAGTAATTGATGTTCTTACCAGCCAAGTTATGGGTTATACGATGTCGATATTGGATGTTCAGGTGTAATGGTAATTCTCATGGTTTAGGGATAAATATAAGTTTAGAGATTTGATATTAGTAGGCTATAATGGAGGTTAGTAGGGTTCATTAAAGGTTTGGGGATATCCATGTTAAGTATTAGAATATAAGTTTGAATCTTTAAAGATTGAGCTAATAGATAGGAGAGTTGAAGCTCTAGATAGCGTGAACTCATGGTATGGTGATACTCAGGAAGATTCTAAGTTAGTAAGCATTGAATTTATTATATAATGATTTTTGCGGCTATAGAAAGCTAAGAATTGTATATCGGAAGAAAGTACTAGCAGTGGACCTTACATTATTAGGCATAGTCTTTCAGGATGAGTTCATCATTATACCCCAGACTCTAGAGTAAAGTGGTGACAATTTAGTTTAGAGTTTATAAAAGGGCCCCATAGACTTAGAATGTTGGCTTGAGGCTAAGGGGGATATGATAGAATAAGTAACCAAGTCAGGCTCTCAGATTCTAGTTGTGATGCCAGTGTGTTGTAGAAAAAAACTAGGGAGGAAGATGCCCGACTCATTCTTATTTCAGTCTTTGTACTTTAGTTATCATGATATCTACTCATACCTGACATGTCAGCTCCATGATCATAGCTTATATTCATGCCTTTACCATAGAGGATCATGTTATGCTTCCAGTATCTAATATAAAAAGTTCTAGTTTTCTCAGCAGAACAAATCATGTTCCATGAATTTATGAACTCCAAACTCAGGTCATACAGCTCCGACTCATGTACTCATACTTTGCAGTATGTTCAGTTTCAGGTACTCATTCTATACTTCTAATGGTCATCAAAATCCATATTATGCCATTTATGTCCTTATTTTATATCTGTTTGATGAATTAATGACGTTAACACTCTATTCCTCAGACCTCAATTAAGTGTCAAAGTTATGCATAATATCTTTTCATATTTCAGGTCCTCATGTTCTAATCCTTCAGTGACCTCTCCTTATGAAATAGTAGTGGTAATGAATAATTGTTTAGATGGGAGGGAGTAAATATTCCTTGTTAAAGAAAAAAATTGTTATATGTTTCTTTTATCTAAGGCTATAAGGTTGAAGGAAGATTGAGGTTAAACTTTTTGTATATGTTATGGTTGGTTGAGAATCTATGTTTGTTTTCTTGGGGTAGTGCATGCAAGTTGTTAATGATAGAGGATTGAAGAATATGAGAAAGATACTTTTATGGTTGTTTGTTTAGAAGTTCATATGCGGTTATAAAGATAGGCTTGAATGTCATGTTGGTGTATAAATGGATGAATGCATTACGCGCTAGTGAATTCCTAATAAGAGGTTGAATATAGTTGTCGAAGTGGTAATAAGAATTATTCATGAGATAAAAAGCTGTGAAAATACAGAGGGTATTGAATTCATGATTCAGACTAATATTACAGTGTAATGTGTGCACATTGTAGATTCGAGTAGGCTTGAACATAGTGAGAGAATTAAGTTCAGCTCAGACTTCAGTAGATAGAGTTATTAGTGCCCATATGAACATTTTAAGTAGCCTCAAGTGAAGTGCAGTATTGAAGTGGAATGTATAGTTGAGGGAGTATTTGAGGAGTATGTCTAAGCTTGGAAATAGCAGTTACATTGTCTAAGGCAAGGCAATTCTATCCTAGTTTATGTTTAATAGGCCTATGTTCCATCTTATGGAATTATAGCCATGTTGTGATTCCTTATACAGATGTCTTGCTCAGATCATGCCTAAGATTCTCTGCTCCCTAATGTTATTAGAACTTCTGGGAAAAAGCATTGAAGAAATATGCCAGTTGAGTATAAGCTTTTAGTATGAGTTAGTCCCTAAAGCTAGCACTTCAATATAGCAGTCAGATAGACAAGTTTTTATGATTTTCCTTCTTTCCAGTTGGTCATACTATCCAAAGTCTCATGAATATGGCTATTTCTAAAGGTAAAATGTTTCATCCAGGTAATGTGTGGATTCATCTCAGCTCATGCATCATGCATCAGTTTTAGATTCTAAATATTAAGTCATGATTCTGTCTGTAAGTGTCCCGTGCATCATCTCTGTATTTCCTTAGTATTTAAGCCAAGTCAGTATCATTTTGGGGACGTTGTAATAGCCCGAGTTTTCATGTCCTAAACCTATCAACTTTTCTTTATGAAAAAAGATCCAGCTTGAAGTAATGGGTACTCATAAACTCATAAGTTGACTCTCTTGTTTATATCTCAGCCTTATAACCATTCTCACGTCATTGCATTTATTCACAAAATCAGTTCAGTTCAAGTATCATGTTTTAGACTCAATTATGTAATCATGTTTTTAGTCATGCATTGTCAGTATACGATCTTAGTTGTCTTAGGGTTCTCAATCTAACCATTTAGATTCGAGGACGAATGTTCCCAAGGGAGAGATAATGTAACACCCCATATTTTCGGGCTTGAATTAAAAGCATTATTCCTATGCGTACAAACTTGAACCCACTTATTCTATGTTTATAAATGGGTGATTATCAAATATATGATGTGGGAATATCTTTGTATATTGATCAAGGTTATAATACACTCCCAATTTAAAGACGAGTTGAGGACTTTTCTATCGATAGAGTTTTGACTAATGTTCCAGCGAGGGTCAACTTTAGATGAGTGTATCTCCTATAATATATCAATTCAGGTATCCTACTATATATAAAATGAATAGTATTTGAGTTTTCTTTCCAAAACATCTGGTCTCAACACAATACGATATCGGAGTGGGAAGTTATGCCCATTTTACCTCACCATATCCATCTGTCATTAAGGTGACGACAAGGATGATAAGCTATTAACCCATTGACAAGCCATCAGCCAAAGTGGTTAACCTTAGGCAGTAACTCTGAAGGAGTTGCGACTAGGATGATAAGCTATCAACCAGTTGACAAGCCATCGACCAAGTTGTCACCCATAAACAAAACATGAAAGGTAGTTGACGACTAGGCTGATAGGCTGTCAATCAATTGACAAGCCATCAGCTAAGTCATCAATTAAAGAAAATTTCAACAATCTTTATTCAGCTTCGGAGGGGTATTTTGGTCTTTTTCTCACCTCAAACCTTACCTCTCCCCTCCCGAATTAAAGCACCCAATAGGTGTATTTAGACATTACTAACCAGATTTAAAAGCCATTAACCCTATCTACGCTCAAGAATATCAGAATTAGGGTTTTCACTCAAGTCATCTCTAAAGCCTCAAAGCTTAAGTTTTCTTGAAAGTCAAGAAATTCATGTATGTGAGATGTTCATCCATGGTCTCTTTTCAACCATGGAATTCAAGAATCCCTTTTTAGGTATCTCCAGTTCAGGTTTGCTTGACTAAGTGTACAGACTTTTAGATATTCATGTTTATAGCTTTTAGTCTTTCAGATTTTAGATTATCTCAGTAACATGGTAGATAGACACTTAGTCTTGCATTCCCAAATGTTATAGTTTTCATGCATTCTTGTTCAATTATCTTATGCTTTTCAGTTAGTCCTTATTTGATATGTACAGAACCCCATGTATATCAGCCTATCCTCATCTCATATACCAGTACGTTCAAAGTACTGATTGCATACTCTTCTTTGTGCTATGATGTCTTATATCATAGGTTTGGACATACAGTTTCCCGACCGCAGTTAGACAGCTCAATGTAATCCAGTAGTAGTAGTGGTAAGTCCTAATCCATCGAGGATATGTTATGATTATTCAGTTATTTTGGAATTCCATTTTATTCAGTCTGTCGGAGTTAGTTGGGGGTCTATCCCATCAACTCCTTCGTCAGTTTAGAGGCTTTCAGACATTTAGACAGTCAGTCAGTTACTTTCAATTTTATCAGATGTTTCAAACTTATGATTGATTTGGTATTTCAATATTTAGATTTACATTCCCTTTTCGATTTATCTTCCGCGCAGGTGTTATGTTCATATTTTATTCAGTGCTCACAGCAGGTACTAGCTCGTGGGTTAGCTTGTAGTCACTTATGACCATAAGCACCATTGTTGCGAGTAGGGGTAGCCTCGGGTCGTGACACCCACGGGAATATAGGTTTAGATCCCCCTGCTGAAAGGGCCCCATTACGTGTAGGTGCACGACCAGGGAAATATCTCATTGGGATGACTAGTATATCCCCTAATATGAGGTGTGACATCATGAACACGGTCCCCTAAGACCAACCTCATACCAACAAATATGAGTTTCCAGTTTCGATTCCCTTGGGACCACCACCTTTCGGACTTAGATACACCTCCCCCTTTAATGCCCAATTAAAAACCATTTCCAAATAATCCATTTACCATTTATTAACCAAGGCCATTTAGTGGTGGTATTTTCATACTTACCATATTTGCAAGTACTATCCATAACCAAACACATATAGGTATAGGAGACCTTACGTTCCCTTCCAATTACCATATTAAATGCACTTGGGGGAACCCGTACCCCACAAGCATAAACATTTAGCCATTTACCTTTGCAAATTATTTAATCCATGCATAAATACTTTACCAAGCTTAAAACAAGCAAGAGTTCCATTTAAAAGAAGTCAATGCAATGAACATGTCTTTTTAAGCATTTTGTCAAACACATTGGGAGAATAATATATATCCAAAACCAATTCCAACTACCAACATCCATTCCCATATAATCCAATTATCCAAAACCACAATTAATGCATATAAAAGTATAATTAAAAACATGGGAAACCATAGCCAATCAGCCAAATCATTTTTGAAAACTCAAAGCATTCAAAAGTAAAATCATGAAAACCAATAGTAAAATTACTCCTTTAGTTAGAACTAACAATGATGGAGGAGAACATGCCTTATACCAAAGAATTGATGGAAAGAAATTACCAAAGCAAGCCCCAAATTAGTCCTTAAGATGAAACCCTAACTTTCTTTCCCCAAAGCTTCTAAGAGGATTTTAGATTGTTTAGGAATAGTTTTTAAGTGTTAAAGAGAGAAATAATAAAGTAAATAGCCTCTCAAATAGGCTAGAATTCGTGGGATCCTATTACGGTAAGTAGGGAAATGTCCAGATTACCCCCACTTAAGTTGCATAAAAATCCCATCATAGGGATACGACTGACCCATACGGTCGTACCCTTTCGATACCTGCCACTCGTATCCTACCCCGACCCCTGGACCCAACATTGTCCAGCATACGACTCTTTTAACCAAGTTGTATCCAAAGCATACGATCTGTACCTTCCATGCATATCCCTAGCAGAATATAATACCAAAAGGATTGAACACTGTCTTCTATACAAGTACTAGATACGACTCGTACCAGACCATACAAATCTTATCCCCAAAGTTGTATCCATTCTAGTAAACTATCCATCCCACCAACCAATACTTGTTAGCATACAGTATGACCATACCACTCGTACCCTAATATATGGCTCATACCCTGGAGTCATATTGGGTTCAAAGAATGGAATTCTAGGAAAAACTTTAAGGGCCAAAACCAAGGATATAACATTCTCCCCTGATCTTAGGTGTATTTATACGCCTAAGCACCATAATTTATCCATATTTTAGCTATGTTTAGAGAACAAAGTGCCTAGTTTCTTATATTTTTACTCTACTTTTATATAATTGAGCTAACCGATGTGATTAGTATGATTTCAGTTATTAATGAGGTAGATGATGACAATATGGGACTATGGAATGCGGATGGCATATGACATAAGAGAGAGTAGCAATCTGGACCAAATGTGGCGCCTAGAAACTATGTCCAAGACTAGTTTGTCATTTATAATTAGTTCAGGGACTTAGAAGGCAATTATGAGAGAAAAGATTATTAAAAGGCTTAATGCTGAATTTTTATTAATTATTCATTATTTTGTATTAGTTTTTAAAGAGGAAGAGTGGCGGCTTAGCTTGAGGAGAGGGAGAAACATTTCTTCTCTCTTACTTTCACTATTCGCACACCAAGATGGTCTTCTAGTTTTTGGTATGATGAATATATTTATGATGATTTTTGTTTTATTCATGAGTACCTAAGTTTATTAGTTAGGGTTATGGAAACCTTGTAGCATACAATCTATCACTTTGGGTTTTGAATTCATTATGCATTGATTAGTTTACATCATACTCTCTTCGCTTATCTTGAATTCTCGTGGTTGCAAACATAGAGGATATGCCTTAAAACGCAACTTGTTCGAAACAAAGGTTGATGTTTGAAAAAGAGAGTAGTGACAAGAAAATAGGATTACCAACCCCTATTTCATAAGTTAATGCCTTAGCAGGATTAACTACTCGGAGATTTCGTATTATTTTTGGTAAACGCTTTTGATTCGAGAGAACTAAAGTGAATTAGTCCTTGATGATTGAGAAACACTTGGATTATGTTATTAAATACAATACCTTTCTCTGTAAACACGATACATGTATGAATTCGTAAATCCCATAGTTAGAAAGTATTGAAAACTACAAGGTAGACATGACCCTAGCTTGCTATTTCTCTTAATTTGAATACTACTACACATATTTCTTCTCGTTAAACTGAAACCATTAATTTGTGAACTGAATCAAACCCCCTATTTATTTTATGGAAACGAACGATTAAAAGTCAATTAATCTACATACAAATTAATTATCACCATATTCCCTGTGGGATTCGACCCCAACCTAGTTGGGTTATATATTTGACAACGACTGCTTACTCTCTCGTAAGAGAGGTGTAATTTGAGCATTATCTCCCCCACTAGGAAAATACATCCCCGAATGACGGACAAGGTAGGGATAACCACACACAGAGTTATTTGAATTATCAAACATATTCTCAATCTTTATCAAAGTTCGAAAACAAAGAGAGAAAGATATTAATCTTTCCATTGACAAACTTAGAAAAATAAAGATGTGTTCAAGAACACATACCTTCCACACGAATCTTGGGTACAGAAAACAAGAGCGGATATTTGAACTTTATGTCCTCTTCCACTTCCTAAGTAGCTTCATCCACATTATGGTTTTTCCACAGAACCTTAACTGAAGCCACATTCTTGGTCTGAAATCGATGAACCTGCCTATCCAATATCTCAACTGGGAACTCTTCATAAAACAGAGAACCCAAAATACCCAATCCTTCCAAAGGTACACTCGAAAAAGTATCACCAATACACTTTCTCAACATGGAAACATGAAAGACCACATTTACCAAACCCAAACTAGCAGGCAATCTAGTGCATAAGCAACATTACCAACTTTCCGCAAAATCACATAAGGACCAAAAATCGGGGACTGAGTTTTCCCTTCTTGCCAAACTGCTCTACTCCCTTCATGGGAGATACCTTTAGGAATACCTTGTCCCCAGCCTCGAACTCCAAGTCTCTACTCCTAACATCCGTGTAAGACTTTTGCCGACTTTGGGTAGCCTTAAACCTATCCCGAATAACCTTCACCTTCTCCATAGCTTGATAAACCAGATCCTGACCAAACAAGTCCGCCTCACCAAGTTCAAACTAACCAATAGGATATCTACAACTCCTACCATACAGCGCCTCAAAAAAGGCCATACCAATACTTGACTGATAGTTATTGTTGTAAGCAAACTCCACCGAAGGTAGATGCTCAACCCAATTTCCACCATAGTCAATCACACTGACCTGAAGCATATCTTCTAATGTCTAAATAGTTCTCTCTGCTTGCCCATCCAACTGTAGATGAAAAGCAGTACTCAGACTGACCTTAGTCCCCAAGCCTCTCCAGAATGACCACCAGAAATGAGATGTAAACTGCGTACCACGATAAAAAATAATTGAGACAGGTACCCCATGCAGCTTCACAATATCCTGAAGATACAACTTTGCATAGTTCTCTGCAAAAAGGTAGTCCTCACCGACAAAAAGTGAGCAGACTTCGTCATTCTATCCACGATGACCCAAATCGAATAAAATTAGTTTCAAGACCAAGGAAGATCGGTAACAAAATCTATATTTATCATCTCCTACTTCTATCAAGGTAACTCTATTTCTTGATGTAATCCACCAGGGCTTATGTGCTCAACCTTAACCTGTTGACACACCATCCACTTGGCCATGAAATCAACCACATCTCTCTTCATACAATTCCACTAATAGATCTCCTTGAGATCATGATACATCTTTGTCGAGCTGGCATAAACAACATAGCACGACTCATGCACCTTAGCCAAAATCCTTTGGCATAAATCATCGTCATCAGGAACACATAACCTCCCTTGGAACTGCAAAGTACCATCACCATCAATCTCAAACACCGCCACCTTTTTCCTACCAATATCACTCTTGATTTTTATCAAGACATGATCCAACACTTGCTTCTCCTTAATCTCTGCACCAAGAGACAATCTAACAACTTCTTGCACCATTACGCCACTATCCTTAGTGTCCAAGAGACGAACTCTAAGATTGGCAAAGTGGTGAATATCCTTCACCAATTCTCGCTTTTCTTCCTCCACATGAGCCAAACTTCCCATAGACAACCTACTAAGAGCATCAACAACTACGTTTGCATTACCTGGGTGGTAGTGAAGACTCATATCATAGTCCTTGAGAAGCTCAAACCATCTCCTTTGCCTGAGATTAAGCTCCTTCTGTATGAACACGTACTATAGACTCTTATGATCAGAAAAGATATCCACGTGAACACCATACAGATAGTGCCGCCATATTTTCAAAGCAAATACAACTGCCAATAACTCTAAATCACGAGTAGGATAATTCCTCTCATACACCTTTAACTGCCTGGAAGCATAGGCAATCACCTTCCCATGTTGCATCAAAATCAACCAAGCCCTACCTGAGATGCATCACAATAAACCATAAACCCATCATTGCCTTTCGACAATGTCAGAATTAGATCCAAAGTGAGCTTATCCTTTAACTTCTCAAAACTCATCTCACAAGCATCCGACTAAGAAAACTTAGTTTTCTTCTGAGTTAACTTATTCAAAGGAGCCGTTATCGATGAGTAGCTTCCCACAAACCTCTTATAATACCCAGCTAAACCCAAAAAGCTCCAAATATCAGATGGAGTCGTGGGACTAGGCCACCCCTTCACCGCAATAACCTTTTGAAGATCAACCATTATCCCCTCATTAGAAATAATATGACCCAAGAAAGTCACGACGTTCAACCAAAACTCACACTTAGAGAACTTGGCATACAATTGTTGTTCTTTTAAGATCTGTAATACGACACGAAGGTGATTAACATAATCCACCTCACTCTTTGAATAAACTAGAATGTCATCAATAAATACATTAATGAAAAGATCTAAATACTGACTGTTCATCAGATCCATAAATATCGCCGGGGCATTGGTCAATCCAAATGACATCACCAAGAACTCGAAATACCCATACCGAGTATGAAAACCTATCTTAGGGATATCCACATCCCTAATCTTAAGCTGATGGTACCCCGACCGAAGATCTATCTTAGAAAAAAACTAGACACCCTGTAAATAGATTATTTAGCCTCGGGAAAGGATACTTGTCCTTGACCGTTACCTTATTCAATAGCTTGTAGTCAATGCACATCTGGAGGGAACTATCTTTTTTCCGCACAAACAACAGCGGTGCACCCTACGGAGAAACGTTACGATGAAAAAACCCATTTATCCAGAAGATCCTTAAATTGCTCCTTGAGTTCCCTTAACTCAGACGCATCTATTATATACGGAGAAATAGATATTGGACTAGTGTTCGAAAGCAAATCAATACCAAACTCTATTTTCTTATCCGGAGGAACACCGGTTAGATCATCCGAAAAGATCTCTGGAAACTCATTAACCACAGGAAATGACTATAAAGAAGGTCCTTTTGGGTTAGAATCTTTAACCAGATCTCAAATGATAAATACACCCCTTGGAGATTAACCTCCGAGCTCTAGGATAAAAAATAAACTTTCCCCTAGTAGCTAAAGAACCACCCTCCATCTATAACTAGTTCACTAGGAAACCTAATGATAACTTTTCAGGCCCGTCAGTCTAAAGACGTGTAACAGAAGTGTAACCAATCCATACCTAAAATGACATCAAAATCCACCATCCTCGGCTCAAACAAATCCACCAAAGTATCTTGTTACCAACAGACATCACATACCCCCTAAGACCCTTTTAGCAATAATCGAGTCTCCTACCGGGGTAGAAATAGAAAAAAAAATCCGAAATTACTTTGGGATCAAAACCAAAAGATACAGCCACATAAGGAGTCACATAAGAAACAGTAGATCCCAGATCAAGCAAACAATATACGTCATTGGAAAAGAGCTATAACGTACCAGTAATAACATTAAGTGATGCCTCGGATTCATGTTTGGACGCCAAAGCATACAACCTATTTTGACCAACACTAGAACCAGGAGCAGTAACAGAAGTTGATGTAACACCACCAGGTGTAGGAATAAAAGATGAATCCACAGGAACCTTGTTCGCCCCTGTACCAACCTTATTAACCGGACAATACCTAAGCCGATGACCTATCTGGCCACACCTGAAGCATTTGTCCCTCCCTTATTTATAATAAACCCGATGGGGTTGACCACAAAACCAATAAGAAGGGCATAAAAAAACTAACTGACCTTCGCTCGCTTGAGATTGGGCACCCTGTGCCCAAAAATTATCACTACCCCGATGAAGCTTGTCTCCTGACTACTTCGGGTAAAAGAAACTGGTAGAGAGAAGGAACTCAAGCTCCAACAATTCTTCTTCTACCACTTTCCGCCATCCCGACCACCCTGGGACTGCACACCTCCCTAATCAAAAAATTTGCCCCTTTTTTCTTGCCTATCCCAAACACCATCTGCCTTCTCTTCTCATCCTCCACTTGCTGCATATGGACAGTTAATCAAGAAATATCCATATCCTTAATTAGCAAAGCAGTCTTGCTCTGTAAGGTCAAATCTCTATTCAACCCAAAAGTGAACTTTCTCATTCTCGTTCTCATGTCATCCACTAAGTTAGGAGGATACCTCGATAGCTGATGGAACTTTAAGGCATATTCCTTGACAGTCATTCTCCCTTACTTAAGATTTACAAACTCCTCCATCTTAGTTTCCCTTAGCTCTTGAGAAAAGAAACGATCTAAGAAGGCCTTCCATAATTTAGACTCTTCCTACCCCTAACTCTATCCCACTTCTCATACCACTGATAAGCAACATCTTTGAGTTGATAAGCTATAAAGTTCACCCCCTCTATATTGATAGCCTACATCACCCGACATATCTTTTTTATTTCATCCAAGAAGCCCTGGGGATCCCCCTTTACCTTCACTCTAATAAAATTAGGATGACCCATCTTTATAAATTGGCCAACTCTTGTGGCCTCAGTAGACAAACCACCAGATACATCACGTTCAGCCTGCGCAACAACTAATTGAGCAATAATATGGATAAATTGACAGAATTCTGCAGTCATCACATTTCCCTAGGGGACCTGAGAAGAACTGGTAGGATTAGGAGAAACCCGAGTACTATATGGAATAGGACCCTAAGATCGAAGATGTACCCCCGTCGTAAGACGTACCCCTTTAGCATCATCCCCAGCTGGGAATTTTTTTTTCTTATTTTCCAGATTTATGAGGCATGATCTAAAAGAAAAACAAACAAGGATTAGAGAAGATTTCTGGACTTTAGGTTTTAAGCTTGAAAATAGAATACCAAGAAAGTGAAACATTCCTAAATGTCTTGCAGAATCTCTGTTATGATGTGGCGTGCTACACACCCTTAAAAGAGACTCTACTAAATACAGCTTTATGGATTTCCCAGTTGACCATAACCTAAATCTCTGATACCAACTTGTCACGACCCAAACTAAGGCCTAGACGTAATAGGCATTCCAAGTCCAACCAAGACTGGGGACCGCCCCCTGTTACCCAACCCAATCTTAGATGGGCTAAATTTTAAGCATATAACAAGATATCAAGAATGATCTCATGAAGACTCTAGGATAGGGTCACAGCCATGACCGACCCAATCGAGTCTAACTGTATTAAATCAACTATCTAACTATACAAAGTCAAACCAAAGGCTATAAACCAGGCCATAACCAAAGAGAATACCAAAACATAATATGGTAATCAATCCTAAAATATAATACGTTGGAACAACCAACAATATTATCCAAGGGTGTAATACCCAACACCAATACCAATGGCAAGGCAAACACCAATACTGATCCTCCCATACCAACCTCTAGAAGTACCACAAAGCCTCTATCCAAAAGAGTAACAATATTCGGTTGGGACATGCCCCAACCATGGCTAAAACCAATATCCAAAATAAAATAAAAATATCCAAAGATGTTCATAACATGAAATGGAGCCTTTCAAAAGGATGAAAGCTCACCACTTCAATCCAAATGCTGATATCGAATTCGTGTGCCAGAAAAGAAGAGTAGAATGGTTGATTCCTGCATAGCGTGGGTATACAGCTGCCAGTAGACGGGTTAGTGAGTGATTGCTAGCATGAACTCAGGATAAGAATAAAATTATGTCATTTATAAAACCAAGTAAAACCATCCATAATTCATACAACCATACATATATATATATAAGTGCCGGGAAAGGGAATCCGAGTTTAGCATGCAATTAAAACCTTTACCTGGGCTGTGTAGCTTTGCCGTCCTAAAGAACCCATGGGCAATATGGGTTCAACTTCTCCTGCTGAAAGGGCCCTACTGCGTGCAGCTGCACAGCCAGGGAAATATCCCATTAGGATGACTAGTACATCCCCCAATATAAGGTGCGACATTATGCTCACAGTCAACCAAGACCAACCTCATACCAGTAAACATGAGTTTCCAGTTTCGGTCCCACCGGGACCTCCACCTACTAGGCTTAGCTACACCTCCCCTTTTAATGCTCAATTAAAAACCATTTCCAAATAATCCATTTACCATTTATTAACCAAGGCCATTTAGTGGTGGTATTTTCATACTTACCATACTTGTAAGTACTATCCATAACCAAACACATGTAGGTATAGGGGACCTTAGGTTCCCTTCCAATTACCATATTAAATCCACTTAGGGGGAACCCGTACCCCACAAGCATAAATATTTAACCATTTACCTTTGTAAATTATTTAATCCATGCATAAATACTTTACCAAGCTTAAAACAAGCAAGAGTTCCATTTAAAAGAAGTCAATGCAATGAACATATCTTTTTAAGCATTTTGTCAAACACATTGGGAGCATAATATATATCCAAAACCAATTCCAACTACCAACATCCATTCCCATATAATCCAATTATCCAAAACCACAATTAATGCATAGAAAAGTATAATTAAAAACATGGGAAACCATAACCAATCATTCATACACAAAACGCCCAAATCATTTTTGAAAACTCAAAGCATTCAATAGTAAAATCATGAAAACCAATAGTAAAATTATTCCTTTAGTTAGAACTAACAATGAAGGAGGAGAACATGCCTTATACCGAAGAATTGATGGAAATAAATCACCAATGCAATCCCCAAATTAGTTCTTAAGATGAAACCCTAGCTTTTTTTCCCTAAAGCTTTTGAGAGTATTTTAAATTGTTTAGGAGTAGTTTCTAAGTGTTAAAGAAAGAAATAATAAAGTAGATAGCCTCCCAAATAGGCTATAAGTTCTAGGATCCTATTAAGGTAAGTAGGGAAATGTTTAGATTACACCCACTTAAGTTGCATAAAAATCCCGTCACAGAGATATGACTGACCCATACGAGTTGTACCCTTCCGATACAAGTAGTAACCGTCACTCATATCCTTCCTCTACACCTGGACCCACACTATCCAACATATAACTCATCCAACCAAGTCGTATCCAATGCATATAATTTGTACCTTCCATCCGTATCTCTGGCAGAATAGAATACCAAAAGGATTGGACATTATCCCCTATATGAGTACAGACACGACTCGTACCTGACCATTCGACTCTTATCACCTAAGTCACATCTATTCTAGTAACTCATCCATCCCATCAACTAACATCGGTGAACATATGATAGAACTATACCACTCGTACCCCAACATATGGCTCGTACCCTAGAGCCGTATAGGGTCGGGAGAACGGAATTCCAAGAAAAATTCTAAGGGCCAAAATGTAGGATGTAACAATCGTCCACTCTCTTGAGTTTATCTTTGACTCGAGGATTGCCCTTTGGGAGAAGGCTCTACATTTCTACTCTTGCAGGACCTATTCAACACCATCTACGTAGAAAGAGTGAAACATAACTCAGAACATAAGGTATGAAGGAAATATGAATGATAAGGAACAAAATAAAAGAGTTTTGCTAAAGACATCCTATCACATCTTGAAGATAGATACGAGCATTTATGTATCAATCTATGAGACTCTATTAGACATCCCATTTTTACACTGTTGAGACCAATGAAACCTGGCTGCTCTGATGCTAATTTGTCAAGATAAAAAAACAACGACGATGATGGCACTTGTCGTAGCGTACCTTGACAAGTAAGGCTATTACCCAAACTAATACACCAAGGGAAAAATCCAGAAATACCCACAGTGTAAGGTTTCTATAATGAAGCCAAACCATATAAGTATAATAAATGCAAAAAGAATAAAATCAATACACCCATAACCCAAAACTTGATGTCAATAGTATAAGAATGTATCTAGTACAACTCAAATCCAAATGAAATAAATTAGATGTCCAAATACAAGAAAAACTCTCTCTGAAATGAGAGTAAAGACATAGTCTGTAAGAAAGGTAGTAGAATACATTCGGATGCCTGAAAGTCAACCAATACCTTGAAAGCACCAACTATCGCCCAAATCAATCAAGATGGGGCACACTCGGGCTAGATTCTGCACCTAAAAGGCACAATAGGCGTGAGTATGATCCGCTTGTACTCAATAGGTATCATAGGCCGATCGAGTAAAGTAGATAATAAAAGCATACAAAATACGCATAAAGGGCATATCACCTGTAATTAGCAAAGGTCCCACAATGGTAGCCAATACCGCTTGCACTAACATTTCATATATATATTTATCACATATATTGTAACAACACAACAAGGTAGAACATAAGCATACATCATATCACATACAAGTAAAAACAAGAAAGAATATGTATATACAAGATTGTCAAATACAAATAATAGTAGATAGAACAAATAGATATAAGACAAGTCAATATGGCCATTCACTTACAACATAACACAATAAAGTAAGTGGAATGTTTAAGATGATGATGATGATGATGATGTAGGAGGTCGTCGCACAACCACTGAGATTGTCGCATAATCCCCATATACACATACGGAGTAAAGCCTCCCGGCGTAGGACCCATGGAAGGTTAGTCAACCCTTATATAATACATATATCCATATCTCCTCCCTGGCATATACCTTGGGGAGTGTTTTATAAGATGTCATATTTTCTGTCATAAAAAGGTGTTGTCTGTATTTCTCAGATGTTGTCACGGTAGTACCAATGTTTCATGAATGAGTATGATGTGAGGATATAATACTCACAGCCAAACACAATAAGTATTTTCTACAACCAACTACAATGATATATTTTCACAACCAATTCCAATGATACATTTCCACAACCACATAAGCCAATATCCATTCATTATTTTCATCTTCTATGAAATTCCACATGATTTATATGCCAACAAGGTATAAATATATCACAATACACCAATGGTACCACAATAGGTATTTCAACAACACAATATAATTTTTTCACATGTATTTAAGGCTATCAACATCACATAGGACCCTACACGGTCACACATATCACATAATATCTCAAACCAACAATTATATCACATATAGCCCACCACACAGGCACAACACATTAAGATAGATAAATTCCTAATTATTTTCCATCTCCTTAACATGTATTTTGTATATAAATTAACCACTCATTCCAGTCTAAAGAGTTAAGTCATAACCTACCTCAAGGCTAAAAATTGGTCCACAACACTTTGACCTATGACTTTGCTTATGAAGAATGATCTCAAAATCAACTAAAACCAAGAAATATAAAATTTTCTCATCAAAACAAAGCCAACGATACTCATATTTCCTACTTTTGAATAAATTTTAAAAAAAGAAGGGCAAAATCGTAACTTTATTTTTAAAATGTGTTTTTCATACCTTTAGAAATCTACATCTAAAAACTCAAGTCAAAACGAGTTAAAACAAGTTCTAAATCGAAGAAAATTCATTTTTAAACTTTATCGGTAAAACCTTTGAAATCCGTTTTTAAATCAAGAATGGGAGTTGTTTTGAAGGTTAAATTGAGGGAAAACTAGTAATTATAGGATTAAGAACATTATTCAGGTGAACAAGAGTGAAATTGGGGTTTAAAATCAATCCCTAAGGTTTTTGAGGTTTTGAGCAATTAATCAAGAAATTCAACCAAGAAAAGGGTGAATTCTTACCTTAAATCCATAAGAGAATCAAGAAATGCATGTTAATCTAGCTTGCCAAGGACACACAAGCTTCACTTTTAAGCTCTCACATTATTTTAGGGTTTATCTCTCAAGAGGCAAGATGAATAATAAGCTAATTCGCGACCTAAAGGGTTTATTTATACCCCTTTTAGGTTTACAGATGCTACAATCACAACAAGCCAGTGTGCAATTGCACTATCTGGCATCAGAAGTAGATGCGACGATTGACACAAGGCTTAGCGCGATCACACTACCTTCTATGCACACAGAGATACAATCTCCATTCAAGAAGGTGCGATCGCAGGCCTAACAGATATCGGTTGGAACTTGAAAACTCTCCAAGTTTCTGCCAAGGCCTTGGGAGTTATTCAGAATCCGATACACACAAACGAACAATGTAACCATATTGAATTCGATGCTCTGGACTCAATGGAGATATCAATTTTTTTTAAAAAAAAATCATTTTCCCAAAGTTGACCCCCAAAATCTGAAATTATAATTTTTCAAATCGAGGGATGAAATGAGATTTAAAAATCGTAAAACCAGTTCAAATATGTTATCACCCTAAAGTTGATGTTCCGAATCTGCTGGTGCAGTCCATTCAACCATCCATCACACGAATCAAATGATAACTCTCGTAGTCTCTAAAATCCATAATATCGTATAAATGACACCAAAATACATCAGAAATCGTACGAATTACCTCCCAAACTCCATAAATACCACAATGCAACTACGAGGAGAGGTAGAATAATCAAATCACACAAAACACGTATTTCATCAAATTTTTTTATTATTACAACCAAGGTCAAAGCTGACCTCCTTACTACCTAATGTATCATAGTTAGTTAACCTTAGAAAAATACTTTTTGATTTTCTTTGACAATATTTGGATTTGTGTTAGTAGGTGTTAATCAAGGCATGTCTTGATTTTTTAAGTTTTATGTATTTTTTTGTGGACATGACGGTTATCATAACATAACTATATATTCATAGATACTTTACTTGCAAGTTTATCATGTACAACACTTTACAATAATGTATTTTGAGTCTTATCAAAAAATCAATATATCATAGCTATTTATATCCGTAAATAAATTCCCATAGTAGAACCATAGTGAAAGCAATGTATCATAACCATTTTATTTCATATGAAATGTATCAAATATATTTCTATAATCAACAATGTATCATAAAAATAATGAGAACATTGTTATGTATCAGACATATAAATATGTCAGTAAAATCAACTTATATATCTTGACTAATGTTGTAAGATAAGTATCAGAATAATGAAAATGCAAATTGTCATACAAAATATCAATGTCATGACATCAAATCTAGTTCAACAACGCTACATTGGTAAGAAATAACAAGTTCTTATGAATTCAAGATAGTGAAAACATGCTAAATTTATGCAAAATATTTATATCACTTTTTCTTTGAAAAGAAATCATAATTGCATCTATTGTGATCTTCATGATCACATCGTCTACAACAATTTGTGTTTGATGAGAGAGTTTCACTGAATTTCTTGTGCCTCCATTTCTTTAGCCTTTTTGATGGTCTTTTGTATTTAGGTGGTAAGATCACCCCTTCTTCAATTTCTTTAGGCACATGTTAATTCTTCATATCGAGTATCAAAATCATTGGTACTTCATGTATCTTGATCAGTATTGTTGGCTTATAATAATCAGAGAAGTACGATCCCATATATTTTATGTATTTTCACTTTAAAACTGTAATAGTATGCGGATATAGTATCTCGTCAAGTTAAAATCTTCCACAACTGCATGTTTTACTCCCAATATCCATAATGGACCTTCTTCCAGCTTCGTAGACATAATCTGTGAAGCCTTACCTGGTATCACCAGTCAATCTATTGATACATAACCATAGGTATGTATCAAATAACTAAATAAAATGTATCTGACAAAAAATAGACCTCAATTTCACAGATATATAACCCAAAAAATAACACATATAAGATATAAATGTAGTTCAAGAATGCATTATGAATCTATTTTATTATGTATATGCAAAACACGTGTATAAGTAAAAACATGCCGCCACTTGAACAGATTTTGCTTTGTTTAGGATTAGAATATCTTTAAACATTCTTTCTAATGTAATCTTAGTAAATAATGCTCTTCCTCTATTTTATTAATTTCATGATCCAAATAATATTCACACTTGTTTCATAAATTCTAAGATAGACAATTTCTTCTATGGTTAATATCTTATCCCATACTTGTATTTTTACATTCCTAGCTTTATAAGTAATTAAGCTTCCTTCATTATTAAATCCTTTAACTATTATTGGTGTTTTTAATTTATCCCATTTACTTTCTAGTAACCAATTATATCTACATAAATTAGCTTCTGCTCCTGTATCTATCATAGGCGTGTAATATCTACTGTAATATCCTTCTACTACTATTTTTATTAATACATATATTTTCATTTTATGTTAAGGCTCTTCTTAAGAATAATTTCTCTCTGTTATATCTTAAGGTTAATTGTGTATGCTCTATATTATATGGTTTTACTTGTTCTAGCTATTTTATTCCTAATATTATGTCTGCTTTTTGCATTTCTTCCTTTACTTCAAATTCTATTTTTATTTTTCTGATTCCTATTATTATTTCTTTTTCTGCTATATTTTTACTATTTATTAAACTTCTTGGTAGGTCTGGGCATATATCATTATCAGTTTTTATTTCTTCATTTTTTACTAGATATTTTGCTATATAATTTTCTTCTTGTCCTGTATTTAAGAGTATTAAATATTCTTTTTCATTTACCTTTCCTGTTATGTAATATTAGTTTAAATTATTTGTTGAATTTATTTCATAACTTGTTCTTTTTGATGAGCTTGATGATTCTGATTTTTCATCAGCTATTCTTTTCGTTGTACTTATTCTATCATTTACTATTTCTAAATTTTCTTCTATATCTATGTCTCTATAGCTATAATCATTATAATCTATTATTTTTACAATTTCTTTGAATGAACTTTCTATTCGTATTTTGTTAATTTTATTTTTTCCTGTTATTTTATGTTTTGTTGTTAATACATATAAATTTTTACATCTTGCTGTAAATATTTTACTTCCTGGGGTTAATTCTATTCCTGATATTTTCCAATATAATACTAATGATTTATCTATATTTTTATCTGTTACCACTACTGAATAATTTGCACTTATTATAAATTTAAATTTTTGGTATATTAAATTTCCTTTTATGACAGTTATTATGCTTTTTTCTACAGGTTTTATAATTCTATCATCTGCTAAATATAATTCTATTGGTGTATCTATTCCTTCTCTAAAACATGCTTTTATTAATATCTCTGTACCTCCAAGGTGTATATATTTTATTGGGTCTCCTCTACTCTTTATATCGTTTATCTCTTTATTAATTATTCTTTTTGTTACTAGTGGTATACTAGCTTTACCTTTTGCATATCTACAGTCTATTACATGTTCCTTTTGGCATACTACATAATATTCTTCTTTTTTCTTAGTAAACAGATTTCTTATTATTGGTATTTTAAATATTTTTTCTACACTTAAGTCTAATTCTTTTCCTTTTATTTCATCAAATATATTATTGTCAAATATTATTTTTTGTTCTGTTCCTTCATCATTTAAATATTCTTCCTTTGTTATTATTTTTATATCTTCTTCAGTCATTTGATTCATCTATTTCACTATCTATTTCATTATCTGTTTCATTTTCTGAAATTTCATATATACTATCGTCACTTTCTAATTCATAATCTATATAATCTATCTGCATATATTCTATATTATCTATTTTTATTTCTGATATTTGTTTATTTTTTGGATTTTTAGGTAATTTACAATCTCTAGCTAAATGTCCTAATTTTCCACAATTATAACAAGTACATTCTTTTATAGATTTCTTTTTTCTATATGGTCTTTTGTATTTATAATTTTTTACATAATATCTTTTTCTTGGTTTCCTGTATTTATATTTTGATTTTTTATATTTCTTATATTTCTTATGTCTTTTTCTTTTCTTATAATATCTTTCTTCACATTCAAATTGGGGTGCTATTTTATTTTTGCAACATGCTAAATTTCTTATCAATGTTTTTCCCATTTTTAATTCTTCTTTTTCACATAAGTTTCTATACCATTGTTGTAAAAATTTTATTCTTGCTCCTAGAGTATCTACTATTTTTGCTTCTTCTCAACTCTTTATTATCTTTATTAAAATATAATTTTCTTATTTCTTTACTTTCTTCTATATTATATGCTCCTTTATAATAATATTTTTTAAATGCGCAAGTATATTTATCTATATAACACATATTACATATTGCTAATTTTAATATTAAATTCCTATTTGTATCTTTTTCTTCATCTTGTTCTTCTTCTATTGTTGTCATACTACCAAATTCATCTTTTATAGCTGTTTCATATTTTTTTTAATAATTCTATAGGTGTTAGTTTAGTTGTTGTTGATGATGTTCCTTCTATAGGTTTATTAGTTCTTAATACCTTCTTGCTATTTTCAGTTAAATTTGAAAACCATAATTTCACTGTTCCTATTAGTGTTCTTTCTATATATTCAGGTGCATCTGTTATGTTTATATTATTATCTAATAATTGTTTTGTCGTATATCCTATCCATAATTGTATTGTTTTTTCTGTATCTATTACACAGTCTAAGTCTAAAAAGTTATAATTTTTATTAACTATTTGTTTTGGTGTCCATTTGTCATATTCATTCTTTAGATTATATTTTTTAAACTTATTCTTATAATATGTAGGTTTTCTTATTTCTGATATTCTAGGTATTATATTTTCTTCTTCTTTTTTATCAAGAGTATTTATTTTTGTGTTGATATTTTCTAAGTTTTCTTCATTAATTACTTCTTGTTTTTCTTTGATTTCTAAATTTTTTGTATTTGTTAATATTTCTGTATATGTTTCACTATCTTCTGAATCATAATTATCTGTCTCTTCAACATCTATATTATTTATTTCTAATTCCTTATTTTTTATATCTTTATCGTTTATTTCTAATTTTTCTTTAAATTAATTTATCTTATTTAGTAATTTTTGCTCTTTATTTTTTTCTTCCTTTTCTTTTTGTCTTTGTTCATACAAATCTTTTAACATTTGTAGTTCTTTTTCTAATTCAGCAATTCTACTATTTTTAGTTTCTTCTATTTTTCGTATTTCTTCTGTAGTTTGTTGTTTTATTTTTTCTATTTCCTTTTTACTATCTATTTCTTCATTTTCTCTTTCTATTCTTACCATAGCTGTCAATTTATCTTCTAATTTTAATTCTTCTTTTTCTAACATTAAATATAAATGTTCACCTATTTTCTTATATCTTCTTCCTAAATTAAAAAATACTATTTTTATTTTTAATCCTTCGTGATTTTCATATATTTTTTCATCTCTTATAAATTCTTCTTTGTTCATTTTATTGTGAATAGTTCATGTTGATATATATATTCTAAACTATCTATTTGTGATTCTAATTTTGATATTTCATCTTTTTGTGTATTTATTGAGTTTTTACTAACTCCGGCAAATATATTATAATGTAGTCTTTCTATTCTTATTTTTAATTCTTTACGTTTTTCAGAAATAATTTGTTTTAGTTCTTTGTATTTTTGTACTTTATTCATTTAAACCATATTTATAATATCTTGATGGATATCTAAATCTAATTTTATCATAATTAGGTGGTATGTGTCTCATTCTTCTAGATTTTAATTGGATTATTAATTTTGCTTCAATACTAGATATTAAGGTAATTAGGTAGGCTAATCTTTGTGGGTTTTCTTTTGTTTTATTTAGATCTATATATTCTGAATAATTACTAATTAAAGATTCTTTAACTTTTCTAAAAGTTTCTCTATTTTTAAATGGTCTTCTCATAACTAATTCAATCCAATCTAGATTCAAACATATATGCTACTGCTGTATTTTTTAAATAACTTTTTTCGTAGAAGCGACACCTTCTTTATTTGAAGTGGAGAGAGGCTTCTTGGTGGCGACTTTTTCGATAGTCACCGCGACCTTCTTAGATGTAAGATCGTCACACTTGGTCTTGGTGACATCTTCAACCCTTTTCTCATCCACAACATGCTTCTTTAAGTAGACTTTTGCATCGGCAAAATGTGACTCAGCTTCAGTGAATGGCTTGTCATCGGCAACTATCTTTCTTTCCACTCCGCCTTCAAGGTACTTCAAGCATTGATAGTAAGAGGATGAGATACTTTTGTTCCCATGCACCCAAGGCCTACCAAGCAATATATTATATGAAGTTTTGGCATCAATCACATGCATCAATGGGTTTGATTGAAAATCATCCATACGAATTCCCAACTTAATACATTTCATGGCCCTCTAGCCCCCTTGGTTGAAGCCTTGGATCATTATACGACTTTCTTCCAGTTCGCTAGTAGCAATGCCAAGCTCCTTCATCGTACTGATAGGCAGGATATTGACTCCAAATCCCTCATCTATCAAAATTCTATTGATCTTCTTTCCTAGAATTTGACCCACCATGTATAAGGGATGGTTATGTAGGGTCTCACCAAGCAGAAGATCGTTATTTGTGAATGTGATTTTTGTATCACACACATGTGTCTCTTCGCCAAGAGTTTCAGCAAGCTTTTCAGAAGGTGAAGGAACCTTCATGGGTAGATTCTCACCCTTTGCCCCCTCTTTGGCGGTATTAAAACAAGACGCCTCAAGGTTGACTTGGGCAGTCTTTACACGAAACCAACTCGGTAAGAATTCCTCTAAAGTCACCGGGCGCCAAGGTTTTTTATGGTGAAGCTCCATCACCCTCGTCTTCTTTGGGAATCCAACCAACTTCTATTTTCTTAGTTTCTTTACCATTCTCCTTCTGGTTAGCTGCTCGCACGTCTCCTTTTGCAGACTCATCATCTTGTGTCTACGTCTGTGTCTGCGTTGCGTCTGGTCACCATAGTCCAACCTTCATCATCGTCCTCATCAACTGAAGACCTGTCAGGCTCTAATATCTTCTTATTATGCTCTTTGACACAAATCTGAATCGGGTCGAGCAAGCCAAAAGTGATAGATATTTGATGAGAAGTGGTTGTCTCATCATCGAAGAAGATTTTCTTTTCTTTTGCCAGTTGCATGACTTTATCTTTAAAGACAAAGCATTTCTCTAGAAGGTGACTTATGAGCCTAGATATTTGTAATAATTAGGATCATTGATCCTTCCAGCTTCGTTGGGACACTTCATCTCTGGGAGTTCGATGAGCTTATACTGAAGGAGTTCATCAAAAATCTCAGCAACATCAGAATCAAGGAAGGGATATTCTTTTTCTTGCATCTCCTTTAAAGTTTTCTGATTCGAACGTGCTCCAGAAGTCATCTTCAAACTTTGCTTCTTGTTTACCTTTGTGGGTGACCTTCACAGGAGATAAATCAACATTCATGGACTCCTTGTTTTCATTTTTGGGAAGAAACTTGCCACATCTTTTGGGTTCCTGCTTTTCCTTTCTCCTTCGAAGGTCATGAATAGGTACTCCTTCCTTTCCAGCAGAAGACATGCTCAACTCCATGTCGTGAGCACGAGTAGCTAACTCTTCAAAGAATTTTGGTTTAATTCCTTGCAAGATGTAGAGAAGCCCCCAGTGCATTCCTGGGACGTATATCTCTAATGCAGAAGCTTCACTGAGCCTATCTTTGCAGTTTAGACTCTCATTTCTCCGTCGATTGATGAAGTCAATGAATGACTCATTCTTTCTTTGCCGAGTATTTCTGAGCATCATGCTCACTGTACGCCTTGTGCTATAAAACCGATTTAGGAACTCGTGTTCCAATTGCTCCCAACTATCGATGGAGTTAGGCTCGAGGTCTGTATACCAATCAAAGGCGTTTCCCTTTAGGGAACGAACAAACTGTTTGACAAGATAGTCACTGTAAGTTCCAACATTATTACATGTCTCGACAAAGTGTGTGACATGTTGTTTTGGGTTACCTTTGCCCTCAAATTGTTGAAATTTGGGGGGTTGATACCCAGCAGACATTTTGAGGCTATCTATTCTTGCAGTGTAAGGCTTGGCATATGCAAGGGAAGACTTGGTGACAACATCATACTTGTCTTTGAGGGTCCCTTCAATAAATTCCCTCAATTGCCCAATTGGGATTATTCCCTCAGCAGAAACCTGCACCTCTTTAGTCGATGGTGTTTGTTTCACAGGATTTTCTATCTCATGAACCTCTGGAGCTTTTCCCCATGCATGGCTGATTCTCTGTCTATCAAGCCTTCCACCCTATCCACTATCTTATCAATCCTAGCCTCTTGATTCTGAACATAGTTGGTCAGGCCTTCGATTGCCTTTGTCAGATTCGCAAGCTGCTCCTCCATAGAAGAGGCATCAGTTACCATTGCTTGCATGATCACCGGAGACGTCGGAGAGTAACACAGATTATCACATAAGTTGATCTTTAAAGGGCTTAGCTTATGTGGTGTAAGAGAAGATGCCGCATTTGTTGAACAACCATCGCTCTTGACTCCAGAGTATTTGGAACCGGAACACTCAAGTAGAGTTAGTGTCATTTTCAGCGATTCGGCCATACTGCTTCCTCCTTCTGAAGCACTTGCATTGGACTTCGTTCCTTTTGAGGTTGAAGATCCAAAAACTGGAGCTGGAGTAGATGATACTGGAGCTGGAGTAGATGATACTGGATATGTTTGTTGTCCTAGCAAGCCTGCCTTGCTTCTTATGACAGCTCTCATGGCTCCAAAAGTAACACCAAGGATGCTTTCTACTTCAGTAGAGAACTTTGAATCTGCAGCCTTGGAAGCAATTGATTGAAAATTGACCTTCTTGGAAGTCATTTCATTGTTCTTAAACTTTGAAGTATGAAAAATTGAGATGAGAGATAGAGATCGTCCCACTGGGCATGCCAATTTGTTTGCAACATAATTTAAATTCATGAAAAGTAAATTTTAACCACAAACAAAAATATGAAGAAACAACAGTTTTATTGATAAACGATGAGGGTACAAATCTGTTTCTCCCTTAATTCTTCTCTCTTGATTTTCTCCGTAATTCGAGGGTCGTTAGTGGCTTATTCTCAAACATAGAATTTGATATGAATTTCTTCGTAATTCGAGGGCTGTTAGTGGCGTATTTCTCGAACGTAGGAGTATTTGGATTTGCTCTCTATGAAAAGAGGTTTTGTGGATCTTCTTGATGTATTTGATTATCAAGAAAAAAGGATTTTGATCTATAAATATCCCATGAATTTATTGGGACTTTGAGGATCGTTGATCTCTTTATGAATATCCCGTGAATTTATGGGATACTGGAGATGCCTTTGTGAATATCCGTGAATTTGTGAGATACTGGAGATGCCTCTTTAAAGGATATTTGCCCCCTTTATATAGGCATAATTTAGGGTTTAGATTGAGTAGTCATCAAGCTAGATTTAGGGTAAAGTAGCCGCCAAGAACTCTAACCAAATTTGAACTCTTTTTGTAGAGTCCACAAAATTTCAATGTCTACAAATGCCCCCTGCTTCAAGGCTTGTCGAAGTGTAGACTTGATGAAACTCAAAGACGAGTCTTGAAGTACCGTTTCCATCTTTACGATCTTGCGGCTACAGATTTACATATTTGATTTATGAAAAAAGAGATGAAGGGCAGATTTGGTCCCACTGGGCGTGCCAATTTGTTTCCAACAAAATTTTTATGCATGAAAAATAAACTTCAACCACAAATAAAAATATAAAGAAACAACAGTTTTATTGATAAACGATGGGGGTACAAATCTGTTCCTCCCTTGATTCTTCTCTCTTGATTTTCTCCGTAATTCGAGGGTCGTTATTGCCTTATTCTCGAACATAGAATTTGATATGAATTTCACCGTAATTCAAGGACCATTAGTGGCGTATTTCTATTTGGATTTGATCTCCGTGAAAGGATATTCTTGATGTATTCAATTGTCTCTTGATGTATTTGATTATCAAGAAGAAAGGGTTTTGATCTATAAATATCCCATGAATTTATTGGGACTTTGAAGATAGTTTATCTCTTTGTGAATATCTCGTGAATTTGTGGGATATTGAAGATGCCTTTGTGATTATCCCGTGAATTTGTGGGATACTGGAGCTGGAGCGGACGACACTGGATATGTTTGTTGTCCTAGCAAGCCTATCTTGTTTCTTGTGACAGCTCCCAAGGTTCCGAAAGTACCACCAAGGATGCTTTCTACTTCAGCAGAGAACTTTGAATCTGCAATCTTGGAAGCAGTTGATTGAGAATTGACCTTCTTGGAAGTCATTTCATTGTTCTTAAACTTTGAAGTATGAAAAGTTGAGATGAGAGGTAGAGATCGTCCCACTGGGTGTGCCAGAATTTATTAGACAATAAAATTTCAAGGCCGAAAAATAAATAATCGAGATAAAAAAAAATATTGTAACAATCGATTTTATTGATTTCAATGCGAGTGTTACAATCTCTATGAATTCTCTGATTCGTCTTTTCAAATATAAATTCAAGGGCTTAAAGTTTGATCTTAAATTTGAACTTGATTTGTGGACTTGAGGGACTTGATCTTGACTTGTGCTTGAATTCAAGGGCTTTTGAGCTTGTTCTTGAATATTGCGGTCTTGATCTTGAATCTTGATGAACTTGATTTGAATGCTTGATCTTTTTAGAGAAATTGCGACATTTGATCCACGAACTTTCTCTTGCTACTTGTTAGAGATGAGGGGGGTCCTCTTTCTGAATTATGAGCCCCTATTTATAGTTGTAGGAAAGGAAGAGCCATGATGAATATGGACTTCCTTTGACCAATCAGATTTAAGTGATGTGGCGCCTTTTATGGGCTTTTATTTCATGGGTCTGCTGCATCAGTTTGACATGTGGCACAGTCTTATTGGCTCCTTCACTTGACTTGGCATGCCACGTCATTTGACACGTTGCGCTTATTTGAGCCTCTAGAATATGACAATATCTTGGGCTTAGTAAAGTAGGCTCATTATTTATAGCCCAAATTAATGGACTAACCCAATAAATATTGAGCCTTATTTAAATCCATACTTATTTGGACTTAAATAATTAATTTAATTATATTAATCCGCAATATTTATTTGGGACTAATATATTTTGAATTTAATATAATCCAAATTTTATACGGATTTAAATTTAATAAAATTACATCGCCCACAATAACATCACAACATTATCTACATCTACGTCTACTCTATGTGAAAAATGGAGTTCATAAGTCACGTGGTCATTCAATTATGAGTTTTTATTTGTTACCATTGTAAATGTGACATTGAGTGGGGTCTGTTGCATATCTGACCCATATTGTTATCCATCCTTAGCCTATGTAGCCTTAAGTATTACTTTCAGGATTTTTAATATTTGTCTTTCATTCCCTAAATGGCATGATGCCACGTGTCCTAAGTATTACAGTTTGTTATACAGCTAGCAATTACCCCTTATATTCCGTTCATGGTGTAATCACTTGGTTATTTAAAATTGAAATCATTTCTTCTTCTTATCTTCTGTTTTTCTTAAAAGTTTTAGTGCTACATTTGGTATCCCAAAGCCAGGTTCTTGGTGACCATAGTGGCGCCACCTCCTTCATTAGACTCGGGTGAGGGTGAAGGTGATGGTTCTGCAAATCTGAGTTTACAATTGCAAACTTTCATGGAAATATCAACGAAACGCATGGAACAGATGGAAGAAATGCATTGAAAAAATGTAGAAAACAGCCAACGAATGGAAGCTCTAGTGATGGACTTACGCAGGAAAGATGATTCTAATGTGGAAAGTCGTTCACATTTGGGGGTTTTGCAAGGTGGCTTACACTGTGAAACTACTCAGTCATAAGTAAATGGAGTTACTCGTCCATCTCCATCAACTCCGATAGATCCAGTTTACTCAACTCCCACTGTTGTCACACCGGGGATGTCAAACATATGTTGTAGTATGGCGTTAGCCACCCTAAACCCCATCAATTTGCACCATGGAACCTTTCCTACTCAAAGCAAAGTTCCGTTTTTCTCCCCAATGAGCTTCACTCATTCCTTCACCACTGCTATGAGATCTACTATACCTGTTTCTCTTTGTGTTTCTCGACCCTTTACGAGCACACAAATACCTAGTGGGTCGTCATCTATGTTTGGTTCCAATAATCGATTAACCCCTTGACGTTTGGCCAATATGTTCCTCTGCCTATCACCAAAAATCATACACCCGTCATAACTCAAATGCCTAACTACCAATTTTCAGCTCCATTCTTCATCTACACACCCAATTTCAGTATACCACCAGCCCAGATGACCACTACAACCCAAATTTCTCATTACCATGCCCATATATACCTCCATATACTGCTCAAGCCCAATTTACAACACCCCCCGCGCCACTTCTCTCCTATAATACACTTCCCACAATATTTTCTAATTAGGATACCACTTTTCCTAACTTAAGATTCCTAAAAGACGAATTGGAGTTTCTTGAATTTGATGACAAAAATGTTAGTGGTTGGGTAAGGCGATGTGAATATTATTTTGATTATTATCAAGTGCCGGATTCTGAGAAAATGATGTATGTGGATGTTAGTGTTAAAGATAAATTTGATAGTTGGTTTGATTCTTATGTAATTGACCACGAGGGTCAAATTTCTTTGAGCCAGTTTTGTAGTGACGTTTGTGAATGTTACGATGAAATGGGACCATTGGATTTAGTAACCATTTTTAATCGACTGCAAGAAACGACCGACGTTAATAGCTATCAAAAGAAATTTGAAGACCTTCATTGTAGGCTCCTAGTGGTGAGACCTCATGCTTTCCCAGTGATATTGGCAATGGGATATGTTGGAGGTGCAAATAATTACCCCCAGTACATCCTCTAATGCTTTCCCAGTGATATTGGCAAAAAGTAAGGACTCAACATGGCAATTCTGTGTCAATTATAGGAAACTAAATGATCTCATAGTCAAAAATAAATAACCCATTCCTGTGGTAGAAGGCCTCTTAGATGAGTTTCACGGTGCAAAATTCTTCTCTAAATTGGATTTAAGGCCGGGGTATCATCAAATTAAGATGAGATCAGATGATGAATTCAAAATAGCATTTTGGACTCACCACGTGCTTTGGAAATTCAAGGTAATGCCATTTGGAGTCACGAATTCCCCTGCTACCTTTCGAGCTTTAATGCAAGGAAGTCTTTGGGTCATTTATCAGGAAGTTTGTCCTTGTTTTTTTTATGACATTCTTATTTATAGTTTCAGTTTACATGATCATGTACAACATTTAGAATAAGTTTTTAAGGTCCTAAAGGCAAATCAACTATATGCTCAGTTGTCCAAGTGCAGCTTTGCTGGAGCACAAGTTGAATATGCAGGGCAGATTATTTCTGGGCATGGTGTGAGTACTGATCCATCTAAAGTGGAAGCAATGGTTAGTTGTCCTTATTCAAGGACAATCAAGGAAATGTGTGGGTTTATGGGGCTCACATGATACTATAGGAGGTTCATTAATAAGTTTGCTATCCTGAGCAAACCATTAACTGAACTCCTTAAAAGAGGTGGGTTTAATTGGAATCCTCGAGCGACGGCTGCATTTGATGACTTAAAAAATACCATGATCAGGCCCTCGGTGTTAGCCCTGCCGAATTTATCTATTCCATTTGTGGTAGAAGTGGATGCTAGTGGCACTGGAGTGGGAGAAATTTTAATGCAGCAAAACAAACCTATTGCTTTCCTCAGTCAAGCTTTGAGTCCTAAACATCTAGGACTCTCAACTTAAGCGAAGGAATTAATAGCTTTGTTATTGGTCGTAAAAAAATGGAGACACTATTTGCAGCCTAGCCATTTTATCATTCGCACTGACCACTTTAGTCTCAAGTTCTTGAGAGATCAAAGAATCACAACAGCCATTCAACACAAAGGTATTTCTAAACTTATGGCACTAAGTTATCAGATACAGTATAGGAAGGGGGTAGAGAATGTTGTGGCAGATGCATTGTCAAGAAGGGTTAATGACATAGAGGAATGTAATGGATTGATAGTTGTGCAACCTAAGTGGATTACTTATATCATTGAAAGTTATTAAGAAGATCAAGAAGCCCAACAAATTCTAGCGCAATTGCTTGTTGATGCCAATGCACTTCCTAACACTACTATTCAACATGGACTGCTCAGAATTGATGGAAAGCTATTTATACGATCTCATGGTCACCTGAGAGAGCAACTAACTGAATAAATGCATTCTAAACCATGGAGGGGGCATTAAGGTATACTTAGGACTCAACAAAGGCTGAGAGCCTTATTCTATTGGCCTGGCTTGTTGAATGATGTCTAAGAGAGAGTCAAAAGTTGTAAGATTTGTCAACGGAACAAAGCTGAACATGTTCCTTACCTAGGACTTTTGCAACCACTACTTATTCCATCCATAGCTTGGGAGCATCTTTCTATGGATTTTATTAAAGGGCTGCCGAAATCACATGGAAAAAATACCATACTAGTGGTCATGGACAGGTATACCAAATATGGACATTTGTTCACTTCGTCTTATCCTTATAATGCTTCCCAGATAGCTCAATTATTCTTAGATCACATCTGTACACTTTATGGAGTTCCACTTCAATTCTATCCGATAGAGATCCTATATTCACGAGCTTATTTTTGTAACATCCCGTATTTTTGGTCTAGACTTTGAAGCGTTGTTCTTACGTGTTAACTCTAATCTCATGAATTTCTTTTGAATACACTTGTCATGATCTTTATCCTAGTGTGTGAAGTGATCTTGAGGTGAAAAATGTTCATAAGAATCACTTAGAACAAAGTTGACATAAGAGCCTTTGATTCGCCCAAAGTTTGGTATTCGAATCTACAAGAGTCTACTTTGAACGTGTATAACTATTGATATACGTAGAATTTTGTAGCTCAAAACCCACCAAATTGTAGATAATTGAGTCATCTTTCCAACGATACCAATTTCGCCTTAATCTGATACCCGAGCGAAAAATTATAGCCATTTTAGTGAGAGAGGCAGTCAGGACGCGCGATTAGCCTATGACACGCCCTGTAGTGCACCGCAATGGAGCCCGCGGTGCACGCTCCAGTGCACTGCACCAGAGCCCGCGGTACCCGCTCCATAGCTCGCCCCTCAATTTTTCCATCTTTTGTTCTCATTTATGCAAAGACAAATGGGTCTTTTCCCTTCACCCAACGGGTCCATAACACGGGATTAAGGGTCTTAAAAGGAAAAATTGGCCCCTTTATTCACAAAATCCTCTCAAAAGAAACCATTCTCTCTCATGAACAAATCTTAGCCTCTCCAAGATTCAAGCTCAAGCTTCAAGAAAACCACCAAGAACCTTCACGAATTCTTAAATTAAGGTATGTGTGATGTTCATTCATGGGTTTTTTTCACCCATGGAGTCCAAGAATCTTTTTTCAAGTTTAAAATTATGATCTTTACATGTTATTATGAATTATATCCATGAAGTTCCATGAATTTCAATTTCTATATATTGTTTACAAATTGTTTTCGTTGGAATTAGCCCTTGACACGTTTGAAGGATGATATTCACATGTTAAATCCTTAACCCATGATTTTTGTGTTGTAATTATGTTATTATTACATGACTTAACTATTCTTATGTTTTAACTCATGACCCATATGTGTTTGATGAAATGCCTAAAAGATTGGGTTGTGAACAATGATTACTTATTATGTTTCTGAAGCTTTAGTATGATCCTGTTGTTATTGCTATCGAGTTCTGGGGTTATGAATACCTGAAATTTAGTTGTTTACTTAAGTCTCAATATTTTCAGACACGTATGAACATTATTAGTTCAGTCAGTTATCATGACAGTCAAACTTAGATCAGTTCGGTAATCTGAGTCAGTTCCTTCTACAGTTAAACTTAGTTCAATCCCGTAATCACTATCAGTTCAGTTGGGAGTAGTATTCAGCACCGAGCGAACCCAGGGATAGGGGTATTCCTGTTAGTATAGGGTTTGACCCTTAGTAGCAATCCCTGAGTTACAAAATTACGTAGCCAACGTAGGTTTGAGATGTCTTCCTGCTAGTTTAGGGTTGACACATATCTCATGAGTCTTCCTGTTAGTTTAGGGTTGACAAGATGTCTTCCTGCTAGTTTAGGATTGATATAGCCATTGTCAGTATCCGTGGCACGGTACTAGCATCCTTCCAACTAGGGTCACAGGTTGGACCCCTATCAACTCAGATTTGGGGCATGTCGGTTAGATGATACCTCCCACAGTTTCAATTTGAGTACTCAGTATAGAATTCAGTTCAGTTTATTTGACCATAACATACAGTTTATCAGTATTCAGTTACCAGATTTCAATATTTCAGTTTACAGACTACTTCAGTATCATGTTATATACTTGATCATGCATTCTCAGATTTTACAACTTTCACGCGTACTATGCATCAGTTATTTCATGTTATTCATTCAGTCAGTTATTATTCATGCACATAAGCCCATGCATATCAGCCTAACCCCATCTAGCATACCAGTACATTTAAAGTACTAACCGCATACTCGTTTCTTGCGCTATGATATCACATATCATATGTTCAGATGCTCAGGTTACCAACCGCACTTAGACATCCCAGCGCATCAGCAGAAGCAGTAATGGTGATTCCTCATATTTCGAGGACCAATTATGTTTATTTCTGTGTTTTCAGTTCAGTAGTCAGTTGGAGTTAGTTAGGGCCTGTCCCATCAACTCTTATTCAGTCAGTTTTAAAGGCTTTTGGACACTTTGTCATTACCTCTATCAGTTTTCAGACGGTTGTTTTTCGATAGTTGTTTTCAGACTTATGATTCAGAAATGTTTTAGTATTTAAAACCTTATGGCATATTCAGTTATTCCACATATGTTATTTTGTTATTATTATTCAATACTCACAGCAGGTACCAGCTCATCTGTTAGCTTGTGGTCACTTGTGACCATAAGCACCGTGTGGCGTCCAGGGTGTGCTCCCGAAGCATTACAATTTTGGAAAAAAATCTTCAAAGGTATGTAAGTGGATCAACGATTAACATCAGCATACCACCTGCAATCTGACAGGGAGGTCGAACCAAGATATCGAATCTTACCAGCTTTGTATGACAGGACATAATCCCAAAATATGGAGCAATTGGATTTCAATGGTGGAATATTATTACAACACCAATTTCCAATTAGCCATAGGTAGGGGTGGGCATTCGGTATTCGGTTCGGTATTTTCATAATTCGGGTTCGGTAATTCGATAATCGGTAATTGAAAGTAGATACCAAATACCACACCATTAAACTTCGGTTCAATAATTCGGTAATCGGTAAAATTAAACTTTGGTTCGGTACGAAATTCGGTATTACCATATTAAAGTTGGACATGCTTGTAGTGATCCTATTTGGTGATAATAGTGGTGATTTTCAACCAACGTTTTCAGAAAAATTCAATTTTGTTTGGTAGTTTGACACCTCTAAATACATAGTTTTACACCAGAAAAAATCAATTCTATTGGGTCTTGTTACACGTTGATACGTGTGACTCAATTAATGAAACATCTTAAAACCTATGTTATTGTAGTTTGATCCATCTCCAAGAAGAGGAGAACTGGATGTAACATGAATAACATTTACATCAAACAGGATGCAACACGAACTGGATCTAAATGTGATGTAAAGTCATAATATTACTTTTTATAAATGTTATGGAGAGTAATATATGTTATGTTGTCTGCCAAATGCTGAGTTTTGCTTCTATCCGCTGTTGACATATGAACAGAAGAATTAAGTAAGCTTAACTAAGTACCCTTGGTTAAATCCATATTCCGACCTACGTTAGGAACACTAGAGTTGGGAAAGTACAGCCAACAATGGTGTTATGTATCATATCATGAAGACTTCTTTTTTGTTGTTCCCTTTCATATCATAAAGACTTCTTTTTTGTTGTTCCCTTTCACGCCCCGATTTTCAGTCTTAGCATGATATTTTCTTCAAAAGTTGTCATATGTTGGTTGCAAGAAAGTCTGTTATGTAAAGTTAAGAGTCTACTTTATGACTATGTTTAACAGTTCAAAGTTTGCTTAAGCAATATTCACACAAGTATGTGACCTTTGGAGTGTGCACTAGGTATGTAGCCTATGGGTCACTTAACTATAATTAGAATTTCGAAAAATACTAAATACCAAACGGTAGTAATATTTTTTACCAATCCCGAACCCAAATACTGTAATTTTAAAATTTTACTCCCAAATACCAAATTACCGAATACCAATTACCAAATTTTTCAATTCGGTTCGGTAATTCGATTTTTGGTATTTTATGCCCACCCCTAGCCATAGGGATGACACCCTTCAAAGCCCTATATGGTTATGATCCTCCATTACCCTCATTCGAGCTAGTGGTGCAATCCAAATTAGAATCTGTAGATCAGCTGCTAAAACAAATACAAATCACCAACAAGATTCTCAAAGATAATCTACTCAAGGCACAAAACAAGATAAAGCAATATGCAGATTCTAAGAAGAGTAAAAGGACATTTGAAATTGGAGATACTGTTTACCTAAAATTACAACCATATCGGCAGATATCAGTGGCAATGAGAAAGAATATAAAGTTGTCTGCCAAGTTCTTCAGACCATACGAGGTGATTTGAAAACTGGGTCCTGTCGCATATGACTTAAATTGCCAATAACATAAAAAATTCACCATGTCTTCCACGTCTCTCAATTGAAGAAGAAGATCGGAGACAAAGTGGTACCATCAAAAGATCCTCCATTTTGCTTCGATGATGGCCAGATTTTAGCAGAACCAGTCACAATTTTGAAGAGAAGGATGGTCAAACGAGGAAACAAAGCAATTACACAAGTACTATTACAGTGGGCAAATTTATCAACGGAAGAAGCTACCTGGGAGGATTACTCTTTCCTAAAATCTCAGTTATCTAATTTTGATCAGTGAATGGAGAAACGGGTTGTGTTTGGAAGAGGAATGAGATGTCACGATTGTAAATGTTCCTTTTCGAAATAAATGAATTATTAGGGTTATTTATTGATATTTCAAAATAAATAAATTATTGAATTTTTTTTTAAATTTACTCTTATAATTTAACAATCAATTAACTTTCGAAAAAATATTACAAAGTCAGTTTTTTATTTTTTAGGGGTAAAAATGAAAAGTTATTTTAAATTTATATTTTTAATATTTTTTTCTTATTCTGTGTGTCAAAATCTAACAATTCATTTATTATGAAACGAAGGGAGTATTATACATCCTTGGCCTAAGTAGTCTTAAGTATTATATTCAGCATTTTTAATATTTGTCTTTTATTTTCTAAATGGCATGATGCCACGTGTCCTAAGTAGTATTCCTTCCGTCTTAAATTATGTATCGCCGTTGATATTTAAAAAATAAGCATTAACTTTACTAAAATTATAAAATCATCCTTCTTAAATAAGTATTGGACCACTAGATACTTTTATTAAATTTTACAGTAGTTAAAAAAATGCAAAAAAGAGTACAATAAAAAAAGTTTTAAAAACGTACACCACCTAAATAACTGTCTCTCTCTTTTGCAAAGAGTAAAGTTGTCCAATTTGTGTCTCGTTTTAATTTGAAATTTTACTTTCATTTTCTGTATCAATAATTAAGAAAAAATTGTTATTGTAAAATTCAATTTTCTAAAAAGTAGGACCAATTTGCCGTCGTACGGATTTGGCACGAAAATTTACGTTTCTAATTTGATTTTGGTTTCAATTTTTGGGCGGCAAACCTTCTTTTCATTTGAACATTTAGAAAATGGTTATTTTGTGGCACCAAACTTTCTTATGATTTGAGAGATGTCCTGTTGTATCTTCTAGTTACTGTATTTCTTCTTTTGTTTTGGGTAATTTTCAAATTCTTTCTTTATCTTCTCTCTTATTTTTGTCATTACTCTAAAGATGAGGTTCGTCGTACTTATAGACTCAATTGCCAAAAATAAACGATTGAAATTAGAAGAACGTCAAGTAATTGCAAAGTTTTTTTTGAAAGAAAGTAAGGAAGTCTTAAATACGGATCTATAACACAAGCTGCGATGTTGTTCAAGAAATCAATAAGAACTATTCAGCGCATTTGGAAACAATGTCAATCATCAGTTGATAATGTCAAGAATGAACCTTGGGCCTAACTCAACCTCAAAAGCTAGCTCAAGAGGTGATAATTACCCAAGTCCATACAAGCAAACCACTAGTTCATTCCCCAACCAATGTGTGACTTTTACCACTCTAACACCCCCTCACGTCCAGGCCTAACTAGTACTAGCGCGTGGACCGGGAGCCCAAAACGAGAATGGACCTGGCTCTGATTCCATGTCAAGAATGAACCTTGGGCCTAACTCAACCTCAAAAGCTAGCTCAAGAGGTGAGGATTATCCAAGTCCATATAAGCAAATCACTAGTTTATTCCCCAACCAATGTGGGACTTTTACCCACTCTAAATGGCACGCCGTCGTTAGATGTGTCTTTAAGACTTATAGGTAAAGTTGGAAGAAAACAGATTGAAGTCGACATTAATCAACTCAAAGAAATTCCACTTTGTCGTCGAACAAATATTCGATCTCTGGCTTTTGCGATGAACATGGAAAAATCAACCATCTTTCGGCGTGTGAAAGATGGAACTATTCGGGCATATTTTAATTCTATCAAGCCTCAGTTAACTGAAGCAAAAAAAAAAGGTATGACTTCAATACTGCCTCTCAATGATTGATCAGAATACAATCTACATAAATCCCATATTTATGAATATCTTTAATTATGTTTATATCGACGAAAAATGACTTTTTTTGTCCAAAAAAGTTAAAAGGTACTACCTGCTTCCTGGAGAACATGATCCAGATTCATATCGTTCTTGCAAAAGTAAAAATTTTATCCTAAAAGTTATGTTTATGGCTGTTATAGCACGTCCACGATTTGATGAAAATGGAATTTAGTTGTTTTCTGGAAAAATAAGTATTTTTCCATTTGTAGTTAAGGAATCAGCTAAGCGGAATAGCAAAAATCGAACAACAGGAACTATGGAAATAAAGCCCATCTAGTCAGTAACTAAAGATATCACTAGAGCTTGCTTGATAGAGAAAGTTCTTCCTGCTATTAGAGCAAAATGGCTAGCTTCCGATTCAAATAATCCTATCTTTTTACAACAAGATAATGCAAGGCCACATATTGGTAACAATGATTTAGAATTTATTGAAGCTGCCTAACAAGATGGATTTGACATTAGATTGTGTTTTCAACCACCGAACAGTCCAGATTTAAATGTTTTAGACCTTGATTTTTTTAGAGCAATCCAATCTCTTCAATATCAAAAGGCCCCTAAAAATATTGATGAATTAGTGGAAGCAGTGGAAAAATATTTTGATGAAATGAAAGCGGAACAACTCAATCATGTATTTCTTACTTTACAATCTTGTATGATTGAGGTGATGAAAGATAGTGGCGGCAATAACTACAAAGTGCCTCATTTGATCAAAAATGGACTAGAAAGAAAAGGAAATCTTTCTCTCCAACTTCGCTGTGATATTGATATATTCAATCAAGCTTTGGCTCTACTTCAACAATGATATGGGTTGTTATTATGGTAAAGCTATCAATTATGAAGTTGGAATAATGCTTTGTCAAGTACGTTAGAAGTACAATACTACTTTTATGTATAGCCATAGTGATCATCATGTAACTTTTACAATGATCTTTTGTCAGTATGTTAGGAGTACTATTTTTATGTACAGATATGGTGATCATAATGTAATTTTTGTACTCATGAATAACTCTACTTACAATGATAGAAGTCCCACCAGCTTGTACTCATACTTATACATATTTTTCTAGCTTTATTGTTGTTTTATGCTTCAACTTTGTTTCTTACTTTCTTATCACATAATAAAGGGTTGCGTAAATGGACGGAAGAAGAAAAGGGAAGTGGGAGTCATACCGTCACATTTGTATGGTTTTTTTTTTAGATGAGGAAGTCTATTTAGAGAACAATCAATTGAATGTTAAAGAGTTCGTGCAGACCGAATATATTTGGACAACATGGGTATGTCAATTATTCAGGGGAACTAAATGAAATAGTTGATACCAATGTCGTGATTACAAGAGACCTTGGTTTATGCAAAAGGGTGTGGTACAGTTTTACTAAAAAAGGGGGCCCCCTCAACTTTTATGCAAGGAACAGCAGCTACGCTCTATAAAGACAACATATTTGGTATGGTCACATTTTTTCAGGCTGCTATAAGCTAATGGTGTCTATGAAGATCCTTCTCCCGTGATGAATAAGAATGGTAATCACAATCTCGAGAAGAGTCATGTTTTGGTTTCTCTAAGTAACATTTGTCTTTTAAACTATAACTCCTTTCCTTAGATTTTTCCTTATCCCTTTCAAAGTCATCTCGCTCCTTTTTTCTGTCAGATTTTCTTCCACTATCACGTTCATGAGACTTTAGTCTTCCTTATCCCTCTCTCGGTCCCTGTCTTACTCTCTCTCCTTGTTCTTTTCTCTACATCAAATGCTCTCCACCAAGAAGGATCCTCTAAGAGGGACACTTGAAATCTATGGGTTGCGGCATATACAACTCAATAGGCTACAACCTTACTCTTGAATCTTACTCTGCAGCATATACAACTCCACAGGCCACAACCTTACTCTTGAATCTTATACAGTGTTGTGTGTAAACTGTCATTTGCAAAATTCCAAGCTTCTTATCTCAATTCTGCAGGTGCTTCAAATGGTGCAAGGTAGTTTGATATAAACTTATGAGGGTGCTCGACATGGCATAAGAAACTCATCTCTTTTAAAAGATGTCTCTCTGTTCAAATTAGGTCTGCTTTCAAATCAATATATTTCTTTGAAGATGTATCCAGATGTTCTATAGGTAAGTTTTCTCTCCTACATTCCATTTTGTGGATAACAATAAGCACCTGCCTTTCTTTTCTCGAACATTCTTCGAGTTTTGATGCAAGCCAAACACAACTAACAATAACTCTCTTTACATTAAAATGGGTAAATAATTTTTTGCAGTAAAAGCGATGAAATAATACTTGACCAGTGGCTATTACAGCTTGGGGTAATCTGAGAAAAATCCCACTTTCATGGATAAGATCACAGCCATCGATCCTAAGATTTATTTTCGTAACTTCACCAATTCCATCTTTCCTAGAAGGCGAATTTATAAGTTGATCCTCTGATAAGTAGAAAGAAGAAAAATAAATCATTGTTAAAGCGCTAATTTTTTTCACATTTGTATGGGAGATTCCCAGTGCTACCTCTAGGATATAAGCCTTTCTTTTTTGTTAAATGTCGTTTTCCTTCACTCGTTGAAATTTATTTCTTCGCTGGTGAATGGATGTACATTATTTTGATCCTTACTCTTGATAAAAAATTATTGTCCTTTATCTATGACATCTATTTTCTTTTCAGTTAATTGATATCTTTTCATGTGCCATTTTTTTCTATTTCTACTTTACTGCTTATGGACGTTGACTGGTGTACACTATATTTGGAAGTTTGCATCTGAAGTTTTCTTAATATTGAAATCATCACTATAGGATGTTATTCATTGAGACAATGGTAACTTTCGTGTTATCTTTGTTAAATTTGGAGTTCTGTGACTCACTCTCATTGTTGTTGAATGCCTGAATATTTAATCATAAGCTGATAGTCTGATGATCTGTGCTTATGTTGAAAGAACACGATGTTGGGTTCTATGTGTGTGTTTTGAATGGAAAATAGAGGGAATTAAGTGGAAGAGAAAATTAATTTTACACCAAAATAGAAAGTGTGCTCAAAATAGGAAAGCTTAAAAAAATTCTCCCACATTGGTGGGAGAAAGAAGCTTTAAAGTGTTTATATTGTGAAATACATTTCCACATGCTAAGTGAGGCAAGAAATAAGAGATACCTCGCGCTATCGTCGATGCTGGCTCGGATTTGGATTTGGATTTGGCAAATGATCAATCGATGAGATCTATCTTTTTAGACAAAGTTTATTTGACAAAAATTTAATCTGAATACCAAAGGAAAAAAATGCAACAATAATCCTCCATTTATGCATGCATGCATATTTTGAAACAGTGTTTTGAACTGATGCACTGTTTTTGAACCGATGCTTCAAAATGATGCACTATTTCGTGAACTGGTATACCTATTCGGAAAAGTACATGGTCTTTGGATGAACGGACATGAATTTCTAGAAAAAACACACCATTTTAGTGAACCCTGGCACCTTTTCGAAGAGGCATATGATATGCTATATAAACCTGCTTTGATCCACAGGTTTGAGATACGAAATTTTTCAAAATACAAAACTCTTCTTCTTTTAAAAATATTATGTGTGATTATTTAAACCATTGAGTGCGTTCGTGGAATTCAATTATTTGAGGTACCACTATAATTGGATTGAAGGCCATTTTATCCTGGGAGGAAAATTCCATAACCTCGGGTACAGTGAGGGAAATTATTCCTTAAGGATACTTCGTGAATTCGGGGGACTTGGTCTAAAATTTCTGTTTCATCTATTTTCTGATATCTAATACACTTCTTAGATAGATTAGTAATAATCTTGTGTTGAAGGTGTTAAAGAACTTCAAAAATTGTTCTTGTTCATACGTGAACTTGTTATAAAGTTGTTGTTGTATTAATACAAATTCTAGTACCCGTAGAAGGAAGTTAACAATCTTAAAGAATAATTCTAAATCTGTATTACTTGTTTTTGGAGATTAAAGCTTTAAGCTTTCCACTCTGTTTGAAGGCATAAAATCTTCATCGCACGTTTAAAATTCACTCGGTTGACAATTGGAAGTCATAAAAACTTCATTGTTAACTAGAAACAAGAAGAAGAATTTAAAGTTGCTTAACTTTATAAGTAGTATTTTGAAAATACTAAATATTATTGTCTTGTGGTGACAGGAAAAATGACTAACGAAAGTTAAATGCAAGATGCGGCTACGATTATGGGGGCAACTAGTATTGCCTCAACAAGTCGGGCAAATGCTCCGCAACCTATGGCACCTGCGGAGAAGCCCAAAAAATTTGCGGTCATTGACTTTAAGCGATGACAGCAGAAGATGTTCTTCTACCTCACAACACTATGCCTTCAAAAGTTCACTAGTGAGGATGCTCCTGAGGTACCTAAGGAAACCTCGGACAAAGAGCATTTCATGATTGTAGAAGCTTGGAAGTACTCGAACTTCCTTTGCAGGAATTATATATTGAGTGGTCTCTAAGACGACCTCTACAATATTTACAGTGCAACTAAGACATTGAAGGAATTGTTGGGGGCTCTAGAACAAAAATACAAGACAGAGGATGCAGGAATTAAGAAATTCTTTGTTGCAAGGTTCCTGGACTTTAAAATGATAGATAGAAAATCGATTATTTTTCAAGTGCAGGAATTGCAAGTAATCATCCACGATCTCCTAGAAGAAGGTATATCTTTGAAAAATACCTTAGTTAAACAAATTGAAAGTTCTTAATACTCACATAAACTGTTTTATAGGTTTGATTGTGAATGATGTTTTCGAAGTTGCAGCGATAATTGAGAAGCTACCACCAATGTGGAAAGACTTCACAAGCTACTTGAAGCATAAACACAAAGAGATGACTGTCGAAGATCTTATTGTCTGAATGCGTATTGAAGAGGATAAGAAAGATACTGAAAGAAGGTCAAAAGGAAATTCTGTAATTAATGGAGCATATATTAATGGAGCATATATTGAACAAGAAAGCAATCAACCCAAGAAGAAATTCAAGGAAAAATGCTTCAATTGTGGCAAGATTAGCCACAAGTCCAGGATTATCGTGCCCCGAAGAAAGGCAAAAAAGGGATCAAGCAAATATGATTGAATCCAATAAAGAATGCGATGATCTGTGTGCTATGTTCTCAGAATGAAACTTGGTGGGGAATCCTCACGAATGGTGGATGGATTATGGTACCACCCACCATGTATGTGCCAACAAAAATTTGTTTTTGTCATTCGCTCCGACTTAAGTAGAAGAAATGATCTACATGGCTAACTCTGCTACTGCTAAGGTAGAAGAAACAGGAAAAATATGCTTGAAAATGACTTCAGGAAAGGTCTTGACACTTAACAATGTCTTGTATGTTCCGTAGTTACGTAGGAATTTAATTTCTGTTTCACTTCTAGACAAGAACGGATTCAATTGTGTAACCATTTCTGAAAAATTACAATTAGGAAAGGAGAAATGTATGTAGGAAAATGCTATCTTACCGAGGGCCTTTATAAGATGAATGTAATGAATGTTGAAATAAATAAAAGTTTAAATTCTTCTTATTTGCTTGAGTCTTATGATTTATGGCATGAACGTTTAGGCCATGTTAATTACAAAACGTTACAAAAACTGATTAACTTAGAAGTTTTGCCAAACTTTGAGTGCAATAAATCAAAGTGTCAAACGTGTGTGGAATCAAAGTATGCAAAGCATCCTTCAAAGTCCGTTGAAATGAATTTCAATCCTTTAGACTTAGTACACACTGATATTTGTGATATGAAGTCAACACCATCACATAGTGGGAAAAAGTATTTCATAACTTTTATTGATGATTACACTAGATATTGTTATGTCTATTTGCTAAATAGTAAGGATGAAATAATAGATGCGTTTAGGCAATATAAAACTGAAGTTAAAAATCAGTTAGATAAAAAGATAAAAATGATAAGAAGTGATAGGGACGGAAAATATGAATCTCCTTTTGATAAAATATGTGTAGAGAATGGAATTGTCCATCAAAATACGGCCCCGTATTCACCTCAATCTAATGGAATTACGGAAAGAAAAAACCAAACTTTGAAGGAAATGATGAATGTCTTGCTTATAAGTTCCGGTTTACCGCAAAACTTATGGGGTGAGGCTATCCTTACAGCCAATATACTCAACAGAGTTCCCCATAGTAAGATACAATCAATTTCTTATGAAAAATGGAAAGTAAGGAAGCCCAACTTGAAATATTTCAAAGTGTGGGGGTGTCTAGCAAAGATCCAAATTCCTATGCCTAAAAAGGTTAAGATAGGATCTAAGACAGTGGACTGCATGTTCATAGGATATGCTAAAAGTAGTAAAGCATGTCAATTTTTGGTTCATAAATCCGAACATCCAGACATTAATGAAAAATGATAATTAAATCAGACAATGCTGAATTCTTTGAAAATATTTATCCGCATAAAACTAGACACGAACAGTCTAGTGGGAGTTTTAAACGACCTCGAGATGAACCAAGTGAAAATATACATAATGAAGAAAATCCAATATGTTGTACACGTCAAAGAATGTCTACTTCATTTGGATCAGATTTTATAATATTTCTCTTAAAAAATGAGCTTCAAAAATTTAAAGAAGCGATGACAACTTCGAACTCATTCTTTTGGAAAGAGGCAGTCAATAGTGAGATTGATTCAATATTAAGCAACCATACGTGGGAATTGGTTGATCTTCCTCCTGGAAATAAACCTTTAGGTTCTAAATGGATCTTCAAAAGGAAGATGAAAGCGGATGGTACTATTGACAAATACAAGGCAAGAGTTATAGTAAAAGGCTTCAAACAAAAAGAAGGTCTTGATTACTTTGATACATACTCGCCAGTAACAAGGATAACATAGATTCGAATGTTAATTGCCTTGGCTGCGGTATATGGTTTTGAATCCATCAAATGGATGTAAAAAACACTTTTCTAAATGGAGAATTGGAGGAAGAAATTTACATGGAACAACCTGAGGGTTTTGTGGTTCGAGGAAAGAAAAACAAGGTGTTTAAACTTATTAAGTCATTGTATGGACTAAAGCAAGCACCAAAATAATGGCATGCGAAGTTTGACCAAACTATGTTGGCAAACGAATTCAAAATAAATAAATGTGATAAATGTGATTATACTAAAGACACTCCAAATCACCAAGTCATTGTATTTTTATATATGGATGATATGTTGATCATCAGCAGAGCATTTCTGACATAAATGCAACAAAATGAATGCTCGAGAGCAAGTTTGATATGAAAGACCTTGGAATTGCAGATGTGATCTTAGGTATAAGAATCCATCGAACTCTAAAAGGGTTGGCATTATCACAGTCTCATTATATCAAAAATGTACTTGAAAAGTTTAAGCATATGGAATTCGGTATTACCAATACTCCATTGGATGTGAGCTTGGCACTTCGAAAGAATGAAGGTGAAAGTGACTCACAATTATAGTACGCACGAGTATTGAGATGTTTAATGTTTATAATGAATTGTACACGATAAGACATAGCATGTGCTATTAGTAAATTGAGTTGGTACACGAGTAATCCCAACAAAACTCATTGGATGGCAATGAAAAGAGTTTTGGGGTATCTTAAATACACTCAAGACTATGCCTTGCATTATAATAAATATCTTAGAGTACTTAAAGGATATAGTGACACAAATTGGATCACCGGATCGAATGAAGTAAAATCCAAAAGTGGATATGTATTTACTGTCGGTGGAGGAGAAGTATCTTGGAAATCATCCAAACAGACTTATATTGCTCGCTCTACAATGGAATCTGAATTTATCGCATTGGATAAAGTCGGTGAAAAAGCAGAATGGCTTTGGAATTTCTTGGAAGACATTCCATATTAGCCCAAACCAGTGGCACCAGTATGTATACACTGTGATTTTCTAGCGGCAATAGGTAGGGCAGGGAGCATGATGTATAACGTTAAATCTCGTCACATACGACTGAGACATAATAACGTTAGTGAACTTCTCTCTAGTGGAATTATCACTGTTGACTACGTAAAGTCAAAGGATAATGTATCGGAACCACTTACGAAAGGTCTATCTAGAGAAGGAGTGAAAAGGACATTCAAGGGAATGGGTTTAAGGCCTAGGACAAGTCAGCATGGCGGTAATTCTACCTAGAAGACTGGAGATACCAAGAGCTAGGTTCAAGGAGATCAAACAAAGTTGTGTCTGACAGGTTCAACATTGTCAATTACCTAACCCATTCTCATGATGTACACAATGTATCATAAACTAGGATAAGACTTAAGGTGAAAAGTCTTTTAATGATTATCTAAATTTGGAATATTTGACCAAATAGTTTAATCTATAGGATTGAGCGTTTAGAAATTACCTATGTGAGGGCGACGTGGAAGCCGCTTCAAGGAGAATGTTAGTAAAGGCCTATTCTCTAAGCTCTTATAAAATCGGGACGTGTTCATGGCTGAAAAGAACAAAACTGTGAGAACCATAAATGGTAAAAGGCTGATTGTGTGACATGTGTTATCTAGGTGTACATTAAAGCTCGACGGTTCAAAGCTATCAAATCTACCGATTGACCGAGTGCATCCGATACATGATTACTACGGAAAGTTCAAAGGAAAACCCATTTATCTAGATGCAATTAGTCTTTGCTTGATGATCACATACTTGTTCGTAAAGTTTTTTGAAAAAAATATTCATTCCCCATTCATGTGGGAGATTGTTGGGTTCTATGTGTGTGTTTTGAATAGAAAATGAAGGGAATTAAGTGGAACAGAAAATTGAGTTTACACCAAAATGGAAAGTGTGCTCAAAATAGGAAAGCTTACTAAAATTCTCCCACATTGGTGGGAGAAAGAAGCTTTAAAGTGTTTATATCGTGAAATATATTTCTACATGCTAAGTGAGGTAAGAAATAAGAGATGCCTCGAACCGTCGTTGTCGCTCGCTCGGCTCGGCTTCGACTTTAGCTTTGGATTTGGATTTGGATTTGGCAATCGATCGATGAGATCTATCTTTGTGGACAAAGTTTATTTGACAGAAATTTAATCTGAATACCAAAGGGAAAAAAATGCAACAGTAATTCTCTATTTATGCATGCATGCCGATTTCGAAACAGTATTTTGAACTGATGCAATTCTTCAACAAACTGATGCACTAGTTTTAAACTGATGCTTCGAAATGATGCACTGTTTCGTGAATTGGTACACCTGTTCAGAAAAGGACATGGTCTTTGGATGAACGAACATGAATTTCCAGAAAAGACACACCATTTTAGTGAACCACTGCCACCTTTTCAAAGAGGCATATGATAGGCTATATAAACCTGCTTTGATCCACAGGTTTGAGATACAAAATTTTTCAGAATACAATACTCTTCTTCTCTTAAAAATATTCTGTGTGATTATTCAAACCGTTGAGTGCATTCATGGAATTCAATTATTTAAGTTACCGCTATAATTGGATTGAAGGCCATTTTATCATGGGAGGAAAATTCCATAACCTCAAGTACAGTGAGGGAAATTATTCCTTAAGGACACTCCGTGAACTCAGGGGACTTGGTCTAAAATTTCTGTTTCATCTATTTTCTGATATCTAATACAATTCTTGGATAGATTAGTAATAATCTTGCGTTGAAAGTGTTAAAGAACTTCAAAAACTATTCTTGTTCATACGTGAAATTGTTATGAAGTTGTTGTTGTTGTATTAATACAAATTCTAGTACCCGTAGAAGGAAGTTAACACACGAAACATGGGCTAGCCATTAAAGATGTACTTCTAGTGAAGAGAGAGTTGAGAAAGGAGAAACGTAAGGTTGTGGATGGTGGGAAAGCAAATAGGAGTGTGTGTCATCTGTGTTGACCTACTTAAAAAAAAAGATTTATCGGGCTAGAAACTTTACTGTTTTGTGGTGGTTGTTGAATACTAGCTTCTTGAAGATCTTTACGTGCATTGCATCTACTTGAGATTTACTGAAAACTAATTCGGTGTGGGAGTAAATAAGGACAGAAAAAAACAAAATTGTAGGAAATTGTTTTACTGTGTATTTTCATTTTTGTGGTAATACATGTGAAGTGGAAGTACGTTGTAGTTAAGGTCGACAATATTCAATGCTCGAAATATTAATAGAAAACAGTGTGCTGTGGAGTAAACTTCAGATGACGGTGCTTCTAAAATGATCAAACATTCATCAAGACAAAAGTGGTATAGACATTTTCTACTCATGTTTAGAGTTTGTAAAAAATAGGCTTGTTATACTGCTTTTTCAGATAGATTTCCCTATTTGATGTTGCTGCATTAGAGTTTGGAAAGAAATTACATGGAAGACTTGTGTTGGATTCTAAAAAAAATGTCTACGGGAGTGTGTTGGATTCTCAAAAAATAGTGTATTTTTTAGGAATCCGACACGAGTACGCCGATATTTTTGGAGAGTTCTAGCAACTTAGCTGAATACTTCCCTCTTATATGCATACATCTTTTATAAATATACAGTTATTTAGGCATCATTTTTCATTTGCTTTTCTATAGGTTGGTGTATTATCTGCTTGTGGCCATGCTGACTTGATTGACAAGGGCAATGGATGCTTTTACTCCATGGGTCCATATTATGGAATAGCTACAAATCCCAAGCACTATACTTGCATGATTGACCTTCAGGGACAAGCTGGGTGACTCGATGATGCTCAAAATCTAATGCAGGAAATGCCTTGCGAACCAGATGTTGCAACTTGGGGTGTTCTCCTAGGGGCAAGTAGGATTCAAGGAAACACTGAATTAGGAGAAAAGACTGCTGAAATGATTTCCAGTACTTCTTGAAGTGGCATTGTTGGTAGATCATTGTCTCAACCAATTTTAGTTCTAAACAAAAGAAGTTTGATCTTTGTAGTTGTGTTTGTTACTTTTTTCAATTGTAAGGTGATATATGTGGAAAATGGGGTCCCTTTAAATTCTTATTTTCTTTTACTTTAGCTTTAAAGATCCAATTTTCACTCAAGAAATCAAAGTAATATGAATAGTGAGTTGTTGAAAGGTTTAGCAGTTTGAGCATTACTTATATAAAACCAACCAAAAAGAATAAATTGCTCTGTGGTTTAAAAGAATTTTGGTACTGTAAAATAAAAGGCTGAAAGTAAATTTTGATTGAAGTGATAAAGTCTTTTACTTACAAAACAAATAAGAAAGGAGTATAATATATTTAAAATCAAGTGGGACCAATAAGGGTAAAAGAGTAATTGTGCCTTTAAAAAATTACCAAATAAGGAAAGGTGATATTTATTTTGAAACGGATAAAAAAGAAAATGGTGACACATAATTTGGAACGGAGGGAGTACTATTTGTTATACAAGTGTAGCTAGCAATTACCCCTTATATTTCACTCACGGTGTAATCACTTGGCTATCTATGAAAAATTGAAATTATTTTCTTCTTCTTATCTTCTGTAATTGTTTTTTAAAGCTTTTGTGTTACATAATCTCAGAAAGTCACTCAATTTTGATCTTTACTCCAAAAGTCATTCATATTATCTTTACAACCACATTTGTATGAAACTAAAATTGTACTAAATGAAATTACTACCATATTACTTCAAAAATGGTATTTTAAAAGTAAATATCATAGTTGAGTGACTTTCTAGGATAAATGTTCATAGTTGAGTGACTTTTAAAGTAAAAACCAAAGTTGAGAACTTTCTGAGATAAAAATTCATAGTTGAGTGATCATTTCAATTATTAGCTCATTAAATATGTGAAAACCCTTAGAACAGTAATTTGAATTTTTTTGCCCTTCATTAAATCTCTAATATAGACAATATCATCTTTCAACTATTTTTCTTAAATTATTATAATATTAAATATTGATTATAATTAATATATGAAAAGTTTTGGTCTTTCTAAATATGAAAAGTAAACTGCTAATTATATGAGAAGTAAAATTCCTAATTATTATACCATTATTACTTTTGTACGTGAATAAATGAAAATTAAATATATGAGAAGACTCCTCAATAATTGAGAAGCAATAAAATCACCTTAATTAATTACTTCTTGTTCCACTAAAATAGAACTACGAAACACCTACTTTCAAGAGGAACTAGGGTTTGTTCATACCCCAAACTTTATATATAGTCCTTTTCACCTCTTTTGAATCTATATTAGGAACACTTTTTTAATTGTTCAAAAGTACTCTGGTTTGTTTTCTTCTGTTTGTGTAGGAGTCTGGAAGCTATAGGGACAATAAAGGATATCAAATGAAATTTTTTGTGCTTTAGTGCTTGAAACATAGGATGAAATCCTTTCTATTCTTCGTGTTCAGGTCAAACCCAAGAAGTACTAAGTTGGAAATTTCCTTATGCTTTCTACAAAGATAAAAACACGGACCTAACATTATAAATTTGAATTATCATAAACTACATAAATGATCTTTATAATGGGTGGCTTTGTTTTTTCCTCCCTTATAAGAATGATCTTATAAAACTATCCTTCCTTCTTTTTTATATAGCACAATTACCTATTTATCCCTCAATATCTCAAATAATTTTAAACAACTTCATACTTATTTATCTTTCAACTTTTTTTTTCTTTTTTCTTTTACTTTAATTTTTATCGTTTCTTCTCTCGCTCTTTCTAGTTTTTCTCAATCCTTACTTTTTTCCTTTTCTCGTCTCAACTTGTATTTTTTAAAAAAAAAATCTCCTTTTTTGTTTTACTTTGATTTTTTTTCACAACCCTCAGCTTTTTTCTTTTATTCTCTCAACTTTTATTTATTTTTAAATTTTTCCTCCTTTTTTATTTTTTTTTTAATTTTTCTCAAACTTTATTTTTATTTTGTCTCTTTTTTTTTTGTTTTTCTCAACCTTTATTTTTTTTTCTTTTCTTCCCTCAGCTTCTATATTTTCTTTTCTTTTCTTTTCTATTTTCTTTGATTTTTATTTTTAATTTTTTAATATTTTTATTTTCTTCTCTTTTTCATAATTTTTATTTTTTTTCCTTTTCTTCTATTTTTTTCAATCAAATTACGCCCCATGAGTAAGAGTTGACACTTTCACATTGTAGAAGCAAGACTTATGACTTTCAAACAAGAAGTTACATTTCATGGGCAAGAGTTGATACAATCGCATTGTATTTTGATTTATGGGATGTTCTATAACTCTTACCTTAAAGGCAAAACTTAGCTCAAGGACTTTCAAACAACAAATTATGCCCCACGGGCAAGAGTTGACTGTACCACGTTATGCTTTCATTTATGAAATATTCTATAACTTTTTTCTTAGAGGCAACACTTAGATTAAGGACTTTCAAACAACAAATTATATCCCATGGGCAAGAGTTGACACTAACACGTTATGTCTTCATTTATGAGATCTACAACTCTTGCCTCAGAGGCAAGACTTAGCTCAAGGACTTTCAAATAATAAATTATGCCCCACACACAAGAGGTGATACTACCATGTTATGTCTTCATTTATGAGATGTTCTACAACCCATGCCTTAGAAGTAAAACTTAGCTCAAGGACTTTTAAATAATAAATTATGCCCCATGGGCAAGAGTTGACACTACCATGTTATGTCTTCATTTATGAGATGTTCTAGAACTCTTGCCATAAGGGCACGACTTATCCGAAGAATTTTCAAACAAGTTTCGTGCATTGGGCAAGAGTCAACACTAACACATTATGTTTTTTGAAATGTTTTATAACTCTTGTCTTAGAGGTACGACTTAGCCCAAGGACCATCAAATAATAAGTTATTCCCCATGGGCAAGAGTTGACACCACTACATTGTGTATTGATTTATGAGATGCTTTGTAACTCTTCCCTTTGAGGCAAGATATAGACCAAGGGCTTTTAGCAACAAGTTGTTCCCTATGGACAAGAATTGATCTTACCACATTGTATTTTGATTTATGAGATATTCTATAACTGTTGCCTTAGAGGCAAGACTTAACCCAAGGACTTTCAAACAATAAGTTATGTCACATGGGAAATAGTTGACATTATTACATTATGTTTTGATTTATGAGATGTTCTATAACCCTTGCCTTAGAGGCAAGACTTAGTCCAATGACTTTTAAACAAGTTACGCTCCATGGGCAAAATTTGACACTACCACATTGTGTCTTGATTTATGAGATGTTTTATAAATCAAGGACTTTCAAACAATAAGTTATGCCCCATAGGTAAGAGTTGACACTGCCACATTATGTCTTGATTTATGAGATATTTTATAACTCTTGCCTTCGAGGCACGAATTAGTCCAAGGACTTTCAAATAACAAGTTATGTTCCATGGACAAGAGTTGACACTACCACATCATGTCTTGATTTATGAGATATTCTATAACTCTAGCTTAGAAACAAGACTTAACTTAAGGATTTTCAAACAACAAGTTATGCTCCACAACTAAGACTTGACACTACAATGTTGTGTCTTGATTTATGAGTTGTTCTATAATTTTTGCCTTAAAAGGCAAGACTTATCTCAAAGAACTTTCTAACAACAAATCATACCTTTAAATTTGCTTTGATGTCAAAAAAAAGATCTCTTTGCGGATTATCCAACTTTTTATTTATTAGCAAAATATAATAGAAGTTGAAAAAAAGAAAAAAGAAACAAACAAAATAGAGAAATAAAAAAAAATAGAGAGAAATGAAGAAATAAATAATGTTTGAGGAAAAAAATAAGGAAAAAAGGGTTAAAAAAAAAAATTGACACAAATGAATTAAAAAAAAGAATAAAAAAGTTAATGTAAAAAAGAATAAAAAAAAATTAAAATAGAAGTTGAGTGACAAATGACAATAAAAAGTTTAAAAATATTTGAGGTGTAGAGGGACAAAAATATACTTGTACTATATATATAAAAAAAATAAGACTGGTCTTTAAAGACTTTTGTTACGGAGGTAAAAAATCCAAAGTCATCCGCTTTTGGGGTGATCCAATATAATTTCCTGTTCTTTAATCAAAGCATGGCCCAACATTACAAATTTGAATTATCATTCATTAATCAAACTTTGGAGAATCCATTTAAAAATACACCTCAAATCATCAAAGAAACAGCAGAAAGTTGTCAATGAATAACTAAGAATGATAATAAAGGTCTAATCCTCTGTAAGCTCACTAACCAAATAAAATTATTTGAGGTTCATTTTTCTCAAATTCCACAAAGCACTAAATTGCCACCAAACAGCATCTAAGTAGTACTGAGTTCAAATATCGTCAACAAAACTTGCATCTCAACTTTCAGTATTTGGTCTAGGGATATCAAAAACAAATTATTAGGGATACTAAAGGTAAAGTATTTAAGTATATATGATCCTATATTTATATTCACGACACAATATTGGTGGCATAGTGGCTTAACACCCTATCAGAAGAACTGAACGACTACAACATACATGCATTAGTACCTCTAGAGAGGGAAAAAGGAAAAAGGGACAGAGAAAGATAATTTGTATACTTGCACATCAATGGAACACATGAAAGACAATTTGTATACTTGCACATCAATGGAACACACGAAAGAAATAGCTGCTACTCTAACAAACAAAACCAAAAAAAAATTGCTTTGCATACACAAAAGAGAACAATAAATCGGGGAATCTTAGTAGCTTAGTTGGTTAGTTACCTAAACTTTCACCTTGTTGGTGAGGGTTCGATTCTCCACATTGTAATGCCCTCCACTATTCCTCTTCCCCTACCCTCAATTTAAAAAAAATAAAAAAAAAATCTACTAGTAAGAAGAGAAACTTCAAGATATTACAAATACATGATGTTGGGAAAAGCAAAATCAGTCTAGAGGACTTTAATTTACAACTTAAGAAGGTTCCAGAAGGTGATAGTTTCAATAATTGAGAGAATTATCAAAAGAAAGAATCAGTATAACAAAATAAGCTGTAGAAACATTTTTCTCAAGGAAATGATCCCTAAGATGAAATTATAACAATATACATGATAAGCTACCTGTATCTACTTTCAGTGAGTTCTTATGGAGAAAAAAGAAGTATGCAGAACATTGTTTTATGCTTCATCACTATAAATAGGAAGCAAATATCTTTAGACGCACACAGGGATATTTATGAATGAGTTGTGCCTAAATCATATGGTCCTTATTTTTATCTCGTATTACTACCTTTTCTTTGATAGATTTTTTCTTCTTTAATAGCTTGAGACATTTAAGCACGTTGTATTCTTCTTAACCATATGTGGTTTCTGCAGCTGAGAGTAGCTAATCATTAGACATTTAGTTACAACTCGACATTAATAAAAGAAAGGGGAAAAAAGTAGAGTCAAACCAATATAAATCGAAGTGCTAATGTAATAATCCTAAGCATTATTTCTTCCTAAATGTTTTCACTTTACTAAAAGAACTAACAATCTTAAGAGCCTGTTTAGATAGGTGATGACTTGGAGCTTATAAGTCAAAAGTCATAAATTAGAATTTTTTAAATTTATGACTTTTGGCTTATTTTGATTTTAAATAAATGCTTAGAAGCATTTTTTAATCCGACTAAAACCTGCAAATGTATTTAAAACTCTAAAGAGAAGTCAGGTATGTTCGCAACAAATTTTCGTCGTGTATGGAAAATCAACTGCAAGCAAAAATAAATAAAAGAAAATAATAATTTTATTAATATGAATCTTGCGGGTACGATTCCGTTATTCTCTTGATTCTTCTCTCCTAAATTTAGCAATGATTCGAGGGTCTTTAGTAGAGTGTTTCCCAAAACATTGGATAATTTGGACTCCTAGAGACGTATTTCAATCGTCTGTGACGTCGGAAAGTATTTTGTCACTTTGGAATAATCTCCGAAAAGAACTCCGTTGATTGCTCCTTGCAAGAACTTGCTAGTCAATGTTGACGTTGTCAATGCTTATCAAAGTGTTCCTTTTTCTGGGCCCCTATAGCATGTCATGTTACCCCCTATTTATAGTTGCAGGGGGCAGGCCTGGTTGCTTGCGATTGGCTGAAACATGTCACCTTGACACTTGGCGACTTTTGATTGGTTCTTGAATTTGAATGAGATTTTCACATCATTTGTACATGTGGCGGCGTCTCATTGGTCTTGGATTTGTCTGGGATGCCACGTCACTTGATGAGTTTGGGCTTCCAAGTGTAATGGACCTTGGGCTTGAATTTAACAAAATGGACTAATTAATTTGTAGGGCCCAAATTAGTTAATGAACCCAAATGATCATGAATTAAATTCATCTTTTGTATGAATTTGACCTGTTGAATTTGTATGTCTACAAGTGCCCCTTACTTCGAGACTTGTCGACGTTGTAGGCTGGCCAAAAACTTGACGACGAAACTTGAAGTACCTATGAATGTGTTTTCATTTTTTATTTCTTTTAAAGGTATTTGTTTCGTGTCGGTAACTTCTAGGAAGACCGTCACTTGTGAGTGGTCTAAAATTTCCGCCACATATTTTTACGTTGCGAAAGTTCTTCTCTTGGTTAAGCGTAAAATAAATGATCCCTAATATTTATCCAAGTCATTACACACTAGACAATATTGAGGCCCCTCCATATGGATTTGAATAGGACCATATTGAGTAAATCCTTAACTTACTGTCCCTTGCATGTTAGTAAAGATTCTTGCATTGAACTTTTGAACCAAACAAATATTAACTTTCCTTTGGTCCTAAAAACAAATCAAGTTTTTTCAAAGAAATCTTTAAAACATGGTAATTTTCTTTTAGCTACTTGGAAACTTGAAATTCCTAGGGATCTTTTCTTCCAATCTTGCTACAACATCCCTTATATATGAAATTGAGATTCTCCTCAAAACTTCTATATAAGATTTTCCCTTGTAGAGAAAATTCATCAAAGCACTAGGTAGACAAACACACAAAAAAAATAAAAAGTGTTCAATTGTGCTTGATCGTCGGACGGTGAAGTTGTGACCTTGCCTAATACGATTGACTCCACAAACTACTCCTCAGGTAACTGTAACTTTCATAGCAGCCTATTTCCTCTTGCTCGGTCAAATTTGCGCGATTGCAATATGAAATACGTGACTGCAATCGTGAGCTATTCATTTTTTTACACTCAATTTCAGGTTCTTTTGTTTCCTTTTTTTTTTTTTAAACTTGTGTGTTCATAACGGCTAATCTCTATTCTCTTATTTATCCTTAGGAACGGTGTAGAGTGCTTCTAGTCTCTAACAATGACTTATTTTAACGACCGGGAAACTCCATACCCTTGCCTTGAGATTGTAGAAAACAAATCAGATTCACATGCCAAAGCCCTCACTTTGAAAGTTCATCCTCTAGTGATTGACACTTACCCGCTTGTTAGAAATCAACTGGAAACTTCCCTCCATTTGACAAAATGGTCAACGACGGAAACTAAAAATGTTATGGATAACTTTTTGGGTAAAATTATGACTGAAAAGGTTCTCCTTTTGAAGTCTTCTACACATCAAAATGGTGTTGTTGCGAGCTCTCCTAGTCGCAATGGAAGCCTTAGTAGTTGGCGTGTCCCTTCCTCTGGCTTCGGGGAGGTTCGATATACATCCGACTACTGGGAGTGGATAGAAGACGTCCTTGCCCGTGATAAGGAGACCTTAGAGCGTAACAAGATTTATGATGCTGTTTTTGCTTCATTGTTCACTTATGACCATAACGATAATGTGCTCCAAGCCTTCTGTGAGAATTTGCGTCCTTCTATTAACATAGTTTCTACTTTTATTTGAGAGCTGTCCATATCTTTATGGGACTTGAGAAACATCGGAGTCCTTCATATTCATAGGTTATTTTATGATGAAGTTATTCCCTCGGCTAAGGAGTTGACATATGTGGATGACAAAGGGAAATCTTTTCTCCCTAGAAGATGCTCACACTTATTTTTGCCATTCTACCGTCTTACAAAAGATATCACTGATGATGTTTTTTTCTTAATTAGACTAATTTCTGATTTCGAGGACCAAGAAAATATGTTGAGCCTTCACAAAAGATGTCAAAAAATTAGACAAAACCAAGGATGAATCATGACCCGTTGGGAAATATTGACATGAATTTTTTACCAGGAACCGAAGAAGAGAATGCGCCTTTTGTTGAGTTAGGCGTGGAAGAATCACTCAGATATGAAACTTATTTGGCGGATTTCCTTGCATGTTGGCTCTGTAAATTTTTACTTCATAACAAGAAGGCTAGTTGTATTTTTGCTAGCATCTTCAAAGTCGCAAGCTTGATGGCTCATGGAGAAAAATTTTGTTTAGCGGTCCCAGTTCTTGCAAGCATCTATCGCGGCTTCTGGGAGATCTCTACTTCTTCAAACTTGGAATCCTGCCATGCACTCTTCCCCATCCATTATGTTTATGGATAGATAGGTGAGTATTTTGAAATTTATTATCATGTAAACTGTCCGCAGCGAAGGGTGTAAATGTGGCTAATTTCAGGAGAAAAGATGGCAAAACAATTTGACCTTGTTGATGCTCGCAAGTTATTTCAACAAGTCAATGTAAAAAAACATCCTCATTTGGCCTTGCTGCAAGGAAAAGAGGTACAAATTGATGATAGTGACAAATTTTCCAATTCTTAGAGTGACTTCTTTATAGGCCTTCGTTCAAGTTTTGTCACTTTGAGGCATGATGACGATCTGATCGTGGAGCCTTATAGTCCTCATCAATTTAGTCGCCAATTTGGATTTTGTCAAGATGTTCCCAGCATTCTGACAAAGCATCATTTTGACGGTTCGTTGCTAGCTTTGGTTCAACTTTGGGATTTTTGTGTTCGGCTTAAAAGTTTGTCAAATCTTAATATACCAATGCATCCGTTGGACAATGGACCTTTTATGACTCGAAAATATTCGGATTGGTGGCCAGCCCATCGGGAGACTATGTTAAGAAGAAATACCCATATTATTTTAAGAGGTCTGAAGAAAAATGATGCCCCTTTATCAACCAAAGGAGACCAACTTCAGTTGGATGGTCAAAGAAAGCTTTCTCTCTCTTCAAAGTCCAAGGTGGTAACGGGTAATTTTGCTCAATGTATCCAAGTCGCTGCTAAATCTAATAATTCACAGGGAAAGGGTACACATGTGGATAAAAGAGTAAAAAGCCCCTCATCGACTCCCAAGGTAGTAGCCATCTCCACTTCTGAAGTGATCAACGGTGTCCACAAAAGAAAGAAATCTTCCAGCCCATCGGGTAAAGGTGTTAAAAAGTCGCTAGACATTGTGCCATTTTTCAGTGACGCATCTAAACCACTTGTTTCACTCAATGGAGTTGCTATAGGCAGTGCCGCCTTTTTTTTTTCGAATGAAAGCAATGCTAGCCAAGAACCATGCTGGAAGTGTTTGAAGAAAAAGCATAAGGACTTAAGCGATCAACATCGTGAGTTTGCTGATTTAGATTCCATAAGTATTGACACTGCTATCTTTGAAGATGGTGCCGCTGGTTCAACAATGCCCTTGGTGGATTTGGCACATCAGGTAATGATTACTTCTTTAATATCAGAACTTGCCACTTTACTCAATATTAACTTCTTTTTTTAGTTGGCTCTTGTGGACATTTCCAACAACATATTTGGTGATGATGTATTTGTGAGGATTGTGTCAGAAACCCAAATCCTCCAAGCATGTTGAAGTGTCCCAACCTTTCTCTTGATAATTCCATGACTCAAGCTTCAACTAAGGATCCATCGGCAAAGTTGCCCAAAAATATTAAATCTTTTCAAAATATTCCAACTACTGATATGATGGCTGAAGCAAATGATAATAGACCTTCAAATGTCCCCAAGGATTTGGTTTGGCCATTACAGCAAATTGCCTCACATTTTGAACTACAAAAGGCTATTTCGTCTTTCAAGTTATCCTACGTTTCTGGATTGTTGTGTACCTGTGTGAATATATTACACAATTCTCTGTGGAATCCTCCAAAACCCTCAAAGAGTTAGAGAAATATGTTGCTCTACTTCTTAAAGTTCTTTGGGAGGTCAACGTCGTCGACCTCTTTTCTTTGGAGGTTCTACTTGCAGACTTTTTAAAGAAGTATGGAGATTATGATGTTGCAAAATTTTCTAGTTTCCAAAAGATAACTAAAGATGCTCGTCAGTATTTGCTTTTCGTCGCACAACATCGTGGCAAAGCTTCAAAAAGTCCTTGAGATAGCTGAAAAAAAGTTAGTAGCCTGGACGTCAAAGAAGAAGAAGATCATTTTGCTTATTGAAGAACATCAAAAGAAATTATCCAAAAATCAAGAGAGTGTCACCAACATTGAAGGTGAGATTCATGCCTTTGAGAAAATCAGCGTACTATCGAAAACAGAAACCAAAGAGCTTGCTAAGATAAAGGAAATCGCTAAGACAAGTCGCATTCAGATTCTTGGCCATAAGCTTTTCCCTTAATTTTTTTTTTGCTTAAGAATGATCTCTTTTCCCTTTTAAGTTTTACTTTGGATCTTATCACGATGTAATGACAGTCTTTCTTGGAGCAATAAAAGTGATAGTTTTTTTTAATGTCTTTCATGCTATGTAGTTTTTTTTTTAAACTTGACACGCCAACATGTTCTTTTACTTGCCTTCCCGACTCATATGCCTTGACATTTGTGACATGAGATAAACAATTCAAAATTATGAGTCACTTGTGTTGTTGGAATGGAAATTCTCAGAACTCAATGCACACGAAAGTCATGATCAAAAGATTTTTTTTTACACTTGTGCAAATCTTTTGATCTTCATGTCAACCAATTTTTTTTTCATCTTTGAATGGCTATAGTAAAAAAAATTCATGACTCGAACTAGGAGGGTTGAAATCATGAAAATCTTATTTAGCTAGCAGGCTAACTCATGTAAATGTAATGTACGTAAAAATCATGACCAAAGGTTCTCCGGATTTGCCCAGGTACTCTACTGGAATCAGCCTTTCAGTTCTTTTCGTCACTTTTTATTTGTTTTGTGCAGCCTCACAAAAATCCTCATATCTTGACATAGGAACATCAAAATTAAGATCTATTTTTTGTGTTGGAAACTAGAATCGTAGATCTATATGTCACATGAGAATCACAATCATATTTCACCAAAATCATCCCATATATTGCTCCAAATCCGCTCTTCTTATCTTGGTTCTGTAGTTTTATCAGCTTTGCACAGCGTCACGATAAATTCTGTATCTTGATGTAGGAGTATCAAAATCAGGTGTTGTTTCTTGCGTTGAAAACTAGACTCGTAGAGCTACATCCTATGAGGGAATAATAATCAAATTACACCTGAATCATCCCAGATATTTTCTCAAGTCCGATCTTCTAATCTTGGTTTGCTAGTTTTATCAGTTTTGCGCAGCATCACGATAAATTTCGTATCTCAATGTAGGTGTATCGGAATTAGGTGTCATTTTTTTTGGTTGGAAATTAGATTTGCAGATCTACAACATACTTAAAAACCACACTCAACGCTTTTACATATCTACATAGATACGTCATCAAATTCAACTTAATTCAAAATTTGATGGCTTATTTTGCAACTTTGAGCGGCTATGATAGAAAATTCATAACTTGGTGTAGGAGCTTTCGAATCATGAGCCACTTTTTTTTGCTGTGAGTAAGACTTTAAGATCTACCACATATGTAAAAATAATGATGAACACCTTTATGGATTTATACAGATACATTATCGAAATCCATTTTGCCTTGCTTGTCTCTTCACCTTTGCACGTCCACGGTAAGCTTAGCGAAGGAACGTCTATTCTCATATGGTACCTATGTCAATTCAAAGTATTATTACCGTGCTCAAATAATGATACGCATTTATCCCCTTTTTTTTATTTTTTTAACTCATATGACTAAACTTAGAGTAAAAATACTCTAAGCTGCCTACGTACCTCGGAAGGATCAAGTCATAACGCAGTTCAAGAATGATGAATTGATTTTTTATTTATTTATTTAATAATTTTTTTCTCTTTTTTTTGGAAGAGTCATTTACAGTTTAGACTCATGCGGGCCAGGAGTGATATGAAGTTTAAGCTCGTGCCTTAAGAAGCGTAGACAAACTTCAAGAAAAGTACTGCTTCAGGAAATTGCCATTGATGGGGGCAACTCTTACATCATCTTGATCAACAATTTTATATGCGCCACTTAAATATGCTTCTTTCACTATATATGGTCCATCCCATTTTGATGTAAACTTGTCACCAATGCGTTTATTGAGGATTATGGGTCTTCAAACTACTAAGACCAAGTCACCTACTTGAAATGATCATGGTCGTATCCTCTTGTTGAAAGCTCTAGCAAGTCGGGCTTGATAACACTCCAACCTTTGTTATGCTTCTAATCTCTTCTCGTCCAATGCCTTCAACTCTGTCAGACGAAGTTGAGCGTTATGTTCAGTTGTAAGCCTTTCTTGAATCGCAATTTGCAATGATGGAATTTGTTGTTCTAATGGAAGAACCAACTCTACGCGATACATTAATGAATTCAGAGTTGCTTGCGTTGCAGTTCTGAAGGTTGTACGATATGCCCACAAAACTTCACCGATCTTTTCATGTCAATCCCTTTTGTTTTTTGCAACAACTTTCTTCAATAGGTTGCCAAGCGTCTTGTTAAAAGTCTCGACAAGACCATTGGCAGGTGCATTGTACATTAAAGACTTGTGCTGCTTAAAATTGAACTTCTCACACAAAGTCTTCATGAGTTTATTATTGAAAAGCGTTCCATTATCCATAACTATGCATCTTGGTATACCATACCTGAAAATTATGTTTGACTAGATAAAATCAACAATATTTTCTTTTTTCACTTCTTTTAATGGCACAACTTTAGCCCACTTTGAGAAATAGTCAGTAGCAGCTAAGATGTACATTTGCTCTTTTGATGACTTTGGAAGAGATCCAACGATATCTTTGGACCTGATTGGTGTGCCCCACATATGCCAGAGGGTGCTTCTTCCATTGCCTGTCGAGATTCTTCTTTGTCAAGACACCGCAGGAATAATCCCTCGTAAGAACGACGAAATAATATTCCCTCATGAAAAATGAATCATGGTGCTGATAACACTCAACTTACACGTCAATTTAGTGCAAGACGATCGTCGTCAATATATTTACCCAACTTTTTAGTCGGGGTTGAATCCATAGGGAACAATGTGAGTGGCAATTAAACTAATTTGAAACTAAAGCTATAAGTTAAATTCAAACAAATGATACGAAAAGACAAAATAGGATTTTTTAATGATTGAACAAAAGTTATTAACACTTCAACTCACCTGAGAACTCAAATATTAAACTGCAATATTTCAAATCAATGATATAGAGAAACTAGGGTTGTGATCACTATGATTAGTAATCCTCCATTGAATAATAGTTGTAGTATTGGATTCTCGTGACTTATGGGAAACACCAAATTATCAGTTTTGGCAGTCTATCTAAGTGTTTCTCAACCTACCTAGATGTTGAACTCCCTAATTCTCTCAAACTTAGGAAAGTATTCTATTCATACTGATTTTATCTCGAGTTGATCAATCTTGTTACAACATTAATCATTAGATAAGAACTTAACCTTCCCAAATCCTCGTTGATAATTCGCTACCATTAGTTTATTTCTTAGTTCGAGCAAATCAACATAAGGTGGGATCTATTGTTTATAACCAATAAATAACAATCACACAATCACTTAAACCCTAACCAACTATTAAATCCATAGAGGAATAATCATAGATCCCATAACCCTAGTTATGGGTTTTAGTTCCACATGAAAGAGAAAGCAATAACAATAACTGAATTTATTATTCAAAGTGATTAAATTTACAAAAGATATAGTCAGAAATTGATTCTCTTCCCAAATTCAAGAAGAATATCCCACAACTAAATCAGAGAATTGAAAATTGAATTCTTAGTTAAGAGACCAAAAAGAGGTAAACTGTCCTTTGGAATGAGTTCCAGCCGTTTCAAGATGTCCAAGATGATGAATGAAAACCTAGAACCTGCTATTTATATCCGTAACTTAAGAAAAATTTAAAATTAATAATTCAAATTTTCACCCCTTAGGTGACAACCTGTGTGACGGCTTATCACAAATCTGATGACATATGTGATGACATGTGTGACGACAAGTGTGACGACTTATCAAAAATCTGATAACTTATCCAAGAATGTCATCAGACCTTCTGCCCATGTGTGACGACATGTGTGACGACTTATCACAAATCTGATGACTTATGAGAAAATGTCGTCAGAGTTGCTTCACCTTTCTTGTTTTCTGCCTATGTGTGATGACATGTTCTGATAGCTTATCACAGATCTGATAGCTTATCAGACCAAGTCGTCAGATAAAATCTTTGAAACTTAATTTCTTGCTTCTTTCATCAAAAATCATCCTTCACCAAAAATCATCCTTCTTAACGTAGCTTTCATAGATTCTCATGCATCTTGACTTTTACTGCAATATCAAAGAAAAAACAATCAAAAATGACAAAAGTTGCTTAAGACTTTACAATTATTCTCAGTTAAAAGCCTCAAATGTGCTTTCATAGATTCTCATGCATCTTGACTTTTACTGCAATATCAAAGAAAAAAAATCAAAAACGACAAAAGTTGCTTAAGACTTTACAATTATTCTCAGTTAAAAGCCTCAAATGTGTTAGCATTTGCTCACACATCAACACCATAAAGTTAAAATAATTGTTTGTCCTCAAGTAACTAAAACACAACCAAGAGGATACAAAGTCCATTTAGCTGTCAACCATTAATATTATCTTAAAATATCTTCACTATCTCCAAGGTCAATTAATTCAAAAAAACTGTGTATATTATTGAAGAACAACTATGCGACACACAGGAATCAAGATATGACATCAATTCAGCAATAACAACCATGCATATACCAAGCTTACACTATCCAAATAAGTAAGCGACTAGCAACGTAACTAGTGTTCACTCACTACAAAAAAGTCCCACTTCACTTATATCAGACATCACATATGCAACCATGGGGGCAATCAAAAGATTCTCACTCTCAGAATAAAGTTCCAATAAATGTATGTCAAATACCATAGGCTTGCCCTTATTTTCATTACCAAGATTTTCAAACAGGTCAGCTAGGATCACTATAGGTCTTCTCTTTAGTCTGTAATGTAGGCTAGGGACTGATATGATACTCGATGATATTTAAAGTGACTAAGCCTCCTTTACATTACACTAGCTTCTGGGGTCTCACTTATTAACTTTTTTCTATTCTTTTCTTTTCTTGATCACACATATTCAGGATGGGTGCGGTCTTTTCTACAATCATTTTTTTTTCAACTTTTCTTTTCTTGTTCTTTTCCACTGCGCCCAGTTTTTTATTCTTTTTTTGTTCTACCTTTCTTCATACTCAGTTTATATCATACACCCCTATGGCAGCCACCCTCAACTTAGGCCATTTGCCTAAGTCAAGGTGCACAGTGTCCAAAGAGGACCAGGTCCAAAATAGGTTCATTATGATATAAATGGGATGGTGATAGGTATCATAAAAAGAAATAGGCTATTTAGGCTTAAAATAGGGATCAAGGGATATTATGCATACAGGGAAGGTCATTTAGGCTAAAAGTGGGCTAATATCAAAACGGCCTATGATCCTTTCCTGACCGGCATCCTACAACCAAGGCAAGACCAATCGGGCAAGTTCTGAATTTAACACACAATAAGAACTAGGTAGTGTTTCACACACACATGGCACAAAGGTACATCACAAGCTACTACCCATTCGGTTCATGCAATTTTTAGTAGTGATTATCATATCCCTAGTACTAATGCCATAATAAGATTCACAATAGTCACATATAGATGTTCATCACACAGTTACCAGATAGACAATTGGAGAGGTATTTATCATTTCAAGAAAAATCAACAAAAATAAGTAAACTGTCCTAGATACTTATTTTTTCCCCAGTTAACCATAAAACATCACAAAACAAACACAATACGCCTAAACATGCTAGCTCTACTAGGAACAAGACTCCAAGGAAAAGAGGCACAACAACAAAAACCCTAAGAGGACATCAACATCCACAAGTAGCCCCACCCTCAACATAAAATCATGCAATGTCCCCAATGTGTCAAACCAAAGCAAGAGAGTCAGAAACATACTTGTGGCACCATGGGTAGGAAGATCTAATGTCAATCACATAATACGAATACAAACACCAAAATACCTTGGGTTGCCTCTCAAAAATCGCCTAATTTAGTGTCGCGGTACGATGCAACTCAGCTTTTTCCTCCACCTTGAGGATATGAATTTTACCCCCAACTTAGAGTCTATCTTCTTGCCTCGCTTATAGGGGTGGTACAAAAATTAAAAAGTCGAGTAATAGATTGATCGTGGTAAACCACTCGGCCTTAAAGTGAGGTGTGTTTGTATGTTTCTTATCAAGTGTAAAATAAAGAATATAGGGATTTTTGTTCCTCATCTTCACACTTTTCCACTATTTTAGATGATTCCACAATAAGATGTCATCTAAAAATAATGTGGAAAAATGCTTCGAGTGAGGCCCAACTAATTCTACTTCAAAATTTACACTATCTACAACACACTCACTTTTATTCACCTTCTCAATATCAGTCTCAAGATTAATATGACAATCGAGCGGTTGCAATTCTTGAGTTTTCTCCTCAAATTGGCTAATGTCCTCATATTCTTCTTTGTTTAGCCACTGTAAATATAGTGGGAGTGGTAACTCTTTTTACGCTGCCCACACCTGTTCTTGATTCTCTAAAATTTATTTCATCAATTTGTTTGCTTGAATCGTGACAGCACACATATCTTTAGTATGATCACTTCGACCACAAACCAAACACCAAGCTACAGTAAGTAGGACAGTATCCGCATCATATTGTGAAGGTCCCGTCCATGTACTTCCAGGTAAATCTGGACAGCAAGCCTCAAAATATGGTCCCCCATAATAATAACAAGAATCGTCACAAGAATCGTCATCACTCAAAAAACCATCTATCCAAGCTGACATCTCAAGAAAGGTGTGATAAAAATAAAAATAAAAGAAAATAAAAAAATAAAGTAAATAAATAATTAGAAGTTTGAATTCAAGCAAGTAAACTAAAATTCTAAACCAACTCAATACGCCAAATTATTCCCCGGCAACGAGCTATTTTTGATAACACTCAACTTACACGTCAATTTAGTGCAAAGCGGTCGTCATTAATATATTTACCCAATTTTGGAGTCGGGGTTAAATCCACATGGAACAATGTGAGTGGTGATTAAACTAGTTTGAAATTAAAGCTACAAGTTAAATTCAAACAAATGATACGACAAGACAAAATAGGATTTTTTTTAATGATTGAACAAAAGTTATTAATACTTCAACTCACCTGAGAACTCAAATCTTAAACTTCAATATTTCAAATCAATTATATAGAGAAACTAGGGTTGTGATCTCTATGATTAGTAATCCTCCATTGAATAATAGTTGTAGTATTGGATTCTCGTGACTTACGGAAAATACCAAATTATCAGTTTTGGCAGTTCATCTAAATGTTTCTCAACCTACCTAGATGTTGAACTCCCTAATTCTCTCGAACTTAGGAAAGAATTCAATTCATACTAATTTTATCTCGAGTTGATCAATCTTGTTACAAAATTAATCATTAGATGAGAGCTTAACCTTTCTAAATCCTCATTGATAATTCGCTACCTTTAGTTTATTTCTCAGTTCGAGCAAATCAACATAAGGCAGGATCTGTTGTTTGCAACCAATAAATAACAATCATAATAAAGGAATTATCAAGATGTCTCCACAATCACTCAAACCCTAGCCAACTATTAAATCCATGAAGGAATAATCATAGATCCCACAACCCTAGTTATGAGTTTTAGTTCCACATGAAAGAGAAAGCAATAACAATAACTGAATTCGTAATTCAAAGTGATTAAACTTACAAACATGTAGTCAGAAATTGATTCTCTTCCCAAATTTAAGAAGAATTTTCACAACTAAATCAGAGAATTGAAAATTAAATTCTAAGTTAAGAGATCAAAAAGAGGTAAAATGGCCTTTGGAATGAGTTCCAGCCGTTTCAACATGTCCAAGATGATTAATGAAACCCTAGAAACTGCTATTTATATTCGTAACTTAAGAAAAAATTAAAATTAAAAATTCAAATTTTTGCCTCTTAGGTGACGACCTGTCTGACGGCTTATCACAAATCTGACAACATGTGTGATGACATGTGGGATGATAAGTATGATGACTTATCACAAATCTAATAACTTATCAGAGAATGTCGTTAGACCTTCTTCCCATGTGCGACGACCTGTGTGATGACTTATCACAAATCTGATGACTTATCAGAAAATATCGTCAGAATTTCTTCACCTTTCTTGTTCTCTGCCTATGTGTGACGACATAGTCTGATAGCTTATCACAGATCTGATATCTTATCAGACCAAGTCATCAGATAAAATCTTCAAAACTTAATTTCTTGCTTCTTTCACTAAAAATCATCCTTCATGATGTAGCTTTTATAGTTTCTCATACATCTTGACATTTACTGCAATAACAAAGAGAAAATAATCAAAAACGATAAAAGTTACTTAAGACTTTGCAATTATTCTCAGTTAAAAGCCTCAAATGTGTTAGCATATGCTCACACATCAGGTGCCCTTCTCTTAATGTCTGTTATTTTTTGTTGATCCTCAGGTAGCCTTCCATGCTCGAGATACTCAATTATTGATTTTCGCCAATCTTATTCTTCTACCGCTCGGATAGTTGTATGATGGATTTCATTTATTTGAAGATCGAGACAACCAGGAATAACCCATAGATGACATACTTGGACTTTTGTTGACTCATTCTCTCCGAGTGCCAATGTGGTGGTTAAGTTAGCCAGAGCATCCGCCATATAATTTTCTTCTCTTGGGACATGATTTAGGAATACTTGATCAAACCTTTCAAGCAAAATAATGGCATACTGGTGATATGGTAAAAGATCTTTCTTCACTTCATAACTCCCCAAAAGTTGGTTTATGATCAACTTAGAATCACCATAGATATCCAATTATGGAATCTTCATGTCTAATGTTATTTCAAGGCCAACGATTAAAGATTGGTACTCCGCAGCATTATTAAAACATGTTTCACCTAAAAGAAATGAGAATGGCAAGATTAATTCTTCTGGTGGTATCAGCACAACGCCTGCTCCTACACCATCTCGATGTGTCGATCCATAAAAAAGCATTATCTAGGGTAGCAGTTCTTCAATAAATAGTACATCTTCATCAAGAAACTCATCTGAAACCTCTCATTCTGCTGGCAAAGGGTGATCGGTGAGGAAATTGGCAAGTACTTACCCCTTCACAGCCTTTTGAGATGTGTATATGATCTCATATTGATTAAACAATACAAACCATCTTGCTAGACACCCTGAAAGAACTGGCCGTGTCATTACAAACTTCATGGGATCGGCTTGAGAAATTAGCTTGATGGTGTATGCCTTAAAATAATGCCTTAACTTCTTTTCGTATAAAGCAAAGCTAAGTACATTTTCTCAATGGGCGTATAATTTATCTCAGCTCCTATCAAGGTTCGACTTAGATAGTATAACGCTTGTTCCTTCTTATCTTCATTCTCTTGAACAAGAAGTGCTCCAAGTGATCATTCTTGTGATGCAATGTAGAGTATCAACGACCTTCCAAGAGTTGGTGCCCCTAATACGGGTGGGTTCAAGAAGTATCTTTTAAATATTTCAAAAGAATTTTGACATGATTGGTCCCAGTAGAAAGGTGCATCTTTTTACATTAGATGGTTGAAGGGTTGACACCTTCCAGCCAAGTTAGAGATGAACCTTCGAATGAATGCCAAATTTCCTTGTAGACTGTGGAGGTCTCTCAAGTTTTTTGGCTCAGGCATATTTTGAATAACACCAATCTTTGTGGGATCAACTTTAATTCCTCGGTGACGCACGATAAAGCCAAGAAACTTTCCCGAAGTAACCCAAAGGCACATTTGAGTGGGTTCATTTTCAAGTCAAATTTTCTTAACCTCTCAAAAACAATGTGAAGGTCTTCAAGATGATCATCCCTGCACTTTGTCTTTACCACCAAGTCATCGACGTAACATTTCACCCTTTTATGTAACACGTCATCAAAAATGTTTTGCATCACACATTGGTAGGTTGCACCCACATTCTTTAGACCAAAAGGCATAACTTTGTAACAATATATCCCTTTTGGAGTTTGAAATGCAGTGCATTCTTCGTCTTTTGGAGATATTCTGATTTGATTATATCTGGAAGACCCATCCATAAATGTCATAGCTTCATGTCCAGTTGTCGCATCAACCATGAGCTCTATGATCGGTATTGGGAAATCATCTTTTGGACATGCCTTATTCAAGTCTCAAAAATCAACGCAGACACGTATCAGACCATTCTTCTTCTTGACAAGCTCAATGTTTGAGATCCATGATGGGTACTTTACTTCTTGGATAAATTTAGCTTTGATAAGCTTATTGACCTCTACTTCAATTTGTGTTACCAACTCAGGATGAAACACTCGTTGTGACTGCTTTATAGGATGTGCCCTTTTTTTTATCCCTAAATGATGAATAGCTACCCTTGGACTAAGGTATGACATTTCTTGGTATGACAAGACAAAGACATCTTTGTACTCAACTAATAACTTAAAGTAGTCCCTTTCTTCTTGCGGTGTAAGAAGAGCACTAATGAACGTTAGGCGCAGGTCCTCCAAAGTGCCGAGATTAAGTTCTTTGAGTTCATCTATGGTTGATTGTATGCCATCCTCCAGTTGGGGTGGAGCCTCTTGAACATCATTATCCACACTATCCGTGTATGGACCTTCTTCCACTGTTATATGGTAGGATGCTTGTACAAGGTTGGAATCTTCCAATTGACTTCCTTCGAATGTTATGATGGCTTCTTCTTGCTCCTTCTTTGTCTCCCCAAAAAACTGGTTAGTGAACACAATGGAGATTCTTTTCACTTTTAGCGAGCCATCTATGGTGATTGACAACACAGCCTTTCTCTTCATACGTGATGGGAAGATACTATGAATGTCTTTATCATCGATTCCTTCAAGAAAACCTTGCTTTTCATTCTCCAGCAACCCTTTTTATGCTAATGACTTTCCTGTGGTTCCTAAACACCGAAATACAGAACCTCTTGAGGTGTCGGCCTTTTTTTCATTTGTTTAGAGGCTCTACTTTTGCCCTTACAACCCAATCTTTCAAATACAGAGACACAAGGTGTCAATTTTCCTATGTGTTCAAAGACAGAAGTTTGTTGTGGAATTTTCTCATCCTCGGATTCCTTGTGTTTTTCTACTGAGGCATAAAGTGATGAAGTTGTTTCCTTGCCCTTCTTAGTAGAAATTCGAAGAGGTTCCGGCAACTTGAATCCTAGGCCAAACTTAGGAGTGGCAACATAATGACCTTGTTTTCTCAACTTTATTTGTTCCTCTGTAAGACCATGTATCTTCTCACCAGTGACCTCATCTTTGAGCTCACCTAGTCTCGTCGACTTGGAAAAATCGTATCTCAATTTTTCAAGTAGCGTAAAGGATTTATTACCAAACTAACCTTTTATTTTATGAGCCAAAGTATTGCTTCCTAGAAGCTCAGGCATGATAGATGGGACCTGTATAATAGGGTTAGTCATAATCTCCTTCAAATCTTAGAATGCCTTATGTCTCATCTCTCTCATTGGAGGGTGGCTTTGTTGAGAGCATATTTCTAGCAAGGTTTATCCCTCCTTTCGACGGTCATGAGGATGTAGCAAAAAACAAAATGTTCTTCATCCACCTTCGTATGCATGTCTCCTTCAGATGATGAAAGCTTAGTGGAAAAATTTTCAATTCTCTCCTTAGGCATCTTGACAAAAGCCTGTTGAACCTCTACTTCTTTTGGAACAACATTATTTGGGTTGGATAGTGTTGGTTTCTCCTTACCCAATTCACAAGAATCCAAGTAGAATTTTTTATCTGCAAAATACGACTCTGTCTCAGTGAAAGGATTGACATCCATATTAATTTTGACTACTTCACCATCTTTTACATACTTTATCATTGATGCAAAGTAGACGTCACCACTCTATTTTCATGCATCCAGGGGTGTCTGAGAAATAAGTTGTATAATGTTTTGGCATCAATAATATGAATCAAAATGTTTGATTTTATGTTGCTAATGGATAATCCTACACGAATCTTTCCCAAGGCTCGTTGTCCTCCTTGATTGAAGCTTTAAATTGTTATGTTGCTTTTGGACAATTTATCAATGGAGATTCCAAGCCTTTTGAGCACTATCTTTGGCATAGCATTGACTATCGAACCATCATCGATCAATATACTATTGAGATGTTGTTCTCGCATAGCCGCTACCATAAACAAAGGTCTGTTATGTAGTTTAGACCCTAACAATAAATCGTCATTCATAAAGGAAATTACAGCACAACATGATGCGACTTCTCTATTAGCATGAAGTTCTTGTGCTATCATTGGACAATTCCCTCCTTAGCTTTCATTTACTTCCTCTGTGCTAGAAATTACATGTGTAGCACTAATTTGACTATCTTCGAGGAATTTTTTGAAAGAACTCATATAATGTAACAGGCCTTTGTTCCTTCTGTGACATTGCACCATCAATCATCTTGCTAGTATCAAACTTAACACTTTTTGGAGGTCGTAGATACTCCGCATTATTCTTCATCACTCTTGGCTTAGGAAGTCGTATTCTTAGAACCGCCTGAGCCTCCTTTTCTTATGAGAAACCAAGGTCCAATTATCATCATCATTGCTTTTAGCTTTGTTGTTTGTTCCCAATGATCCTTTAAGAGTCTTTCTTGGAAAATCTACTTCAACTGGATCGAAGCTCCCAAATTGCAAGAAGATTGAACTCGGCATGGTTTGCAACATTGAACACTCCTTCTTCTGGGGAATGATACTAGAATGATTTGCCTCTACTATTTCATCCACGTCGATGATGATTTTTTCTTCACTTACTAGCGTCATGATTTTCTCCTTCAAGATAAAGCACTTTCCCGTTGGATGGACACGACGCGATGATACTTACACTACTTGGGATCATTGATCTTATTGATTTCCTCTGGCCTTTTTGATTCAGGAAGATCAATCATTTTCTTAACTAGCAATTCATTCAGTATCATAGGTACATCTGAATCTGGGAACGGATAAACCTTAGCTTCTAATTCTTTTAAGGTTGGACGACGTTTATCCTCTCTTGGATATTGCCTTGAGCCTTCATATTTCTTCACCTTGTACTTGGTTGTGACCTTCACAGAAGTTGCTTTCACTGCCATAAACTCTTTAGCCTTTGAGGTCATACCTTTATTGAACTCTATTTTCTCTTTCTTTGGGTCAATAAAAGGGGATGCCTTCCCTTGACTTGTGATGCTTGACTCCATGTCGTGTGCTCGAGTAGCCAGCTCTTTAAATATTTATGGTTTGATTCCTTACAGTATGTATTGGAGGATCCAATGCATTCCTTGAATGCATATTTCTACCACAAATATTTTAGAAAGACGGTCTTTGCAGTACAAACTCAGTGACCTTCATCGATTGATGTAATCCATTACAGGCCCATTCTTTCTTTGCTTAGTGCCCGTTAACTCTATCCTGCTCACAGTTCGTCGGATGCTGTAAAATCAATTGTGAAATTCCTTCTCGAGCTGCTCCCAACTATCAATTAACTCATGCTCCAAGTCAATATACCAGTCAAATGTGTTTCCCTTTAATGAACAAACAAACTGTTTTACCAAGAGATCGCCATGTGTTCCAGCGTTGCTACCTATTTCAACAAAGTGAGCAATGTGTTGCCTCGGATTTCCCTTGCCATCAAATTATTGCAACTTTAGTGGTTGATAGCCCATTGGCATAGGTAGACAATCAATTCACCTTATGTAAGGCTTGGATTAATACAACAAACTCTATGGTGCTCCACTATATTGAGCCCTGATGGTGTTTGTTACCATGTCTTGTAATTGTTGGACAGATAAAGTCGCAACCAAAATAAATTATTTTCTCCTTCTGAAATTTAGACTTAGCAGGTAATTCCTCAATATCTTTGTCCTGTGGAGTGAAATTAGGTGGATAGGTAGGGACATGACTCCACTCTCCTAGTTCATAGGCCTCCAGTTTGTTTATGAGTTAAGCAATATGAAGATTTTTATCATCAACTGACTTCTTTAGGGTTTCAATGATTTGCTCCATCATTGCAAATTTCTTGTCCATGTCAGTTGAGTCAGCTATTAAGGCATTGACCTTCGTTGAAACTGGCGAATCCATTGAATCTCCAGGTTCACCAAAGTTGGATCCGATTAGAGAAAGATTGCCAAAGAACATGGATGCAAGATTACCCCTATCAGTCATCACATGAGATTTGTTGTTTTTTGCCATCTCCAAAGAGGTGAAGTATTCAGATTTATCCAAGCCACTATCCTTGGACTTTTGGCGAGTAATTATTCCAACACGACTGAGGTCAGCGGATGCAGCAGTAGAACCCTTGGATGTAACACCATTTGTTTTTCCGAAGTCCATCATAATAGTTGATTTTTTAGCTTCCGATATGCAGAAGGAAGAGATGAAGAGCAGAACCGGTCCCATTGGGAGTGCCAAAATTTGTTCGCAACAAATTTTCGTCGTGTACGGAAAATCAACTGCAAGCAAAAATAAATAAAAGAAAATAATTATTTTATTAATATGAATCTTGCGGGTATGATTTCGTTATTCTCTTGATTCTTCTCTCCTAACTTTAGTAAGGATTCGAGGGCCTTCAGTAGCGTGTTTCTCGAATCGTTGGATGATTTGCACTCCAGAGACGTATTTCAATCATCTATGATGTCGGAAAGTATTTTGTCGTTTTGGAATAATCTCTGGAAAGATTTCCATTGATTGCTCCTTGCAAGAACTTGCTAGTCAATGCTGACGTTGTTAATGCTTATCAAAGTGTTCCTTTTTCTAGGCCCCTATAGCATGTCATGTTACCCCCTCTTTATAGTTGTAGGGCGTAGGCCTGGTTGCTTGTGATTGGCCAAAATATGTCACCTTGACACTTGGCAACTTTTGACTGGTTCTTGAATTTGAATTAGATTTCCACATCATTTGTACATGTGGCGGTGTCTCATTGGTCTTGGATTTGACTGGGATGCCACATCACTTGATGAGTTTGGGCTTCCAAGTGTAGTGGACCTTGGGCTTGAATTTAACAAAATGGACTAATTAATTTGTAGGGCCCAAATTAGTTAATAAACTCAAATGATCATAAATTAAATTCAATTTTTGTATGAATTTGACCCGTTGAATTTTGTATGTCTACAAGGTGCACTAAAATATTCATTATGTGTAAGATTCAAAATAAGCTAATCGAAACAGACATTAAGTCTATAAGTTAAAATTTTGTATTTTCTCGCAAGTTATAAACTTCAGTTGCAACTATTGTAATTGCTAATGTTGACGCATGTTATTCTCTTGCATAACGGGTCCATTTATAACCAATGGGGCTTAAATGTATTGTCAGAGACAAATATCTATAGGTTAATCATGACTTTCAAAATAAAAAACAGACATCATAACCATGTGTTTTATTTTCTAATATCTTATTTGAGCATTGATTATGTCAATTGATAAGCCAAATTGAAGTAATTAAAATAGAAAAAGGGCATTGTTTCCACCTTAAACTATACAAGAAAAGTCGAAGCCACACTTAAACAATACTAGTGACCTATTACACATCTAAACTATAAAAAAGTGATACTATTTCCACCTTAGAAGGTGACGTGGCAGAGAAGGTGTATTCACCTTCCTAAGGTGCGTGAGAGAAGAAAAAAAATCTTAAAATGACAGCTTTCATACACGTATCACTATTTCATTTGTTATTATATCATTAAGTACTTCTAATATTCTTCTTAATATATACAATTAGATTAATTATTTTTGCAATTGAAAAAATATTAATAAATTAATTTTTTTTATTTTTACAATTGAAAAAATGTTAATAAAATTAAATTTTTTATTTATTATTTTAATATGTGGGTCCCGCCTTCTTCAATTGCTTCTTCTCCAACAAAATTACCATTAAAACACCACCATTAAATCACCATTTAAACGCCACCATTGACATCATCATCATCAAACTCAAATCTTCACCACAATAATTTTAAAAATTCAAATTTCATTATCGGAATCACAATACAACCATTAATATAACAAAAATCACAAACAACCACCGTAAAATTCAATATTCACAACTAAAATTGTCATCGGAATCACAATATATGCAATTAAATCTTAGCTTTAAATCGTCAATAAAATTACCATCGAAATCACAATTGCCAATCCCCCTATGCATACCCCGAAATCATAGCACTCCATGTTACAACATTCAATTCGTCAAATCCTCCATTAATTGACGAATCTGAGAATACCCAAGGTCCCAAAGCCCAAAGCCTTCCAAGAAATCTATGGTGTGATTTGTTACACCATAGATTTCTATGAATACCACATCTTTCATCTCCAATCTATGGTGTGACTTTCAATTCGTCAAATCATCCAATTTGAGAATCCCCAATTACCCACGCGTTTCAAGAAACCACATCTTTCATCTCCATTAACTCAAAAACCTTATTAGCATCATCCAAACGCTTGCATTTCGGGTCTGTTGAAGGTGAAAAGGCCCCAGTGATAACGAGTTTGGCTTTGATACAAGATTTACATTGTTTGATTAAGTGAGTAAAAGGAGGAGGAGTTGTTGATAAAGAGAAGAAAGTGAAAAAGAAAGTGGAGTTGAAGAAAAAGTGAAGTAGAGAATAAGTGAACAATTCAATAATTTCATATATTTAATGTTGAATTGTTGAATATTTTCTCCCATCGAAATTTTCTTGTTGAATTTGCTTGGTTATTTGAAGGGAAAGTGAAGCAGAGAATAAGTGAAGAAGTAGGAGTTGTTGAATTAATGAATTTCCTTGATTATGTATTTTTAATCACAAGAGCTATTTATTAATTAAATTAAAAAATTAAATTAACACGTCTCAGCAACACAGGGCGAGTGGAGTACACTCCACTCATTAAAATTGGGCATGGGTGTCGTGGGAAGGTAATAGTATCACTTTTTTATAGTTTATGTGTGTAATAGGTCACCAGTATAGTTTAACCGTGGCTTCGACTTTTCTTGTATAATTTGGGGTGGAAACGACGCCGTTTCCCATTAAAATATGCCATGCACCACACTGTAAATTCAAATAGGTAGAAAATATTGTATTCATCATCTTTTATTTGATAATAAAATAAATATTCTCTGATGTGATATGAGAAAAAAAAATACTCATTGAAATGTAGTATGGAGTTCTCTAAACAATAGTCAAAAAAGTTAACAGTAATGCATATTTGCTATTCTCAATGGCAGAAATAGAAGAAAGCAAAGGACAAAATAAATAGAAGAAAGCAAAGGACAAAATGATAAATATATAGACAATTATCGTAAAAAATGCATATTTACAACTTGCTTCTGTTCTATGTAAGCTATATATTGTCATTTTTAATTTGACTAAACAGGAAACTATAAAGAAAAAAAGAGACAATGGACACATCGGGTAAATGAATGAATGACTTTCCTAGAAGCAAGTTTAATTTTAGTCGATCTTATTGTTTAACCATCTGTCCACAATGTTATACGAAAATGAAGATGATCACTGTCAAGACACAAAAGATAGCACAGTGGACAAGATTTTACCCGTAACTCAAGTGTGACGAAAAGCTCATTGTCTTCTTTGAGAATCTTCATTAATGTCTAATAATGTGTGATGATTTAATTTCTGAAGTGATTCGATGGAGAAAGAATAAAGACAAGTCAATACACAAGGATGCGGCTAATAATATGCATATTGTCATGCACTCATGATGCATCAAAGCTATACTATGTTTCTTCACTCTTTGTTCTAGATGAAAATTCAATGTATCCCAAAAACCTTTCAAACAAATCTGGGCTGATAGAATATACGTAATTCAAAAAGGAGCTATCAATCAAATACCAACATAAACAAACAACAACATATCTCCAACGGCGGGGTATATAAAGGATAGAATGTCTGCACGCCTTATCCTTACCTCGTGGAGGTAGAGTAGTTATTTTCAAAATACCCTTGATTCAAGTAAGTACCGAGCAAATATCTATTACTTGAAAAAGTAGACACAATAAATTAAATCCACTTGAATTACAAAGGATAAGAGAGAGAGAGAGAGAGAAATGGTTCTACGTGTGCAATATTAATCAATACAACACAAACACAAACACAAAAGACTAAAGAGGAGAAAAAAATTCAAGCCAAACTCATTAGAAAGAATAGAACACTGCGAAATAGAGACGGGGGTGAGGTATAAATGATTGCAGAAGAAACTCTAGCGAGGAAAAGAACAAATATGCTACTGGATTTTATCATTTAGCGAAACAAACAAATTTCAAAATATGAGGCTCTTGAATTTGAAGATACGATATCTTGAACAGTAAATTGTGCTAGTATGATATATATAAAATATAGATGAGTATTCAAGATACTTTCCCTTCTCTTTTACTCTTTACCTCTATGAAGCGATTAAGTCCAAATTAGCTTTTGAGTTGTACCCTGCAATAACAAGGAGCAGAAAGCAAAAACCTTAAAATAAGGAGTAAGAGGACTCACCACTAAGTCTGTTGCTGATGGATCGGGCTACTAAGAATGATCGGGAGCCCGTGCTTCTGAACCTATGTTATAAGACATCATAGCTCAAAAAAAAGGTATGCATCAATACTTTGAATGTACTGGTATGCTAAGTGAGGTAGGTTGAGATGCATGGGTTCATATGTATGAACAATACTGACCGAATAACATGAGTATGGCTGAATGAGAGTACATGCATGAATACATAAACTGTAATTGAGGTCATGATAACACCGGATACTGAGTTTTGAATTACTGATCTACTGATATCTGAGTTTACTGATACTGTATAAATAATAGCTGAGTGATTGTATGTGACAGTCCTGATTTTGTGGAATTGTGATGAGTTCTGCACTGAACTGTGTTCTATACTGAGACTGAAACTGAAACTAAGACTGTGAGAGGTAATCATCTAATCGACATGCCTCTTTCTGAATAAATTGGGGTCCAACCTGTAACCCAGTTGGAAGGGTTTTAGTATCGTGCCATGGGTAAAGACAACTGTGAGTTAACCCACTCTGACAGGAAGCTCTTTCGTCAACCCTCGCTGGCAGGAAAACTCATATGAGATGTATCAATCCTAGCCTGGCTTGAAGATACCTCAACCTACGCTGGCTATGAAGTTCTGTAACGCAGGGATTGCTACTAAGGGTCAAACCCTCTGCTGGCAGGAATGCCCTCATCCGTGGGTTCACTCGGTGCTGAATCCTACTCCCAACTGAATAGAAACTGGACTGATTTATAAACTGTACTAGGCTAGACTGAACTGTTACTGATCGTACTGTCTAACTGAACTAAATAGAGTTCACTGATTTTCATTAACTGATGGAGTACTACTGACTTCTGTTAACTGATGGGATACTACAGAGTTCTGTTAACTAGCTGAATTTACTGAGGTCTGAACTGAATACTGAACTGTAACTATGACTGATTACTGGAGCTACTGTTTATGACGCCTACTGAGACTGTTCTGTAACTACCATAGCTCTAGGTAACAGCTAAGTTTTTGGTATTGAATACCCCAAAGACTCGATAGCATGAAAAGTAAATCATAGCATAAACTTAAAAGGCATAACTCATTCATAGAGACATTTTATCAAACACTTGCATGATATAACTTGCACATAAACTAACATGACATGACTTTGTTCCTTTCTCTTTGTTCGCATGAGCAATTTATCAAACACTTGGAGAACATAATCCATGCACATGACCCTAAACATCATATAGACATCATAATTCAAATCCCCATTTATAATTTTAAGGGTTTAGCATGGATTCACATGATTCTATACATATATCAAATAACTCCACATGAAACTTGTAACAAAACATAGATTGGAAACTCAATTAATCATTATAATCATGAATATAATCAAACCCAACATGAGATTCATGAACTCAATACACTTGGAGTTTTACAAATAGTTTCTTGGACTTCAAGGGTGGAAGGGACCCTTGAATGAACACTTGACATACCTTAAAACTTGAATTCTGAAAGATTGATGAATTTTCTTGGAACTTGGATTCTTGAATGTGATGAACTAGGATTTGTTCTTGAAAAATTCTATAGAGAATGAGTAAATTTTGCCATTCGAACGACTTAATTACATGTTTTAGGGGATGATATAAGATGGGAAAAGACCCATCTACCCCTCTGGACGCGGGTTTTAATTATTGAAAACTGGACTAATGACGCGCAGATCGATCTGAGAACCCCTAACAAGCTTTAAAGAACTGAGTTAAGCTTAGGATTTTACAGGGTCTTACATTATCTCTCCCTTGGGAATAATCATCGTCAAATGAGGTTGACTGAGCTGAGAATACTGATAGACTGGATTTAGATACAGGACATGCACAACTGTAATATGATTTCATAACTGACACTACTGATATGCTGAAATTTCATACTGAACATTTATATCTGATGCATGAGTACATGGCCGAACATAATTCATGAATGCATGACTGGAATTGCTGATAAGCTGAGTTTCTCAGGCTGAACATGCATATCTGATGCATAAGTACATGACTAAACTGATTCGTGAATGCATGACTGAATATACAACAATAAAAGATACCAAGTTTATAACTGTAACTGATCATGGACTAAGCCAACCTAAGAAAGACTGTTACCTTAAGCTGAGAATACTGATGAACCTGAGATCAGTTACTAAACATGCATGGACGAAAACATGAGAACATAACTGAGACTAAAATGTGATACATGAACTGAATATCATGAACTGAACTGAGCCCCTGAATACATGGCTTACAACTGATATTGGAACTTGAGGGTCCACCTATGAGTACCCACTATTCTAAACTGGATTTGTTACGTGAAGAAAAGATAGAAGCTTTAGGTCATGAAAGCTCGGGGAATCATGATATCTCCCCCTTGGGACATTATATCCCCTGAAGAATGCTGACTTAGCTGAGATACTGAGAAAAAATAAGATGATGCATAGAGCACCTACGAACTGAATCATAATTGAACATCGGAGTTCTGAAACTGAGGCATAATATCAAAACTGAGCTGAACTTTCAACCACATGGTTGCTCGACCTTAGAATAGTTACATTCATACGACTTCAGATAGTGCAACTAGATAAAAAGATGGGAAGCCCAACCATACGAACATTATCCACCTAACTACTAAACTGAATTGCTAGTTTTGTGGACTAACCTATGCTGGAAACTTATATTCGATTGGACCCTTTCTTTGAAACTCTTTCTATAGAGTTCTAGTGACTTTAGGAAGCAAGGAATCTTTACATAGGCTGAATAGAACAACTGAATAAGAAAATCACATCCTGGCTAAAATTCTGTAATATGAGTTGAGGCCTACGAAACATCATCTAGGATGGAGTGACTAAGCCTTATGCACTGCAACTACAAATTTTCGAGCTTAGACATATCCCTTGAATACTCTCTCAACTATACTCTCCACCTTAGTAGAGAACATCACCTGAGACTACTAAAAATATTTACATAGGTGCTAAGTATGCGTGCATAAACTTACTAACATATCTGATAATCTGAATGGTTGATAGATGAATGCTTGGTCATGTAATATTAAACTGTGCTTAGTCTAAATAACTGAACTGGAACTGTAGAGTATTATACATATGAGGTAAGGACTGACTGAGTAACATGAGATAACTGAGCATGAATTCGTGAAAACTTATTATTTAAGGATGCAAGACCAAACGTACAATATGATTCTAAAATAGTCTGTAAACTAAGGTACTGAAATATTGATAATTGAATAGCTGATAATCGTACGCTATGGTCAATAAAACCTAAAATTGAATTAAGTTACTAATCTAATTACCGAACCGAGGTTGTACCTATGATGGTAATTGAGACTGTAACTGAGATTGTACTGGAACTGAATACTAGATTCTGATAACTACGCAATGGATACTAACATAAATCAAGGATCTGAATAGACACTCACACTCGATATTTTCTCAACTTATCATCTCATGAAAAAAATTCTGATTTCTCTCCCTTCAACAACTAAATACAACTTTTTGCAAGCCATTTACTTAGCACACTACCCTGACATCTCATAACTACAGCCTCGTGTAAAATAAGCATGCAAAAATCTTTACTTATCATGAAATATTTACTCTCTCCCATCTAAGAAATGGCTCATCACTACATCATTTCATAAGGAGAGTTCACTAAAGGGTTAAAACACGAGGACCTAAAGCGTGAATGAATACTACACTGATATCGACACTTAACTGAGGCCTGAGGAACAGAATAGCAACACCATGGATTTACCAAGAGACCTAAACTGAGGATATACATGACATAATCTAAACTTAGCCGACCGTTAGAAGTGTAGCATGAGTCTTGGGAACTGGGCATACTGTAAAGCATGACATGAGTACATGAGTCATGAACTGCATGACCTGAGTCTGGAGTTTCTTTATTCAAGAAACATGATTCATAATACCGAGTGAACTAAAACTCCTATACTAGGAACTATAAGCGTACATGATTTTCGCTAATATGCACGAATATGAGCTATTACCATAGAGTGGACATGTAAGACATGAATAGATAAGATACCATGATAACTGATAGTTTTTGAGAGCCTGAAGTATGATTCTGAGATGATCAATGGGTTCATCCTCATTACGGAAATATACAAGAGTGTTATCTATGTAGACTGTGATGAACATGTCCAAGTACTTCTTAAACACGAGGTTTATCAAGCCCATGTAGGCTGCTGGAGCATTGGTAAGACCAAATGACATGACTAAGAATTTGAAGTGACCATATCGAGTTTTGAAAGTTGTTTTCAGAATATCACATTCTCTGACTCTAGGCTGATGATAGCCTGATCTGAGGTCTATCTTAGAAAAGTAACTGGCACCTTGAAGTTGGTCAAACAAGTCAGTAATTCTGGGAAGTGGATACTTGTTCTTGACTTTGACTTTATTTATCTAGCAATAGTACATACACATTCTGAGAGAACCATCTTTTTTACACACGAATATAACTGGTGCACCCCACGGGGACACACTGGGTCTGATGAATCCCTTACCTAGGAGATCCTTTAACTGTTCTTTTAAATCTTTAAGTTCTGTAGGTGCCATCCTGTATGACAGAATAGATATGGGTTGAGTATCTAGAACAAGGTTGATTCCAAAGTTATTTTTCCTTTAGAGAGAAACTCCAGGAAGGTCTTCGGGTAACACGTTTGGGAATTCACATGCTACTGAGACTGACTAAAGAGTAGGGGTTTCTAAACTATAGTCTTGGACTCAAACGAGATGGTAGACACATCCCCTAGATAATATTTTTCTTGCCATTAGGTAGGAAATAAGCGACCTTTGAGTGCTAAAGTACTATCCCTCCACTCTAGAACGGGCTTATTTGACAAAATAAAACTGGGCAATCCTATTTCTGTAGTCGACTGAGGTATAGCAGGAATGAAGCCAATCTATGCCGAGAATGACATCAAAATCGGTCATCTCTAATTTTACTAAGTCTGCTGAAGTAACTTTCTGAGATACCATAACCAGTCAGTTCCTGTATAGCCATCGGGCTATGGTAGATTTACCCACTAGGTAGATACTGAGAATTGCTCTGCTAGAATTTTGGGACTGACTCCGAAGTTAACAGCTATATAAGGAGTTACAAAAGACAAAGAAACTCTTGAATCTGGCAAAGCATAAACGTGCAAATGATAAACTTGTGACGTACCAGTGACCACATCAAGAGAACTTTCCTAATCCTGTCAGGACTAAAGTGCATAAATTCTGTTTGGGCGTTTCCCAATGGTGGCACTGAAAGCGGCACCATACTAATTTGGGTGACCAGACTGAGCTGAGGGACGGTTACGCTGACCCTGGAAACCTGACTGAGGACAATCTCTGACTCTGTGACCTGGCTTGCCTTACCCTAAACACACATCACTTCTAATCCTACAGATACCGTAGTGGTTTCTGCCATATTTCTGGCAAAAGGGATTGGTTCGACCACTCTTTGGCCTAGACATTCTAGCCCCTTTATTCTTTCTCTATTTTTTTCCTACGCTTCTCCTCCTTACTCTGCGGAGCATGAGCCATAAGCCTAGATAGGATAATATCCAGTTGATTATTCTGAGCAACTATTAAATGGGCTAAGGCGGTGAAAGCAGCTCTAAACTCAACATGAGAAACATGTTCATTCAGGGGATCTGCCTGAACGTGTGGAGGGGCTGACTGGTTTTTGTTACTTCTTTCGTTAGCTTCTCTAGAAGCCATGTTCTGGAAGTATAAGGAAGAGTTGAATTAGACTGAGAGTTTATCTTGATCTCATGCTCACTCGCATGAAATGAATACTGAAAGGAGGGAAACTTTTCCTAAAATATCTAATAGCCTCTTGTCCATAAGTGTGACTCGCTACACACCCATGCACAAGACTTTACTAGATATGGCTTTCAAAATTCCTAGGACTCTGTTGAACCATAAGCTTTGATACCAAGTTTGTAATGCCCCGTGTCTGTACCCCAGACTCTACACGACGCTCATAATCTTGAGGGACCACAAGTTAACTCATGACTGGCACCTGCTGCAATAACTGAATAATAATATTGTAATTATGCAAAAATTGGATAAAAACTTGTCATAAGGTTTAAAACTATAAATAAATACTCATTATGGTACATTAATACCAAAATTAAACATCTATCTATGAATACTCTAGTCTGAAAAGCCTCTATTGTCTGAACAAGGAGTTAATGGGATAAGTCCCCAACTAATTCCGACTACTAAAACAAATTGAGTACTGAAATATTGGAATAATAAAACTGTCCTCAAACTATGAGGACTCACCACTAAGTCTGTTGCTGATGGATCGGGCTACTAAGTATGATCAGGAGCCCGTGCGTCTGAACCTATGATATAAGACATTATAGAGCAAAAAAAGGTATGGGTCATTACTTTGAATATACTGGTATGCTAAGTGAGGTAGGCTGAGATGCATGGGTTCATATGCATGAACAATACTGATTGAATAACATGAGTATGACTGAATGAGAGTACATGCATGAATACATAAACTGTTATTGAGGTCAGGATTACACCAGATACTGAGTTCTGAATTACTGATCTACTGATATCTGAGTTTACTAATACTGTATAAATGATAGCTGAGTGACTGTATCTGACAGTCCTGATTTTGTAGAACTATGATGAGTTCCGTACTGAACTGAGTTCTATACTGAGACTGAGACTAAAACTAAGGTTGTGGGAGGTAATCATCTAACTAATATTCCCCTTTATGAATAGATTGGGGTCCAACCTGTAACCCCAGTTGGAAGGGTTTAAGTACCATGACAAGGGTAAAGACATCTGTGAGTTAAGCCTCTCTGACAGAAAGCTCTTTCGTCAATCCTCATTTGCAGGCCTAGTCTGGGGAAGATACCTCAACCTAAGCTGGCTATGTAGTTTTGTAATGCAGGGACAGCTACTAAGGTTCAAACCCTCTACTTGCAGGAATACCTTTATCCATGGATTCGCTCGGTGCTGAATCCTACTCTCAACTGAATAGACACTGGACTGATTTCTAAACTGTACTAGGCTGGACTGAACTGTTACTGATCATACTGTCTAACTAAACTGAACTGAGTTCACTGAGTTCTGTTAACTGATGGAGTACTACTGACTTTTGTTAACTGATAGGATACTATAGAGTTCTGTTGACTAGTTGAATTTACTGATGTCTGAACTAAATACTGAACTGTAACTGTGACTGATTACTGGAGCTACTGTTTGTGACACCTACTGAGACTGTTCTGTAACTACCATAGATCTAGTTAACAACTAATTTTTTGGGTATTGAATACCCCCAGGACTCGATAGCATGAAAAGTAAGTCATAGCATAAACTTGAAAGGCATAACTCATTCTAGAGACATTCTATCAAACACTTACATGATATAACTTGTACATAAACTAACATGACATAATTTTGTTTCTTTCTCTTTGTTCTCATGAGTAATTTATCAAACACTTTGAGAACATAATCAAGCATATGACACTAAACATCATATAGGCATCATAATTCAAATCCCCATTTACAATTTCAAGGGTTTAGCATAAATTCACATGATTCTATACATATATCAAATAACTCCACATGAAACTTGTAACAAAACATGGATTGGAAACCCAATTAATCATTATAATCATGAATATAATCAAACCCAACATAAAATTTATGAAAACAATACACTTGGAGTTTTGTAAATAGTTTCTTGGACTTCAAGGGTGGAAGGGACTCTTGGATGAACATTTGACATACCTTAAAGCTTCAATTCTAAAAAATTGATGGATTTTCTTGGAACTTGAATTCTTGAATGTGATGAACTAGGGTTTGTTCTTAAAAAATTCTAGAGAGAGTGAGTTAATTTTGCCTTTTAGACGGCTTAATTATATATTTTGGGGGCTGATATAAGATGAAAAAAGACTCATTTACCCCTCTGGATGCGAGTTTTAATTACTGAAAACTGGACTAGTGATGCGCAGACCGACGCATCGCGTTAATGGGGTCAATTCTATGGCTGATGCACCACGTCGAATCTGCATCGGCTCACTGGAATTTGCACTGGGAGCTAGGAAAAAATACTCATCGATGGAATGGGCGACGCAGCGCATTGAGATAGTGTTGATCCACTGGTTTGAACTTCCAAACGTGTCTCAAACGAAGTCCTAAAAATTCAAAACTTGTTCGAGAACACCTACTGATATTCCTGATCATGAATCAACCTAAAAATCGATATTTAAAGGTCATAAGTGAAAAAGGATCGCCTACTTACGAAGGCTAAAATAACTCTAAGTATGAACACTTTGCTAAAATTTTCTAATATAATATAATATAATATAATATAGCATAATATAATATAGCATAATATAATATAGCATAATATAATATAGTATAATATATACATACATAACCAACTCCAGTACTTCACCAACATGTTTGTACTAAGATGTTTGAAATTGGATACCCTCTAAGTTTCTAACTCCCAAGATTTATAAATAGGAAAAAATATTTTTCACCAATCACTATAGGAATGCATCACTGGATTCATCAACAGCTAGAACTAAGAAAAATCACACAATAATGAAGCAGATGTAGGTACCAAACCCATTAAAATTATTAAATATCACTTTTAAGTAATTTATATGTAGAAACTTCAACATTTGTTGTATATAGCTAAGGGTAAACATGGGTCACATTTCTTTTAAAGAAAAAAGGTCCAAATTTTAGAGATCTATCTATTGTGACTTCTATTGCAAAACACTCGAAGCATGACAATGAAAATGATTTGAACCCTGGACTATGTGTTTGGATCCCTAGTTGATGGAAGTGGTCTTTTCTAGATCTGGAGAGACAGAAGGTGTCACTTTTAAGCTTGGAGACTATTATGATTACCCTACTATTTTAAGATATTTGGAAAGGTTGGAAGGTGCATCTATTGCAAGGATTGGAGCTAAAGCTATAGCTATGCTGGATAGTGTTAAAGCTAGTGTAATTCAGGCATTACATAAAGTTTTTTCTGTTGATGATGGGGAAAGTCGTATAAGACGATATGGTGATAATGAAATGAATGAATTTGATATTGCTAAGCCATTTGAGGATCTTAGAGAGCTTCGTGAACAAAATAATTTTATCACGGTGGTTAAGGATCCTTCTAGAATGAGTTCTAACTACAAGAGAAAAATCTGATAATGAACAAAATAAAAGATGCAAGTGTGAAGATTACTTTGACATTCATAACTTTTGGGTTACTGTCTTTGTCTTACCACAAAGCATACCAAAAGAAATTGAGAGAAGTTGCAGGGAATATTTGTGGGGATGCACTAATGGCAATAAAAAGACTTCACCGATAGCTTGGGAAAAGATTTGTCTTCCTAATTGTAGAGGGGTCTTAATGTCAAAGATTGTAGGACCTATAGCGATTGTTTCCAAAAGACCCTCAATTCAAGTGAACATATCAAAGTAGTAATAAAAATAAAGAAAAAGAAAAGAAAAAAAATAGTAGTGAAGGAAAATATGAGAACTAATAGGAAAGTAAGGCGAGACCTATTGAGTAATAAAGGAAAATGTTCGTGCATTTGATGTAGAACAGGAGAATGGAAACTGTTTTAACTTGTGATGTGCATCTTATGTATAACAGGAGAATGAGAACATGTTTTAACTTTGGTTCGAAATGTATCATAATATTGTTTTACAACTAAATTTAACTTGCCCTTGTATCTTAAGCTGGTGATGTATGCTTGAGGCCATTTAGGTTTAGAGGTCTCCACCCTTTTAAGTCAGAAAATTGTGCTATGCATTTGGATCTTATTGGTGTTATGTATGGTTGGGAAGCTGCAGAGTGCTCCTTTAATAACCTTACTAATTAAAAGAAGAATGATAAGACTTTTGGTGCATTATTACACTGTTATATTAAACAACAAGGTGTGACTTTCTAAACATAATAAATAATAGATGACAATGAATAAAAGCTAAAGACTACATGAATAGGATAATACTACCACAGACTCGGAGTTCTAAGCAGCCACCAAACTTAAGATAGCAAGATTAGGTTAAGATATTAATACAACACTCAACCACCAACTATGTGTGAACTTACCAGAATACAAGGTTTTCTAGCAGCTAAAATCTTAGAGCAGATTATTACTCCAGCTCTAGATATAATAAGGTTAGCAGTTACATACGCTAAATCCATCGAGTGCAAGAACCTTTACCAAGTTAGGATCAAATCAGATTAAAATGGAGAAAAAAAGACACCCTCTTCCTTAACTTAGAAGCCTGAAATGTTATTTAACATACAGTAAATACACAATTGTTTGAAACAAAACAACACTCACGGGGTTATGTATAACTGGGGATGAAATTTCATGAGGCTCTCCATCTCATCATATGCTAAGACTCTAGTTTGCCATATCAAAAACAAGTCTTTTTGTTCATTTAACGCCTCGAAATACAAATGCAAGACTGGAACATTAATTGCATTAGCACCAAATAAGCCCCCAAGAATCAACACACCTTACCATCTCCCTTCCCTACAATGGCATTTAAAAAGAAATGCCTTGTTCTTACGGCCTTAGATATTGCCTCAAAGATAATCTCACTGGATTCCCTCATGCCACACACTTGCTCTTTTACCAAAAATGATTAACATAAGAGTTAAATAAAACAAACACTTTATAAGAAAATAAAGAAGGCACCCGGTTAGCTATCCCGAGTACTGAATTCTGTTCTTGAATTACAAGCTTAATGCCTTCGAGACTTACAGCTAAGCAAATTGGAAATAAAACAAACCCACCAATTCCAAATCCTTTTAGAACTTCCTAAGATTCATAAAGAAGATAACACCTTACGTAAAAAAAAATAAGAAAAAAACACATTCAAAATGTTCAGCTAGATTAGTGCCTCAAGTTCTAAACGGTCTAACCTAAATTGGGAGAGAGTGATATCAAATTTATAGATTCTCATCACAATTATATGGACTGATATTATATTTACAGGTTCAGATCCTTAAAAAAATTCTTGTAGATTCTTAACAACTTTAATAATTATGAAGAACATGCTATATACAAGATGGAACCACTACACAACATTGGTTTATCTTTTTACATTATCAGGCTAAGAAGAAGTCTTACTTGCACCTGGTGTAACTAAATGCATGGCACATGTTATCCTTTTATATTATTTTTTCCATGGTTAAGTTAAGAAATATCTAAAGATTCGTGATTTAGGAAAAAAGGTATAAAGAAAAATGATATGAATGTTAAACCATAACCCATAAAAAGGGCGTTAAATCGTAACCCAAAAAATTAACTTTTGTTGAATTATTCAACATCATATACAAAATAACTTTCTAAATTGTTTAATTTTGGCTCCACGAGTTCAATAAAATCGTGCATGCACCAGATATAGAAAAGTTGTTTACAAACAAGAATCACTCTCCACGCTCATGTTAATTATAAAACATAATTCTTGAGAATTAAATGGTTAAAAAATAGCATAAGGAAAAGGAGAGGCTGCGACAAAAAAAAACTATTAATCTAGCGGTTGTACTTCAAATGTCTTGGTTCCACTTCTTGAACTGCCAAGACATACAATGGTGCTCGAGTTCATGAACATAATTGTGTTAGTATAAAGCTCGTACTAAGAAACTGATGTACTAATTACAAGTGAGCAACAAACCAAAAGAAAAACCCTTTTACAAACTTACAGGGATTTTAAGAGGCTAAGTACTACTTTTATAGAATGAGAGTCTAAGAATAAGTATTACTTGTGCTTCATCTACAAATTCCTCTTTATACCAAAAAGACAAACAGTCACTCACCAAATCACGATGATCTCGTTAAGTGCTAAAAACTTAGAGCCATCTTGACCGAAGGTGATATTTTGTGGATCCACCCAGTAATTACATCAAAATACATGAACATTTAACATAACATTTGGAAGCAAAAACTATACAATGCATGAAATCTGACCTCTTGTTAATATAGCATCGTGGAGAAATTCTTTATAATCAAAATAAAGTTTAATTTAATCCTTCACAATATTAACAAGCAAACCTGTGGGTGCCTCGGCAGTTTTGAGGTAGGGGGATCCTAGCAAATCTCTGAGATAGAATCTTATTTCAAGTGGAGCGAGTCTAACATGCTTCTTTTCCAAAGCAGACATCGTCATCTCATTGTACTTTTTACGATTGATAAAAGACGTAAGCTTCTTTCTTCCCTGATACAAATTGCCAAAATTCTAGTAAGAGAGCGCACATAATTGTATTCTTAGATGAAATTTGAAAATAGAAGGGCGTGTCAAACCTGTGAGAGGTCCTTGAGAACTGATCCAATATTTTGAATCGCAAACCAATATATGATCAATAAGTTGTGGAGTCTTACAGGGAACACAAAAGGAAAAACAACCAAAAAATAGCATGAGAATAGAATTGTATTAACAAACAGAACTTTAAAGACAGAATTGACAAAATTTTAACCACTCGTCTTGACAAAATTGATTCAAGATACACTATTCCTTTATGAATGATACCATATATGTTCGCACAGGCTTATTTACGAAAAGGCGTAGGAGATATCCTTCTTTACCAACTAAATATTGACATAGGTGAGCAGCCTTGGATGGATACTGTACAACACATCCCCAATAAACATTTTGACACTCTTCTAGACTATAGGTATTGGATTTATTACACAAATTTGAGCATACTATCATATACAATTCTATAATTTTTCATTGACATACAAACTATCTTCAAAACATTAACATAAAAAACTTGTCCATTAAGATGCACATCATGATTTTCATGGCTTGGTAAGTATGATCCAAAATTAAGATTATGGCTTAGAAAAGTATGGATCAAAACCATTTTACATGGTAATTTACTTAGAACAAGCTTTCCAAGGAAGAAAAATAAGGATGCCCGGGTGCTTGAACTTTAAAGTATGTGGCAAATTCATTGATAAATCTAACTGTAAATACTTCACAAGACAAGACAAGGTTAAACACTAAAGCATGTATCGAGGACAGGGAGAAACGTCGACCTTTGTACTCCAAACTTATGATTCGATTGAGTGATCATTAATTATAATTTGTAACCACTTATAATAAGATGTTATATGAAGTTATTTGACAGTTAATACTAATCAACTCGGGTAGTACATAGAATAAAAGACGAAAAATATTCAAAAGCTATTAAAACTAAAAATTCAATAGTAAATAAGCACAAAAGTGACTGCTTTGAGAGATCTGTAACGCTTGATGATGAGCTTGGGAATACATACCAATATGTATATTAGGGGTAGCAGCAGCTGTGGCATTTATATTGACCGTCACACATTGATATTCTAATGCTACAGCATCAAAGACAGACTGTCTTATGCAATTTGGAGTTTGAACACCTAAAAGAGAAACATCAGACATTTGGGAAATACAAACACAAAAGTTAATCCTGTCTCAAAGTCTATAGCTGGAGAAAAACTTTTTTATAAGTATCTAGTTACCTACAATGACCAAGTTGGTCACGCCAATGCCCTGAAGATACAAATGAAAAGAATACACCGAAGTGCGGTTTTCACCAATTTGTAATCGCCTTCCTAAATAACAAGCCCATCAACCAGCTCTGCCCCCACAACACCCTTTGATGTCTTCTTTGGTTTGCCATCACCTTACAAATGCCTACAAAATAATTTGACATCTCTTTCTAATGGGTCATGTTTGCGGACAATCTATCATGAAATTTGTTGATCAAAAATGAGTTTAAATTCTATACATCAGTTATAAACTAACAATCAGGTCACTAAAGTATGAACTACACATAACCATCCATAAAATATAGGATTAGTAACCTTACATAGCTTAGCTTATATATCACGTTAAAATCCATTGCAGTGACAACTACTACAGGTGTGTTAGGTAAGAAGGATTTTAATTTTCTCATGTTCAGTTGGTCAAATATTTTATATGTTTCCTAATAAAAGTGGAAAAATAAGTCCCATATATGGAATTCTATATTGATTGTGTCTTCCCCCACCCTCGAACGCACCTCATCTTCAACCCTCACTGCATAGCCCCATCCTATCCTCCCTAAGCCCACCCCCACCCTTGATAGTATTTGTCTAGATTATTTACATGTGTTTTTACTATGATATTTTTTGCTTCCTTATCCAACACAAAAAAATAAATCAGAATTCATTTATTTCCCAAAAAAAATATTTTTCAAGAAAATATTTCCTTCCTACCGAATACATCCTACATCTCAATCCCAAACAAGTTAAAATCGGCTATATGAATCCTCAGTACTTCATTTAAGCTCAACTTAATGTTATTTTAATATTAACAGTTTTAGAACTTCTTATACTGTTAGTGTATATATAAGCTAAATCCGGCATAAATTCCTATTAACCAAAAAAAGATTCAAACTTTACAGTTGAAATGCAAAAGACAAAGGGAAATAACAAAGTTCAAAGCAAGATAAAAATATCCAAACAATGTGGTGGGTATACCAGTAACTTCTTGTACTGTCATTTGAACTGTTTTATCTATCATCGCTTAAAGACAGAGAAACAATGGAAAAATAGTGAACCACCAAGCATCCTCTTGAGAAATTAGTGTTCTTATTGTTATTTAGATCCACGATTGGATTTGGTGTTTGATAGCTTGAGGAAGTAGAGTTGTATGATTGTGTGCGGAGAGAGACAGAGAAATATCTAGAAGGAAAAGAAAGCTAGTGGTTTGGTTTTAAAACAAGCTTACCATTTTACACTTGAAAGTGAGCATATTTACGGCCATACTATTGGTCGTCCCTAACCGTCCTTCTATATAGTAGAAACTAGATAATGAAGACCCGTTTTACGAGTCCAATATTACAGTTTTAAATATATTTATCAGTATTTAATTAGTTTATCCAAAAGAGTTAAATTAATACTTTTAAATAAATACGATATAAAATGAAAATAGAGATCACATTTTAAGAAAATTATATTTTTTTATTTTATAAAATTAAATAATAGCTTAAAACTTATTTAAATTGCCATAATTCTTCAATGTTTACCTAATATACTAATTTTAATATTTTGATTTTTCAATTTTAATTGAAAACTATACAAAAGGATAAATTAAAATTATAAGAGTCAGTATATTAACATTTTTAATAAAATCTTATGAGTAGTATTTTTTTAAAATATGGTCCTTTTACCTAATATACTATATAAATAAAAGTAAATAGCGTCGTTATATTAAGGAGATAAGAGATTGTTCTTATGCATATAAATATATCCTACATTTATTTTCATAATGAATAATATAAAAATACTAAGGATATATTATTGATAGCTTAAAATTAACTATAAAAAACACAAATCAAATTAATATTGATGGAGTTAAAATTTTCTTTAAAGAGATTAAAAAACATATGTTATTTGATGTTATTTTAAAGTATTTTATATGCAGGTTAATTTATCTATTATATCGTACTCTCTTCATTCCTTTTTATTTGCTCTATTTGGGTTAGACACATACCTTAATCTCCTACTTATATAAAATTAAAAGTAATTTCACTAATTTATCTCTATTTAAATTTAATACATCTTTCCAAATCAATAATGATTACATTTATTGAACTAGAGTATAATAGGGAGATTTTGTTCAAACTATTCTTGAAAGATTAAAGGAACAATTATTTAAAAATATAAGTACAACCCAAATGGAACAAATAAAAAGGAATGAATGGAGTATCATATGTCTTATTTTTTCTCAATTTTTATGAAATTTTACACATAAATATATTTATATAATATAGTAAAAGTTCTTTACACTGACCATTTAATGTACTTCAATCTTTTTTTTTAAATTTATCTTTTAAATATCTGTTTTGCGAGTTGACATCACGTCAATTGTGATTACCCCTACAATCCATAAGTGAATACAAAAATTATGTGTACGAAGCATTATATGAATATTACATATGTAATTCTTTTTTATTTCTAGTAAAACATTTATAGACTAATTTAATGATATTTTTTATAAAATTATTTGATAATGGACAAAAAAATCTTTAAATAGGTAAACAACTTTAAATTTTATCCACCAAGTTTATGTGTGATAGTATTTTTTTGAGCAAAAAACTAAAATATTAATAGCTAAAACCACTCCATAAATAAACTAAAGTGTGTAATAACATCCATGAACATGAAATGGATCCTTCCGGAAAGATGAAAGCTCATCACTTCAATCCAAAAGTTGATCTCAAAATCCAATCACTATGTAGGAGGAGTAGAACGGCTGGTTCCTTTATCACGTGGGGATATAGTAGCCCAAAGTTGGGTTAGCGGGTGAATGCTAGAATGAACTTAGGATAAGGATAAAACAATTTCATCCAGTACCAAGTAAATCAACCATATGCATACAAACCATATATATATATATATCCATGCCAGGAAAAAGAACCGGGTTTAGTATGCATTTAAAATCATTAACCTGGGTATGTGTAGCTTAACCATCCTAAAACTACCCACGTTCTATATGGGTCCAGTGTAACCCCCTAAACAGGCCCCAATGCGTGTAGCTGCAACAATCGAAGATACCATAAGAGTAGGGAATTCCCAAGTACCTTTTGCTCTCCATAATACAAATGTACAATGTACTTGGAGGATTTCGGTTTATCTTATAGTATCATTTATGGTCACCATAACCAACCCCTTATGTCGGCAAATATGAGTTTCCAGTGTTCGTTTATTGAACTCCCACCTTCACGGTTAGTTATCAAACCCCGTCATTATTGCCCAATTAAAAACCATATTCAACCAACTAATATATTATTCCATTTATTATTAACCAAGGCTATTAATAGTGTGAAACATCCTAGGTTTTGACCCTCAAAATTTTTTTTGGGATTTCTGTTCCCTAGACACAATACGACTCATAGATATGAGCCGTATGTTAGGGTACGAGTGGTATGATCCTATCGTATGCTAATCAGTGTTAGTTGGAGGAATGTTTTTGGTCACTGGAATAGGTACGACTTAGGGATATGAGTCATAGGGGTTGGTACGAGTCGTACTAGGACTCGTATGGTGGGCATTGTTTGATCCTCCTGGTATTTTAGTCTGTCAGGGATATGGGTTATGGATATGGATCATATGTTATGGTTACAACTTGGTTGGATGATTAGTATATTGGAAAATATTTGATCCAAGGATTGAGCCTTAGATATGAGTGGTGGGTACCGATCGTATTGGGAGGGTATGAGTCGTATGGGTCAGTTGTATCCCTATGATGAGATTTTAAGAGATTTAAGTAGGGGTATTCTGGATATTTACCTACTTACCTTAATTGGGACCCACAACTTCAAATACACTTTGGAGGTTATTTAACCTATTATTCTATTTATTAACACTTAGAAACTTTTCCAAAATACTTCATAATTGTCTCAAGAGCTTTTAGGGAAAGAAGGCTAGGGTTTCATCTTGAGGATTGCTTTAAGGCTTTTCTTGGTGATTTCTTTCCATCAATTCTTTGGTACAAGGAATGATTCTCTTCCCTCATTGTAATTTCAACTAAATGCATGGTTTATATGATCGATTTCATGGTTTTACTATTTCATGATTATAGGTTTCAACTATTATTTGGGGGTTTTGATATTAATTGTTTGGTCATGATTTCCTATGGTTTTATTTATGCTTTTATATGCATTAATGGTGGATTTGGACATTTGGATTTTGTATGGTAATGGTTTAAAGGTCTTTCGAATTAGTTTTGGCTATATTATACCCCCAATGTGTTTGATAAAATGCTTATAAAGATATGTTCATTGCATTAACTTCTTTTAATGGAACTCTTGCATGTTTTAAACTTGGTAAAGGAATTATGCATGGTTTGAATGTTTTGAAAAAGCTAAAGGTTAAATGGTTATTCTTATGGATAATATGAAAGTTTCCCAAGTGGTTTAATATAGTATATGGAAGGTCACTTGAAAGTCCTCTTAACCTAAATAGTTTGTCTATGGAAATTACTTGCAAGTAAAGAGTGGTATGACGATACTACTAATATTGGCCTTGGTTAATAAATGGTAAATGGATTGATTAGTCATTTTGAAATGGTTTTAATTGGGAATTAATGGCGGGATGTGTAGCAAAGCCGTGGAAGGTGGTGGTCCCAGGGGGACCAAAATTAGAAACTCATATTTGTCGATATGAGAATTGATCTTAGTGGAATGTGTGCATGATTTCACACTATTAGGGGATATACTAGTCATCCCATGGGATATTTCCCTGGTCGTGCGGCTATATGTACTAGGGCCCTTTCAGAAAGAGGAGCTGAACCCATATAGATCATGGGTAGTTTAGGATGGCCAAGCTACACAACCTAGGTAAAGATTTTAAATGCATGCTAAACCCGAATCCCCTTTCCCAGCACTTCTATATGTATGATTCTATGCATTATGGATGGTTTTACTTGGTTTTATAACTATCATTAATTTATCTTTATCCTGAGATTCATGCTAGCGGTCACTCGCTAACCCATCTATTGGAGGCTATATACTCATACTATGCAAGAATCAGTTGTTCGACTCCTCTTATATAGTGATTAACTCAGAGATAACATTTAGAATAAAGTGGTGAGCTTTCATCCTTTCAAAAGGCATCATTTCATGTTATGGATGTTGTTAGACATTTTGACTTTATTTTGGATATTGGTTTAGGCCATGGTTAGTGGCATATCCCAATTGAATTTACTTACTCTTTTGGATAAAGGCTTTGTGGTACTTCTAGGGGTTAGAATGGGCGGGATCGATATTGGTGTTTTCCTTGGCATCGGTATTAGTATTGGGTCTTACATCCATAGATAATATTGTTAGTTGTTACATCGTATTACATTTTGGGATTAATTATCATATTATGTTTTGGTATTCTCTTTGGTTAAGGCCTGGTTTATGGCCTATGGCTTGGTCGGTATGGTTAGGCGGTTGGTGTGGTATGGGTGGACTCGGTTGGTTCGGTCATGGTTGTGACCCTATATCAAAGTTTTCACGAGAGAATTTACGCTATCTTGTTATATTCTCAAAATTCTGCCCATTAAAGTCTGGATATAGGTGGTTGGGTTGGGTAATAGAGGGGGGTCCCCAATCCTGGTTAGACTTGGGATGGCCATTACGACAAGACCCTTCATGTCAAGTTAGTATCAAAGTGTAGGTTCATGGTCAACTAGGAAGTATACAAAGCCGCGTTGAGTAGAGTCTCTTTTAGGGGTGTGAAGTGTGCCACACTCATAAGAGAGAGGTTGCAAGACATTTAGGAATGTTTTATTTTCTTGGTATTCTATCTTTAACCTTGAGTTCTAAATCCTAGAAGCTTCTCTAATCCTTGTTTATTTGTCTTTCAGATCATGCCTCTTAGATCTAAAACACAAGGAAATTTTTCCATCCCATCTGGGGATAATGTTGAAAGGGTACGTCCTACATCTGGAGTACATCTTCAATCTCATGGTCTTATTTCCGATAGTGCTGGATTTTCTCCTATTCTGACTAGTTCAACTCAGGTCCCTTAAGGTAACATGACAAATGCAGAATTTTGTCAGTCTATTCATGTTATTCCGCAACTGGTTGCTGCTCAGGATAAGTGAGGTGTGGATGGTGCTTTGTCTACTGAGGACACAAGGGTTGGTCAATATATGAAGATGGGTCCTCCTACTTTTACTGGAGTGAAAGTGGAGGAGGATCCACTGGGCTTCTTGGATGAGATGGAAAAGATCTTTTGGGTGATGCAGTGTAACACCCCAAAAATATGTCTCGAGACATCACACGGTGCTCAAGAATACAGGTAGCCTTAAGCTAACCCTTTGAGTCTACTTCTAATTCTGAAACTCATAATATAGGTAACTTAGGTGTTTGAATCTACTGAAATACTTAAATACGACATTTATTGTCTTATCAGATTTTAATTTAGATGAATGTAATGTCTGAGAGTACTTGGCTTCAATATCTAAAAAACCAATACTAAAAAAAGAAATCTGAAATATTACTAATAGTTTGACAAGCCTCTACTTTTAATAACTAGAGAGTCGCTGGGACAGACCTCCAGCTGACTCAAACAGAATAGAAAATAACTGAGCAAATACTGCATAAAGCTGAAAGTTTGAATAAATGGGTCCTCGAACCATGAGGATTCACCAACTGCCGGAATGTAGATAGAGATGCCCGCGGTCAATTATGCTGCTGGGACTGAGTACCTGAACCTACATTATTAAACAATGTAGCACATAGATGTATATATGGATTAGTACATTTGGAATGTACTGAGAATATGGGGGTGAATGAATAAGTAAAACAATAAATACAACAACTCAAATAAACTTTCAAGACTGCATGCTAAATGTGAGTGACTCACCTTGGCTTGAATAATAAAGCTGACGAATCATAAATCATGAGTAATGAAGCGTAAAGACACTCTTGTGAGCCACCACACTAAGTTCTCTAAAAACTATTTTGACATTTTGATTTAAGAATTAGGGGCTTTGGGAGGTTCTTCTAACCGACATAAACCATGTGAGCTGTCATGGAGTCCAACATCATACCCACGTTGGGGAGAGCTGTTCTACTCTTGCCTTCGAAATAGAACTTTATCTTAATGATCACTATCTTAGCCTACTATGGGAAAATCATAAACCTACGGTGGCACATAGTTCTAGGGCATGAGACCTTTGAAATTATACCTAACTTAGTGCAAAATAGACATAAAATCATTGGGTTTTGGTTTGTATGCTTGATAACAACGGTTTGAATTCTAATCCAAAAATGAGGGATATTATATTATCTCCCCCTTAGGAACATTCGTCCTCCAATGAGGCTAGTTATCTGAGAAAACTAGGAGATCGAAAAGTATATATAGAACATAACTACATAACAAAAATTAAGAACTGAAGAGAATTAATCTGGGGATAATCTTTACCTTAGGTTGAAGCTGAACTTACAGAGAAAAGATGGGGGTACTTGGATCACATATCTGCCTCTGCTTCTTAAGTGGCACTCTTAACAGATTGATTCCACCAAAGGACTTTGACCAAGGGAACTTCTTTATTCCTTATCCTATGAGTCTGGTGATCAAGAATCTCACTGGAATCTCTTCGTAAAAGAGGCTATCATGAATATCTATGCTTTTTAAGGGTACTACTGCAGTTGGATCGCCAATACATTTCTTTAATAAGGATACATGGAACACAGGGTGAATGGATGACAAATTTGTAGGCAACTCAAGCTCATATGCCACTTTCCCAACACGGCTCAATATCCTATAAGGACCAACATATTAGGGGCTAATCTTGCCTTTTTTACCAAACCTCTTCACCCCTTTCATAGGTGAAACCTTCAAGTAAACTAAGTCATCCATTTTGAACTCAAGATCTTTTATCCTCATATCCGCATAGGATTTCTGATGACTCTGGGTTGTTTTCAACCTTTATAAAATTAACTAGACTTTCTCCATGGCTTCAAACACCACTTTTGGCCCTATCAAAGCAACCCCACCCACCTTGAACTAAATGATCGGTGATCTACACCTTATTCCATAGAGAACCTCAAACGGGGCCATCTGAATGCTCGAATGGTAACTGTTATTGTAGGAAAACTCATTCAACGGAAAGTGATCATCCCAATTGCCTTTGAAGTCAAGGACACATGCCCTCAACATATCCTTAAGGGTCTAAATGGTCCTTTCTGCTTGACCATCTGTCTGAGGGTGAAAAGCTGAACTAAGGTGAACTTGGGTACCAAGACTCTTCTGAAAGGCTTTCCAAAAGTGAGAGGTAAACTGAGTACCCCTATCTGAAATGATAGACACAGGAATTCAATGTAATCTGACCAACTCTCTAATATACAGCTTAGCATAATCTTCAGTTGAGTAGGATTTATGAACTGGTAGAAAATAGGCTGATTTGGTCAACCTATCTACAATAACCCAAATTGAATCATGCTGACGATGTGAACGGGGTAACCCTGTTACAAAATCTATGTTCACCTCTTCCCACTTCCAGGTGGGAATACTAAACTCCTGCAAGGTGCCATCAGGCCTTTGGTGCTCCACCTTAACCTATTGACAAATAACATACCTAGCCACAAACTCCGCAATATCTTTTTTCATGCCAATCCACCAATAGATTTCCCACAGACCTTGGTACATCTTAGTGGCACCAGGGTGAATAGAGTAACACACACCATGCACTTCAGCCATAATCTGCTACCTCAAATCATCAACACCTGGCACACATAATCTACTCTGGTATCTTAACACACCATCTCCCTCTTGGGAGAAAAGATCCACCTTCTAATCTCTAACCGACTCCTTCAACTTAACTAGGATGGGATCATAATCTTGCTTCTCCTTCACCTCAAAAACCAAGGAAGATTTTGCACTACTCTGCACCCAAACGCTACCCTCAGCTGAGTCAATAAAATGAACGCCCAATCTAGCTAATTGATGAACTTCCCAAACTAGGTCTTTCTTATCACTCTCTACATGAGCAACACTACCCATAGACAGTCTACTAAGGGTGTCTGCCTTTACATTGGCCTTGCCTAGATGATACAAAACACTCATGTCATAGTCTTTTAATAGTTCTAACCACCTTCTCTGATGGTGATTCAACTCTCTCTATGTAAATACATATTGCAAGCTTTTGTGGTCCGCGAACACATCAACATGAACGCCATAAAGATAGTGCCTCCAAATTTTCAAGGCAAATACAGCAATAGCTAACTCAAGATCATGAGTAGGATAGTTCTTTTTACAAGGCTTAAGCTGTCCAGAGGCATAGGCTATAATCTTACCTCTCTACATCAAAACACAACCCAGACTAACTCTAGAAGTATCACAATAGATAACGAATCCATCTGTACCATCAGGTAATGCCAAAACTGAAGGTGAAGTGAGTCGAGCCTTCAACTCCTAAAGCTCTTCTCACAGGAATCCGACCATTGAAACTTAACCTTATTTTGAGTCAATCTATACATAGGGGACGCAATAGATGAAAACCCCTCAACAAACCATCCGTAATTGCCAGCTAAACCCAAGAAACCCCTGATGTCTGATGGAGAGATGGGTTTAGGCCAGTTTCTCACTGCTTTAGTCTTTTTGGGATCGACTCTAATGCCATCAGCAAAAACAATATGACCGAGGAAAGCTATTGACCTTAGCCAAAATTCACACTTGCTGAATTTGGTGAACAACTGGTGATCTCTAAGAGTTTGCAACACAATTCTAAGATGGTCTACATGGTTATCCTCACTATGGGAATAGACAAAAATATCATCGATAAAGGCTATGACAAACATGTAAAGGTACTGTTTGAAAACTCGATTCATCAAGTTCATGAAGGTTGCTGGGGCATTTATTAGCCTAAAAGATATGACTAAAATCTCAAAGTGATCATAACAGGTTCTGAAAGCTATCTTTTGAATATCACATTCTCTTACTTTAAGCTGATGATAGCCAGATCTAAGGTCTATCTTTGATAAATAACTTGTACCTTGGATTTGGTAAAATAAATCATTAATTTTAGGAAGAGGGTACTTGTTCTTCCCTGTGACCTTGTTAAGTTGATGATACAATACACCTACTCAAAGAATCTTTCTTCCACATGAATAGGACGGGGGTGCCCCATGGAGAAACACTAAGCCTTATGAAACCTTTATCTAGAAGATCTTTGAGTTGCTCTTTCGACTCTTTAAGCTCGGCGGGAGTCAAACAATAAAGAGGAATAGAAATAGGTTGAGTATCTAGAAGAATGTCAATACCAAATTCTATTTCTCTATCGGGAGGTACCCCTAGAAGATCTTTGAGAAAGACTTCAGGAAACTCATTGACTATACAAACTGACTGAATAGTTGGAGTCTCAGACTTAATGTCTTTGACTCAAACTAAATGATAAATGTACCCTTTTGATATCAACTTTCTGGCCTTAATATAGGAAATGAAATGACTCTTTGGAGATACTGAATTACCTTCCCACTCAAAAATTGACTCATCGGGAAACTAAAATTTCACCACTCGAGTGCGACAATCTATAGATGCATAATAGGAATAAAGCCAATCCATACCCAGAATAAGGTCAAAGTTAACCTTATCTAATTCTATTAAATCTGCTAACATAATCTTATGAAGGACAGTGGTAGGACACTTTCTATAGATTTTTTTGCCAACAACTGACTCACTTACAGGGTAGAAACTGAGAAGGTCTTCAAAAGTTTTTCAGGATCCATTCTAAAGTTTACCGCAACCATTAGAGTCACATAAGAAAAATTTAACCCTGGGTCTAACAACACATAAACCTTAAAATGAAAACATCTGGTGAACTCTCCTACTCCTGGTAGGATGGTAAAGCATAAAACTAATTTTGGTGCTGACCGCTACTGGTACTTGATGATGCACCCTGAAAAGGGGTTGGGCGACCTAGTGGAGCTAGTGCGCTAGTATCCTGTGTCTGGGGATGAACATTCCTGTTTCCTTGCTTAGCATATGGGCACTCTTTAATTTTGTGACCCAACATACCACAACCGTAGCAAACTTTAGTTCCTCTCAAACACTCACCAGGATGATCTTTACCACACTTAGCATATGTTGGATAATTGGGCCTTCTACTCATACTATTCTGAGACCTGGTTAAAAAAGTCTTACCTCACTTCTCCTGCTTTATTCTACATACGAGCGAACTGGCTAAAGATGGCGCTGGCATATATAAGTGACTCTGAAACTGTGAGTGATTTCCCCCTCCGAATCTTGCTTGGCCAAACTCAAACTATCCAATTTTAGCCTTCTTATTTTCCATCTCTCTCACCTTTAATTTCTCTGCCTTAATCTGTTGAGCATAAATCATCAGCCTAGTAAGATCCATATCCCTAATAAGCATGGAATTCCTACACTCTTTGACTACCAATCTAGATACTTCAATAACAAACTTACTCATACTAGATCTACGCTCAGCTATTAAATCTGAAGCATACTTAGACAACTGGTTGAACTTAAGGCAGTACTCTTTCACTGTCATCGAGCCCTGCCTTAAGTTCATAAACTCCTCTATCTTAGCTTCCCAAATCTTACATGGAAAGAACCGGTCTAGAAACGCATCCTGAAATACTTGCCAACTTATGGGGGTTGTATCCTCACCTCTACCATTCTTCCACATCACTATCCAATCATAAGCAATATCTTTAAGCCTGTAGGATGCCAATTCTACACTCACCTCCTTATTAACATACATAATTTGGGTGATATTTTTAACCTCATCAAGAAAGAGTTGTGGATCCTCACCTAATTTTGACCCAAAAAATTTAGGTGGATTCATACTCATAAGGTCAAGGATTTTGGCAGCAGCTAAATTACCATTCTGCTGAAGTGGAACTAAAGCCTGATAGTTACCCTGAGCATTGGCATTCATAGCTTAGGCCAATGCCTGAAAAGTAGCTCAAAACTCAGCATGGGATACATTCTCATTTAGAGGGTCGATGGCCTGGGGTGGCTGGTTATTATTTCTGAGTGCATTCACTCAGCGAGGCATATTCTGTCATGTAAGAGCATGAGTTAAAAACAGATAGAGACAACTGAAAGCACGATAGAGCATGAAATAAAAAGATATTTTCCTAAAACATTTTGTAACCTCTATCTTATAAATATAACGCTCTTTACATCCATGATCAAGACTCTACATAACGCAGCTTGTCTAACTCCCTAGGAATCTTTAAACCTTAGGCTCTGATACCAAGTTTGTAACACCTCAAAAATATGTCCCGAGATATCACACGGTGTTCAAGACTACAAGTAGCCTCAATTTAACCCTTTGAGCCTACTTTTAATTCTGAAACTCATAATATAGGTAACTTAGGTATTTGAATATACTAAAATACTTAAATACGATATTTAATGTCTTATTGGATTTGAATTCAAGTGAATATAAAGTCTGAGAGTACTTGGCTTAAAGATCTAAACAACTAATACTTAAAAAAAAAGAAATCTAAAATATTACTAATAATCTGACAAGCCTCTACTTCTAATAACTAGAGAGTCGTTGTGACAGGACCCCAACTAACTCGAACTGAATAGAAAGCAATTGAGCAAATACTGCATAAAGCTGAAAGTCTGAATAAATGGGTCCTCAAACCATGAGGACTCATCAACTATAGGAATGTAGATAGAGATGGCCGCAGTCAATTATGCTGCTGGGATTGAGTACCTGAACCTACATTATTAAACAATGTAGCACATAGACGTATATATAGATTAGTAATTTTGGAATGTACTGAGCATATGGGGGTGAATGCATAAGTAAAACAATAAATGCAACAATTCAAATAAACTTTTAAGACTGCATGCTAAATGTGAGTGACTCACCTTGGCTTGAATAATAAAGCTGACGAATCATAAATCATGAGTAATGAAGTGTAAAGATACTCTTGTGAGCCAACACACTAAGTTCTCTGAAAACTATTTTGACAATTTATTTAAGACTTAGGGGGTTTGGGAGGTTCTTCTAACTGACATAAACCATGTGAGCTATCATGGAACTCCTTACACACATTGGGGAGAGTTGTTCTACTCTTTCCATCGAAATAGAACCTTATCTTAAGTGATCATTATCTTATCCTCCTATAGTCAAATCATAAACCTACGGTGGAACATAGTTCTGGGGCATGAGACTTTTGGAATCATACCCAACTCAGTGCTAAATACTACTCCTATACTTATCGCTCAGAACTTTAGGTAATCCACCTTAAAATAGCACAAGGATTTGTAATTAAAACTAATTATGCTTCTCTTCTTTAATTCACTTGGGAAAGCACTTGGGAAAACTTGTCAATAAAACTTGAGATCATAATCTCCTTATAAACTCATCACTTATACTTAGGACTCAAAATATAAAGCTTTAATTCATCAAAAATCATATTTAAACTTTATACTCAACAATCATCTTAAACGCTTTTAACAATCTTAATCAAGATAGTGGAATATAACTCATAATATGAATTTCATGATTTCAAATATGGATATATGTAAATCTTTTGCAATTAAAGCCTTAATTAACATGATAATTTTGTAAACTAAAAATAATAAGAATTGGGTATCAACCCTATATTCAATTTATGTAAAATTTAACTTAAAATCAAGATTTGGGAACAAGGATGGAAGAAAACCCTCATTCATACCCCACATACCTTATTTGGCTTGATTTGATTGAACAAATTGACTTTTGAAGCCTTGAGAATGTTCTTGGAGGCTTTTCTTGAAGTTCTTGGCTTAGGAATCTCAAGTTCTTGATTATCTTAAAGAGAACATAATGGAATCTTGAAGCTCTTGGGAGATAATCTCAAGAAGAAACCCTAATCTTGTTCTTGAGTATGAATAGGATTAATGGTTTTCAAAATTAATTTATGATGGCAATATACGTATTTTTGATGATTTAGGTCATGGGAGGCAAAGGAGAAGTCCAAAATACCCTTACATAAACAATCACAATTGCTGAGATTTTTCTTTTGATGACTTGGGTTGATAAGTCGTCACTTAGGTGATGGCTTATCACCTTAAGTCATCATTTTTGATCAGTTTTGGGCCCTTTCTGGTCGTGGGTGATGACTTGGCTGATAAGTCATCACATAGTTGATGGCTTATCAGATCTGGTCGTCACTTAGGAGATTAATTTAATGGGTTTCTAGTTTGGGCTGATGAGTTGGCTGATAAGTCATCACATAATTGACGGCTTATCAACTAACAGACGGACATGCTGAAGTAAAACAAGCATAACTTTTCGCTCCAATATCAAATTAAGGTGAAACCAAATGCGTTGGAAAGAATATTCAAAAACCTTTTATTTAATATAAGGTAGGGCTCGTAAATCATTATATACAAGGAGTAATGATCATTTAAATTTGATCTAAGATGAAATATTTGCTTAAAACTTAATCAATGGAAGCATCCTAAATTTGTCTTCGAGTTAGGAGATATTTATGACCTTGATTGATATAAAAGGACATTTTCACACTATATAACTTATCATTATCCATATATAGACATAGAATTATTGGGTTTTGGTCTGTACACTTGATACCAACGGTTTGAATTCTAATCCAAAAATGGGGGATGCTATATCCAGGCTACTAATGTAGAGGGGGTTAACCTTGCAATTTATCAGCACAAGGATGTTTCTTATCAGTGGTATGAGGAGTGTAATAGGGATATGTAGGAGAGGAATGGTTGTGGGAGGCTTTTTCTAATGCCTTCTTGGATAGGTTCTTTCCTCAAGAGTTGAGGGAATCTAAGATGGAGAAGTTTGTGAACCTATGGTAGGGGAGGATATTAGTAAAGAAATATGCTTTGAAGCTCCATCATCTATCAAGGTATGCTCCTGAAATATCTCGAGGTTAACTATTCATATACAGTAGGTTGAGGATAAGAAAAGGAGGCAGGCGGGGTTTGGGGATAAGAAAGAAAAGATGAGTAGGTTTTTTGATCATAGAGGTACTCTGTCTCATAATGGTAAAAATGGTGGCAAGTGGCAGAAAAAGAAGTGAGGGAGTTCTGGCTTCTTTTCTGCTAGTGCTTCTTATCAGTCGGGAGACAGGCATCATCAAGGTAGCAATAATTCTTGGGCACAGGTTTCCCAATCTCAAGCGAGAAAAGGTTAGTCAATTTCTTCATGTCCTCTTTATCTATTCTATGGTTATCCCCATCAGGGTTATTATGAGGAAGAGGGACAAATACATTAAGTATGGACAGGCAGGCCATCGACTCAGGGATTGTCCAATTAATAATATTGCTACAAGGGCAAATAAGATTCATATGGCTTCATCTTCTGCTCCTACAACTGGTGGTGTTACATCTTCTTCTGTTACTGTTCCTGGTTCTAGTGCTATTCAGAACAGGTTGTATGCTTTAGCATCCTGGAAGGAATTCGTGGCATCACCTGATGTTGTTACTAGTACATTACAACTTTGCTCTTGTGACATATATTGTTTGCTTGATCCTAGGTCTACTCTCTTCTATGTGACTTCTTATGTGGTTGTATCTTTTAGTTTTGATTTGAAACGTATTTTGGATTCTTTTTCTATTTCTACCTTGGTAGGTGACTAGATTATTACTAAGAGAGTTTATAGGGGGTATGTGGTATCTGTTGGTGGCAAGTAGACCTTGGTGTATCTTTCTGAGTTGGATATGGTAGATTTTGATATCATTTTAGGTATGGACTGGTTACACTCTTGTTACGCGTCTTTGGATTATCAAAACCGTAGGGTTATCTTTAGGTTCCCTTGTGAACTAGTTATAGAATAAAAGGGTGTTTCTTTAGCTCCTGGGGGGAGATTTATTTCTTATCTTAGAGCGCGGAGGTTGATTTCCAAGGGTTGTCTTTATCACTTTCTCTGGGTTCAAGATTCTAACTTAGAAGGTCCTTCTTTGTCTCCAGTCTATGTGGTTAATAAGTTTCCAGAGGTCTTTCCAGATGATTTTCCTGGTGTTCCTCTGGATAGGAAAATAGAGTTTGGTATTGATTTTCTTCTAAACACTCGTCTAATTTTTATTCCTCTATGTAGAATGTCTCCGGCTAAGTTGAGAGAACTTAAGGATAAACTTATGGATCTTCTGTACAAGGGGTTTATTCATCCTAGTGTATCTCCTTGGGGTGCACCGGTGTTGTTTGTGCGGAAGAAGGATGGTTCCCTTCGGATGTACATTGTCTACAGGTAGTTGAACAAGGTGATGGTGAAGAACAAGTACCCTCTTTCTTAGATAGATTACTTATTTGACTAGCTATAAGGTGCCAAGTTATTCTCTAAGATAAATCTTCGGTCTATGTACCATCGACTTAAGATTAGGGAGATGGATATCCGTCAGATGGCTTTTCATACTTGCTATGGGCATTTTGAGTTCTTGGTGATGTAATTTTGGTTGACCAATGCTCCGACAATATTTATGGACTTGATGAACAGAGTTTTCAGGCAGTATTTAGATCTCTTCGTCTTTGTTTTTATTGATGACATTTTGGTTTATTCAAAAAGCAAGGTGGATCATGATAATCACCTCTGTGTCGTGTTGCAGACCTTAAAGGAACAACGGTTGTATGCCAAGTTCTGCAAGTGTGAGTTTTGGTTGAATGTCATGACTTTCTTGGGTCATATTTTTTCTAGTGAAGGGATCACGGTGGATTTGCAAAAGGTTGTTGTGGGGAAGAGGTGGCCTAGGGCCATGACTCCATCCAATATCTAGAGGCTATTGAGTTTAGCTGGGTATTATAGGCAATTTGTGGAAAGCTTTTCTTCGATAGCGGCTCCTTTGACTAAGTTGACTCAGAAGAAGGTTAAGTTTTCTTGGTCGAATTCTTGTGAAGGAAGTTTTGAGAAATTGAAAGACAAGTTGACTTCAGCTCTAATCCTGATTTTGCCAGAGGGAAATGATGAGTTTGTGGTTTATTATGATACATCTTGAGTAGGTCTTGGTTGTGTTTTGATGCAACATGGGAAGGTGATTGCCTATGTCTCCAGGCAGTTAGAGGTACATGCGAGGAATTATCCTACTCAGGCTTTGAAGTTGTTGGCGGTTGTGTTTGCTTTAAGAATATGGCGGCATTATTTGTAGGGTGTTCACATGGATATCTTTTCTAATCACAAGAGTCTTGGTATGTGTTAACCCAGAAGGAGCTTAATCTCAGGCAAAAGAGATAGTTTGAGCTTCTCAAGGACTATGATATGAGTCTTCACTACCACCCAGGTAAGGCTAAGGTGGTTTTTGATGCTCTTAGCAGGTTATCTATAGAAAGTTTGGCTTATATGGAGAAAGGAAAGTGGGAATTGGTAAAGGATATTCACTGCTTAGATAATCTTGGAGTTTTTTTTTTGGACTCTAAAAATGGTAGTGTGATGGTGCAAAAAGTGGTTCAATAATCTCTTAGTGCAGAGATTAAGGAGAAGCAAGTGCTGGATCCTTTCTTAATGAAAATCAAGAGTGAGGTTGATGGGTAAAAGGTAGTAGTGTTTGAGATCAGTGATGATGGTACATTACGGCACCAAGGGAGGTTGTATGTTCCTGATATTGACTAGTCACGGCAAAGGGTTTTGGCTGAGGTGCATGAGTCACACTATGTTGTTCATCCCAGCTCGACAAAGATGTATCATGATTTCAAAGAGATCTATTAGTAGAATGGCATGAAAAGAGATATGGTAGATTTTATGAATAGGTGTATTGTGTGTCAACAGGTTAAAGTTGAGTACATGAGGCCTGGAGGGTTGTATCAAGAAATTGCTTTGCCCGAATGAAAGTGGGAAGTGATCAATATGGACTTCATCACCAGTCTTCTTCAATCTCAGAATCAGTAAGATTCGATTTGGGTTATCGTGGATAGGATGACTAAGTCTGTTCACTTCTTGCCAGTGCGATCTACCTTTTTGGTGTAGGATTATACAAAGCTGTATCTTCAGGAGATTGTGAAGTTGCATGGGGTGCTTGTTTCAATTATTTCTGATCGTGATATGAAGTTTACGTCTCACTTCTGGTGGTCTTTCTAGAAAGGGTTAGGGATGAAGGTTAGTCTGAGTACTGTTTTTCATCTGCAGTCGGATAGGCAAGCGAAGAGAACTATTCATACATTGGAGGATATGCTTTGGGCCTGTGTGATTGACTATGGTGGAAATTAGATTAAGCATCTACTTTTGGTGGAATTTACTTACAACAATAGCTATCATTTGATCATAGGTCTGGCTCCTTTTGAGGCGTTGTATGGTAGAAGGTGTAGATATCCTATTAGTTGGTTTAAACTTGGGGAGAAGGACATGTTTGGCCCAGATTTGGTTTATTAAGCGATGAAGAAGGTCAAGGTGATTCGGGATGGGCTTAAAGCTTCCCAAAGTTGCCAAAATGCCTATATAGATGTTAGGCATAAAGACTTGGAGATTGAGGTCGGGGATAGGGTGTTTCTCAAGGTGTCTCCCATGAAGGGAGTGGTGCAGTTTTACAAAAAGGGGAAACTCAATCCTCGATATGTTGGTTCTTATGAGATTTTGCGGAAGGTGAGAAATATTTCTTATGAGTTGGAGTTGCAATTTAACTTACGTTTGGTTCATCTGGTCTTTAATGTTTCTATGTTGAGGAAGTGCATTGGTGATCCTTCTTCGATTATTCCTTTGGACGAATTGGGTATTTTGGATTCTCTTTCTTATGAAGAAGTCTTGGTTTCAACATTAGATAGGCAAGTTCATCAGTTGTGGATAGGGGTGTTCATGGGTCGGTTTGGATATGTTAGTGGTTAAAACCATAACCAAAACCAATTTAGTTGGTTTTTGAATTTCCAAAACCAAACCAAACCACAAAAATAAAATAACCATCAGTTTGGTTCGGTTTTTTGGTTTTTTCAGTTATTAACGAGCCTACTCCAAACATCTCTAGAATAAACTCCTTGTTTTAACAATTTAACCCAAAGAAAAGAGTATCAAATTGAACAATTTCTCATGAAATATTTGTACAGTGATGGACAAATGACACTATAAACTCTTAAAAATTAGAACAAACACATTAAACAAATCCAACATTGAGATGAAAAGCACTAGCTTTGTATTGTAGGCACTAAGATTATCCAACAACATACAAACACATACATGTATATTGTAAAACAGAGCTTTGTATTCTGTTATAGTGTACTGCAAGAAGAGACAAAGTTGGGGAAATTTGAGTTATCTGTTTACTTTATAGACTAGCTAGGTGAGCTAATCATATAGAGAAAAGATTGAATAAACAAGGAGACATAAAACTACCATTTGAACCAGGGACCATGGTAATTCGTTTGAAAGATTCTTTATTTATGTGACCGAATATGAAGCAGCATATGGATTACAGTTTCAGTCATCATTCATGCCATCTCTCTTGGGTTATCCACAAACTATACATCAAAAAAAATTCAGTAAAATTTAATAAAACCCCTATGCACCATTGCCTGGCTAAAGTTCCATCCCATGAAACTTTGGGATTTTACCATAGAATTGAATTAGATTTAATCACCAAAAACATTCCATAAAAAATGAAGAGAAAACTACACTATGAAAGCGAGCATAAACGAGATATGGGTGGTTAAGAAACTAAACAAGAAAATATTACAATTTTTGAGCTAGCCGAGACTCTAGAAAACATGGCACAAGTATAATCAGTAGGAAGAAAGTGAAACACTTGCAGTTGTATGGACCATCAACGCAAAACAAATGAGAGGGAAAACCCCTTCACTTGGTAACTCTTAGCCTAGGACTATAAGATCCCCCCTCTTCCAAATTTAGTTCAATCTTTCATAATCCACTGCTTGCAAACAACTAAACAAAAGAATGACAATGATTTATACAGTTGCTCATAATTAAAGGTACAGATGGTAGAAAATAGAAGAAAAAATCATTTAAATAAATTAATTGCATGTCATGCACTCCTCTAAATTCGTGTATAAAAATTAGCTAAGGTAGCTAGAATAAAAAAAACTAAAAATTACCTTCTCCAAGCTTTAATAATCTTGTATTTAAAATTTTCACTTCCTAAGCTTCAATCTTTATTTTTGCTTTTCCTTGTGAGATGAAAATCTGAAAAGAATTTTTTTTATCGTCTGCTTTCTATGAAGAACAACAGAAGCTAATGTGGTGCTGCCTTTCAATGAAGAACGAAAGAAGCAGCAGTTGATGTACTACGTATTGTGAAAGCTAAAGTAGTAAAAATGAGGTAGGGACCGTAGGGTTAACTTATTAGTAATAGTAGGTAGAGTTGGGCTTGGGTTGGAGCTTTGTCCAATTGAGCTAAAGTATTGGTTGGGCTAGACATAAATTAAAATTTAATTTAAGATTAAATTTAATAAAATATTTATATTTTATTTATAAATAATTATATAATATATATATAAAATTTATCGGTTCGATTTGGTTATTTTCACAGTTTTTTTAAGTAAAACCATAACCAAACCAAATAGCATCAGTTTTTTAAAAATTTAAAATCAAACCTAACTAAAACAAACCAAACATCAGTTTTTTTAATTGGTTTACGGTTCGGTTTGGTTTTTAACCAAACCCATGAGCACCCCTGGTTGCAGACCAAGGATGTGACTTCGGTTAAGGGTCTATGGTAGAACCATAAGGTGGAAGTAGCTACTTGGGAAGTTGAATAGGACATGAAGTTCAAGTATCCACTTTTTTTTTGCTCCTAGGATTTGTGCGAAAGGTATGTATCTTAAACACATCTTTATTCTTTGAGTTGTTAAAGAAAAGATAAACATCTTGGCCTCTTTGTTTTCAAACTTCGATACAAGGATGTTTGATAATGCAAATGACTCTGTGTATAGTTACCCCTAACTTTTCTGTCATTCAGGGACGAATGTTCCTAGTGGGCGAGACTGAAACATCCTGGGTTTTGACGCTTAGAAAATTTCTTAGGATTTCCATTCTGCAGACCCAATACGAATCATGGGTACAAGTCATATATTGGGGTACGAGTGGTATAGTCCTATCGTATGTTAACCAGTATTAGCTGGTGGGATGGTTTTAGTTATAGGAATAGGTACGACTTAGGGCTATGAGTCATAGGGGTTGGTATGAGTTGTACCAAGGACTCATATGGTGGGCAATGTTTGATCCTCCTGGTATTTCATTCTGCCATGGATACGGATTATGGATACGAATCGTATGTTGTGGTTATGAGTTGGTTGGATGAGTCGTATAATGGATAGTGTTTGATCCAAGAATTGAGGCTTAGATACGAGTGATGGGTACTGATCATATTGGGAGGGCATGTGATAACTCTCAAATCACTCCCATAATTGAGGGGTGAGGCAGTCATTATCAATAACCCTACTAGAGTTAGGGTCGAATCCATAAAGAGCGAATTATAAATTTTGAGTCTTATGGGTGCTTTAATCACTAGAATGGAACCCGTAGTGTCTATAAATACGACATGTAAAATAAAATAGGAAGAATGTAATTTGAGGTAGGTTTGAAACAAGCTTCGACTACAATACACCAAAGTAATACTATTGATTTGAAATCAAGATTTGAAAAAATCTTGGGATTATGTCTACCTAAAAGTAAAGCATGTAGGTTGTTGATGGTTTAACATGAAACTTAGTTGTTTAGTAAAGGATAGTCTAGGTCTATAGTTGTTATAGCCAATCTTCCAATAGAACCACAATGATTTCACCCATTGACTCTTTCAAGCACCTAACAAGTGTAAAAGTTATAACCACTTAAAACCTCAATCAAGCATCCCTATTTCTAGGATGATGCTCTTGACATGTCTTACACTCCATTCACACTTATTTCTAAGATTGCAAAAGATAGTAAACCACAGATTTAATTGTCCACCATTACCTTGTCCCTATATAACCCTCTTTCAAGTTTGTTATGGGTTACCATATATTTATCCCCATCCCTCTTTCAAGGATGATGAAGGGTTTCTAGAGTTTGGGGTTTCCACTTATCAACCCCATTTGGAGATTTGAGGTTCTCACCCATCAAATTCTAACTCACTAACCCAAGCAATGGTAGAATCCATACTCAACAACTAAAAATCATGCAAACACAATAACATCCACACACAATTACACTTTAGTTCAATATAATCTGAATACTAAAGAAGTTAGCTATTCATGAGATAGGATAAAAGACTTTTACCAGATAATTCATCCATGGTGCTTATGATAATAGAGGGTAAAATAATCTTCAATTCCACACTCCAATTTTACTAATTTCCTCTTGGAATGATAATTACAATAACTATGAACAATTAATTTTTCACTCCTATAATTCTAGGGTTTTCCTCCTTCCTTCTAAAGTATTTTGAATCCTCAATTTATGTCTCTGATTCAGCTGTCCGGATTGACTATAATGCCTTTTACTCATTTGTTCCACTATGCCACGGTCGTAGAGCTTCAACTGCATCTTGCAACCGTGGTTATTTCTATGACTGAGCAATTGCGGTATGTTGAAAGATTTAACAGACAACAATCACATTCTTCTTTGATCATGATTGCATTACCCAAGACAGGATATGCTCCCTGCTTAACTGGCTACGATCACGGTTTCATACTGCGACCGCGGTAACTGAGGACACTTCTGTTTTGAGTCATTAGCAGTATTTTCTTGATTCCTTTTATCATTTCAAACCCCAATCCACATCTTTTCATATTCTCAACTTTATGCCTGCATGGAGTGGAGATTTAGTTCAAATAATTATAGTTATGTCTCATTGGCTTCTTCAAAACAAGATAATATGTACACATAATGAGTGAGAATAAGTGGTAAAATCACCACTTATCAATGTGACTCATATGGGTCAGTTGTATCCCTGTGACGTGTTTTTTAGGGATTTAAGTGGGGGGTTTCTGGATATTTCCCTACTTACCTTAATTGGGACCCACGACTTCTTATATTCTTTGAAAGTTATTTACCCTATTATTATATTCATTAACACTTTGAAACTATTTCAAAACACTCTGTAATTCTCTCAAGAGATTTTGGGGCAAGAAGGCTACGGTTTCATCTTGAGGATTGCTTTGGGGCTTGTATTGGTGATTTATTTCCATCAATTCTTTGGTATAAGGCATGACTCTCTTCCCGCATTGTAATTTCAACTAAGGTCATGGTTGATATAATTGATTTCATGGTTTTACTATTTTATGATTATCGTTTTCAACTATTATTTGGGAGTTTTGATATTAAATGCTTGGTCATGATTTCCTATGGTTTTATTTATGCATTTATGTGCATTAATGGTGGATTTGGACAATTGGATTGTATGGTAATGGTTTAATGGTCTTTGGAATTGGTTTTGGTATTATGCCCTCACTGTGTTTGATTAAATTCTTATAAAGATATGTTCATTGCATTAACTTATTTTAATGGAACTCTTGCATGTTTTAAACTTGGTAAAGGAATTATGCATGGTTTAAATGGTTTGAAAATGATAAAGGCTAAATGGTTATGCTTGTGGGTAACATGGAAGTCTCCCAAGTGGTTTAATATAATATATGGAAGGGCACTTAAAAGTCCCTTTAACCTAAATGGTTTGGCTATGGATATTACTTGCAAGTAAAGAGTGGTATGATGATACCACTAATATTGGCCTTGGTTAATAAAATGGTAAATATATTGTTTGGTCATTTGGAAATGGTTTAAATTGGGCTTTAATGGCGGGATGTGCAGCAAAGTCGTGGAAGGTGGAGGTCCCCGGGGGACAAAATCTATAAACTTATATTTGCCGATATGAGGATTGGTCTTAGTGGACCGTGTGCATGATGTCACACTATTGGGGGATGTACTAGTCATCCCATGGGATACTTCCCTGGTCGTATGGCTACACGCATTGGGGCCCTTTCAGTAGGGAGAGATGAACCCATATAGCCCATGGGTGGTTTAGGACGGCCAAACTACACAACCCAGGTAAAGGTTTTAAATGCATGCTAAACCCGGATCCCCTTTCCTGGAACATATATATGTATGATTGTATGCATTATGGATGGTTTTACTTGGTTTTATAACTCTCATTAATTTATACTTATCCTGAGATTCATGGTCACTTACTAACCCGTCTACTGGCGGATGTATACCTATCTTAGGCAAGAACCGGTTGTTCGACTCCTCCTACATAGTGATTGACTCGGGGACAACATTTAGACTGAAGTGTTGAGCTTCTATCCTTTTGGAAGGCATCATTTCATGTTATGGATATTTTTAGACATTTTGACTTTATTTTGGTTATTTGTTTTGTCCATGGTTGGGGGCATATCCCAACTAGATTTTTTTACTCTTTCGGATACAGGCTTTGTGGTACTTCTGGAGGTTGGAATGGGCGGGATCCATATTGGTGTTTGCCTTGGCATTAGTATTGGTGTTGGGGCTTACACCCTTGGATGATATTGTTGGTTGTTCCAATGTATTACATTTTGGGATAGATTATCATATTATGTTTTGGTAATCTCTTTGATTAAGGCCTGGCTTATGGCCTATGATTTGGTCGGTATAGTTGGGCAGTTGGTGTGGTACGAGTGGACTCGATTGGGTCGGTCACAGTTGTGACCCTATCCCAGAGTCTTCAAGAGAGCATTTATGTTATCTTGTTATATGCTCAAAATTTAGCCTATCTAAGGCTGGATATAGGTGGTTGGGTTGGGTAATAGGGGCGGTCCCCGATCCTAGTTGGACTTGGGATGCCCATTACGACAAGGCCTGGGGGTCGGTTCGGGTCATAGTGGTATTGTCTCACTGACTATAACTTACAAGATCGTCCTAAGCCAAACCTTAAGAGGTTAAGGGATTCTTATGTACCCATTTACCAAGTTAATTTTGGGGAGTCCCATGTACCCCACAAGTGTTCAATTATTATGTTGGCTTAGGGAATTCCCATGTACCCCACAAGTTATTCATTAACATATTTACTTAGGGGGTTCAATTGTACCCCACAAGAAGTTTAATTAGCCACAACCATGACCATCAAACCATTTCATTTAACTATTCCAAATCATTTAAACCACTTAAGGTTCCTTTACGAAACCATACCATGCAAAAATTTCATTAAAAAGTCCAACAATATAGTAAAAGCATTCTCATCGGTATTTTATCAAACATATTGGGGGCATAGTATTTCCAAAGCCAGAATCAAATACCAATTAACCATTCCCATGAAACCAAGTATCCAAAACACCATTAAAACATAATTATACATAATTAGAACATGGAAAACAATAACCAAGTCATTATAACCAAAACCCCAAATATATATTTGAAAACCCAAAAGAATATAACAAGTATGCCATGAAAAATAATTTAGAAAATATGCATTTAGTTGGAACTAACAATGACGGAAGGAGTATATGTCTTAAATTGATTAGATGATGGAGAGAAATCACCAACACAAGCCCCAAATTGATCACCTTAGTGAAACCCTAGGCTTTCTTTATCCAAAAGCCTTAGAGAGGATTTGAGAGTGTTTTTTAAGTATTAATGAATAGAATAATAAGGCAAATAACCTCCCAAGTGTGTTAGAAGTTATGGGGCCTTAATAGGTTAAGTGGAGAAATATCCAACTTGCCCTCACTTAAACTGCATAAAATTTCCGTCAAGGGGTATGACTAACTATACCAGTCGTACCCTTCAATACGAGTGGCGTCCACCACTCATACCCTAGACCTCCCCCTTGGACCCAGCAATGTCCAAGGTACAACTTACCCAAACCAAGTCATACCCAAAGCATATGACCCGTACCTTTGACCCATACCCCTAGTAGAATAGAATAAAAATAGATTGAGCACTATCCACCATATGAGTCCATGGTACGACTCGTACCCCTACTTGTGACTCATGGTGAGCCATTCATACTCAGATCCAAGTTAAGCTACCAAGTCTAAGATTAAGTGAAGGAAAAAACCCAAAACAGATGACCCGTATCCACCAATAGGACTCGTATCCACCAATTCTAATCTATTCTAAAAACCAATCCTATTTACCAACCAACATTGGTCAGCATACAAAAAACCCATACAAACCGTACCCCAACATACAAATGGTACCCCTTAGTCGTATCTTGTCCAGAAACCAGAAATCCAGGAAATTTTCTAAGGTTCAAAAATTCAGGGTATTATAGTCTCCCCCACTAGGAACATTCGTCCCCGAATGACAGACAAGGAAAGGTAAACACAAGCACAATTCATTTGCATTATCAAATATCAATCCAACCTTTAACCAAGTTAAAAAATAAAGATGCAATGATATTAATCTTTCCTTTTAAAAAGTTTGAAAACAAAAGTATGTTAAAGAAAACAAACCTTCCACACGAATCCCAGGAGTAGAAAATAGATGCGGATACTTAGACTTCATGTTCTCCTCCACTTCCCATGTAGTCTCTTTCTCCTTGTGGTTCTTCCGTAGAACCTTATCTGAGGCCATATCTTTGGTCTGTAACCGATGAACCTGCCTATATAAGATCTCAACTGGACCTCTTCATAAGACAGAGAATCTGAGATACCTAATCCCTCCAAAGGAACAACCAAAGAAGGATCACCAATGCATTTCTCCAACATAGAGACGTGAAATGCCGGGTGAATAAAGCTTAAACTAGAAGGTAACTCTAATTTATAAGCCACATTAACAACCCTCCGCAAAATCACATAAGGACCAACAAACCAGGGACTGAGCTTTCCCTTCTTACTAAACCACATTACTTCCTTCATGGGAGATACTTTTAGGAACACCCTATCCCCAACCTCAAATTCTAAGTCTCCACGCCTTGTACCTGCATAGGACTTGTGTCAAATTTAGGTAGCCTTAAGCCTATCCCAAATCAACTTCACCTTTTTCATAGCCTGATAAACGAAACTTAGATTAAACATATCCATCTCACCAAGGTCGAACCACCCAATAAAAGACCTACACCTCCTACCATACAACGCCTCAAAAAGGACCATTCTAATACTAGAATGGTAACTATTATTATAAGCAAACTCTACACGACATAGATGCTCAACCTAACTGCCACCATAATCAATCACACATACTCGAAGCATATCCTCCAATGTATGAATAGTCCTTTCTGCTTGCCCATCCGGCTGCGGATGACAAGCAGTACTCAGACTCACTTTAGTCCCCAAACCCTTCTGAAAAGACCTCCAGAAGTGAGATAAAAATTATGTACCCCAATAAGAAATAATCAAAATAGGTACTTCATGTAGCTTTACAATCTCATAAGGATATAACCTTGCATAGTCCTTAGCCGTAAAGTTAGTCTGCATCAGCAAGAAGTGAGAAAACTTGGTCATCCTATCCATGATGACCTAAATCGAATCAAATTGATTCCAAGACTGACGAAAACCAGTAATGAAATCCATATTGATCACCTCTCATTTCCATTCGGGTAAATCAATTTTTTGATACAACCTACCAAGCCTCATATACTCAACTTTGACTTGTTAGTACACTAAGAATTTGGCCATAAAATTAACCACATTCTTTTTCATACCATCCCACCAATACATTTCCTTGAGATCATGATACATTTTTTTCAAACTGGGATGAACAATGTAGCATGATTCATGCGCCTCAGCCAAAACCCTCTGTCACAAATCATCGACATCAGGAACATACAACCTTCCTTGGTATGGTAAAGTACCATCACAACTGATCTCAAAGGCCAACACTTTTTGCACACCAATATCACTCTTGATTTTTATTAAGGCAGGATCCAAATCTTGCTTTTCCTTAATCTCTGTACCAAGAGACAAACAAACCACTTCATGTACCATCACATCACCATCATGGAAGTTCAAGAGATGAACTCCAAGATTAGCCAAGCAGCGAATATCCTTCACCAATTCCTACTTCTTCTAATCCACATGAGCTAAACTCCCCATGGATAACCTACTAAGAGCATCAACAACCGTGTTAGCTTTACCTAGGGTGGTAGTGAAGACTCATATCATAATCCTTGAGAAGCTCCAACCATCTTCTTTACCTGAGATTTAACTCATTCTTAGTGAACACATTCTGTAGACTCTTATGATCAGAAAAGATATCCACATGTACTTCATACAAATAATGCTGCCAGATTTTCAAAGCAAAAACCACTGCTAAAAGCTCCAAATCATGAGTAGGATAATTCTTCTCATGCACCTTCAACTGCCTGGAAGCATAGGCTATAACCTTCCCATGTTACATCAAAACACAACCAAGTCCTACCCAGGATACATTGCAATAAACGACAAACCCCTCATTACCTTCAAGCAATGTCAAAATCGGAGCCGAAGTTAGCTTATCCTTAAGATTCTTGAAATTACCTTCACAAGCTTTCGACCAAGAAAACTTTGCCTTCTTATGAGTCAACTTAGACAATGGGGTAGCTATTATCGAGAAACTTTCAATCAACTGCCTATAATACCCAACCAAACCCAAGAAACTCCAAATGTCGATTGGAGTCATGGGTCTAGGCCACCTTTTCACCACAGCCACCTTATACGGATCCACCATGATCCCCTTACTAAACCTAATATGGCCCAAGAAAGTTACAGCATTTAACCAAAACTCATACTTGGAGAACTTGGCATACAACTGCTGCTCTTTCAAGGACTGCAACACCACACAGAGATGATTACCATAGTCCACCTCACTCTTAGAATAAATAAAAATGTCATCTATGAACACAATGACAAAAAGATCCAGAAACTGCCTAAAAACCCTATTCATCAAATCCATTAATTCCGTCGGGGCACTAGTCAAACCAAATGACATCACCAAGAATGCAAAGTGCCTATATTGAGTTTGAAAAGTCATCTTAGGGATATCGTCCTCCCTAATCTTAAGTTGATGATACCCAAACTGAAGATCTATCTTAGAAAAGAACTTGGAACCTTGCTACTGATCAAACAAGTCATCTATCATTAGAAGAGGATACTTGTCTATCCTTAGAAGAGGATACTTGTTCTTAACAATTACCTTATTCAATTGTCTATAGTTAATCTACATCCAAAGGGAACCATCCTTCTTGCGCACAAATAATACCGGTTTACCCCATGGGGATACACTAGGATGAATAAACCCCTTATACAAAAGATCCTTAAGTTGCTTCTTGAGCTCTCTCAACTCAGTCGGAGTCATTCTATAAGGAGGAGTAGATATTGGACGAGTGTCCAGAACTAAATCAATACCAAACACAATCTCTTATCCATTGAAACGCTAGGAAGATCATCCAAAAAGACCTCATAAAACTTATTTACCATCAGAACAAGATGTAAAGAAGAACCTTCTAAGTTAGAATCTTTAACCCGTACCAAATGATAGAGACACCCTTTGAAGATTAATCTTTAAGCTCTAAGATAAGAAATAAACCTCCCCTTAGGAGCTAGGGAACCACCCTCTCACTCAATAACCAATTCTCCAGGGAACCTAAATATAACCTTATGGGTCCGAAAATCTAAGGACGCGTAATAAAAGTGTAACCAATCTATCCCCAGAATAACATCAAAATCCACCATATCCAATTCAAACAAATCCACTATAGTCTAACAACTACGAACAAATACCACATACCCCCTATAGACTCTTTTAGCAACCAAAGAGTCACCTATTGGGTAAAAATAGAAAAACAACATGAAATATCCCCAGGATTAAAACCAAAACATACAGCTATATATGGGTCACATAAGAGATAGTAGACCCCAGATTAAGCAAGAATACACGTCATGAGAGAAGATTTGTAATGTATCAGTCATGACATCAGGTGATGCCTCGGAATTATGTCGAGATATAAGAGAATATAACCTATTCTGACCAGTGTTGACACTAGAAATAGGAGCAGACATTGAAGCAATACCACTAGGTGTAGAAGCAGAAGATAAAGAAACCAAAGATTTGACCGCTCTCGAAGCACCCTCACCTACCAAACATTTTCTGAGCATATAGCCTAGCTGACCATATTTAAAATACATGTCCCTCCTTTTATCACAAAATCCTCGATGAAGATAACCATAGAACCAACAAAGAGAGCATGAAGAAGTACTCGCTCACCTGAGATTGGGCACCCTATGCCCGAAAATTATGACCACCCTATTGACGCCTATCACTTGAAGTGTTTGAGAAAGGAGCACTAGCAGAAGAGAAGGAACCAGAACTCCCCCACTTCTTCTTTAGCCACTTACCGCTATTTTGACTACTTTGTTGTTGCCCACCACCTTGTTCAAAAGACCTAAACTTCTTACTCTTTTTTTCCCCAAATTCAGCCTGTTTTCTCTTTTCTTCCTCCACCTATTGTATATGAACCACCAACCTAGACATATCTATATCCTTGATCAGCAACGTTGTCTTGCTTTCAAGGATCAAATCTTGAGAGAGTCCAGAAGTGAACTCTATTATCCTCGCCCTCATATCAGACACCAATTTTTAAGAATACCTTGATAGATGATGAAATTTTAAGGCATATTCCTTGAATGACATTTTCTCTTATCTTGGATTGATAAATTCCTTTGCCTTTGCTTCTCTTGGCTTCTAAGGAAAGAAGCAATCCAGAAAAGTATTTGAGAAAGTCTCCTATAAGGAAAATTCCTCAACATCACCTCTATACCTATCCCACTCTGTGTACCACTGGTACACAACATCCTTGAGCTGATAACCTACAAAATTCACCCCGTTTATGTTCATGGCCTACATCACCTTAAATATCTTCTCCAATTTATCCAAGAAACCTTATGGATCCTTCTTCGCCTTCACACTAGTAAAAGTAGAAGGATTCATCTTTATAAACTGGCCAACCTTTATGGCCTCAGTAGATGAAACACCAGATGCATCCCGCTCAGCCTGAGAAGTAACCAACTGAGCAATAGTATGAATCGATTGATGAAATTCTACATTCATCACTTCACCCTGAAGAGGACTAGTAACAACCTATTAAACTCTAGAAATATCAGGGAATGTACCCCTAGACCGAGTATGGATCCCCTGTGTCCCTTACACATTGTCCCTAGATGAGACAAAAGAGTTTCCTTGTGTTCCAGATCATCTAGGCATGATCTGAAAAGCAAATAAATTAGGATTAGAGAAGATTCCAGGACTTATACTCAAATTTTGAGAATAGAATACCAAGAAAGTGAAATATTCCTTAATGTCTTGTAGCCTCTCCCTTCTGAGTATGGCATGCTACACACCCTTAAAAGAGACTCTACTAGATAGGACTTTGTGAACTCCTAACTGATCATGAACCTAAACCTCTTATACCAACTTGACACAACCCAACCAGGGGCCTTATCATAATGGGCATCTCAAGTCCAATCAGGAATGGAGAACACCCCGATACCCAACCCAACCATCCAGCATATGCCCTGAGTCAAATAAATTTCTAACATATAACAAGATAGTGTGTAATAGCACTAATCCAAACTTTGGGATAGCTCTATGACTGATACCGACTTAAATGAGTCTAAACGTCTAAATCCAACTAATAACCATAATTGAAACCATAGCAATAACCAAACCAAGTTCCAAAACATAATATAAAAGGATGGCACAACCAACAATATGGTCAACTAGTATCAACCCTAATACTAATACCAATGCCAATACCAAGGCTGACACCACTACCGATCCCTCCAATCCCAACCTATAGTAGTTCTATAAAAGCCTCTAATCAAAAGAAAACTAATATCTATTTAGGACATGCCCCCAACCATAGCCAAAACTAATATCCATAAATAAACCAAGGTGTGTAATAACATCCATGAATATGAAATGAAGCCTTCTGGAAAGATGGAAGCTCACCACTTTAATACAAAAGTTGATCCCAAAATTTGATCACTATATAGAAGAAGTAGAATGATCGGTTCCTGCATCCCCAAATTTGATCACTATGCAGAAGGAGTAGAATGATTGATTCCTTCATCATGTGAGGATATATCCACCCGAAGACGAGTTAGCGGGTGAATGCTAGCATGAACTCAAGATAAGAATAAAATAATATCATCCAGTAAAACCAAGTAAACCAACCATATGCATAAAAACCATACATATATATATATATCTCCATGCCGGGAAAGAAAACCAGGTATAGCATGCATTTAAAACCATTAACCTGGGTATGTGTAGCTTAACCATCCTAAAACCACCCACGGGCTATATGGGTCTAGTTTAACCCCATGAATGGGCCCTGGTGCATGTAGCCACTCGAACAGGAGATACCATGAGAGTAGGAAATTCCCAAGTACCCTTTACTCTCCATGATATATATGTATAGTATACTTAGAGGATTTCTGTCTACCTCATAGTATTATATATGGTCTCAATGACCAACCCCTTATGTTTACAAACATGAGTTTCCATTGTTCATTTATTAAACTCCCATTTTCACAGTTAACTATCACACCCCGTTATTATTGCCCAATTAAAAACCATTTCCAACCAACCAATCCATTATTCCATTTATTATTAACCAAGGCTATTAATAGTGGTATCGTCATACCGATTATAACTTATAAGTATTGTTCTTAGCCAAACCTTAAGAGGCTAAGGGATTTTTCGTGTACCCATTTATCAAGTTAACGGGGGAGTCCCATTTACCCCATAAGTGTTCAATTATTATGTTTGCTTGGGGGAGTCTTATGTACCCCACAAGTTGTTCATTAACATGTATACTTTGGGGATTCTATTATGCCCCATAAGAAGTTCAATTAAACATAACCATGACCACCAAATCATTCTATTTAACCATTTCAAACCATTTAAACTATTTATACCATTTAGGGTTCCATTACCAAACCATACCATGCAATAGTTCCATTAAAAAGTATAACAATATAAGTAAAAACATTCTCATAGGCATTTTATCAAACATATTGGGAGCATAGTGTTTCCAAAACTAAAATCAAATACCAATTAACCATTTCCATACAACCAAGTATCCAAACCACCATCAAAACATGTAAATACATAATTAGAACATGGGAAACGATAACCAAGCCATTATAATCAAAACCCTAATATAATTTGAAAACCCAAAACAATATAACAAGTATGCCATGAAAACAATTTACAAAATATGCCTTTAGTTGGAACTAATAATGAGAGAAGGAGTACATGCATTAAATTGAGTATATGATAGAGAGAAATCACCAACACAAGCTCCAAATTGATCACCTTAGTGAAACCCTAGCCTTTCTTTACCCAAAAGCCTTAGAGAATTCGAGAGTGTTTTCAAGTGTTAATAAATAGAATAATAGGGAAAATAACCTCCCAAGTGTGTTAAAAGTCGTGGGTCCTTAATAGGTTGAGTGGAGAAATTTCCAGCTTGCCCTCACTTAAACCGCATAAAATTCCCTTCAAGGGGTACGACAAACCATACCAGACGTACCCTCTAATATGAGTGGTATCCACCACTCATACCCTATGCCTCCCTCTTGGACCCAACATTATCCAAGGTATGACTTACCCAAACCAAGTCATACCCAAAGCATACGACTAGTACCTTTAACCCATACCTCTGGTAGAATAGAATAAAAAGGGATTGAGCACTGTCCACTATATGAGTCCATGGTATTACTCATGCCCTAGCTTATAGATTATGGTGAGCCACTCGTACTCAAATCCAAGTTAAGCTACTAAGTCTAATATTAAGTGAAGGAAAAACCCCAAATTAAATGACCCATATCCACCAATATGACTCATATCCACCAAGTCGTATCAATTCCAGAAACCAATCCAACCCACCAACCAACACTGATCAGCATACGACCAACCTATATGAATAGTACCCCAACATACGACTAGTACCCCTTAGTCATATCTTGTCCAAAAACCAAAAACCATAAATTCAGGAAATTTTCTAAGGGTCGAAAATCCAAGGTGTTATAGTAAATCTTTGTAATGATATATATCATGTGAAGTATTGAAATTTTGGAGGAATTGCTTATTGTATTTGATAAAAAAAAACACTTAATCAATAATCATGAGTATTTTTAATTATTTTACTAAAATATAGTAATAGTTACTTTATGCAATTTAATGTGTGGCCAAAATTAATTTCACTTTTTTATCTTTGAGTATTTGCACATCCTCCTATAAACTACGTCTCCCTTTATTTTATTTTATCATTTTGCTTAAACATCAATTTAAGATACATGAAAAAACTTTGTAATGTTTCAAATTATCTTTAAAATAAATAAACTTTAAATGGAAGAGTATACCTTTGTGGACTTTTGTAAGACCCCTCAAGGTTCCCTCGTTGTCTAATCCCTTTAGAGCATGTCAAGAGAGGTTTGACACTAAGAAATTTGAATAAGTGTTGAGACTTAGTCCTTTCTTGTAAGACCTTCGAACTTTGAAGATTTATTTGACGACCTTTCCGACCTGGGTAGTTGATTTCCTTGTCTTTTCATGATGGGGAAAGTTTATAGTACATCTCGGGTGAGTTTCAAACTTTTCAAACCCTGTTAAGACCATGTTTAGAGTCCCGAAATAGTGGACCAATGCGATCTTGGCGCGCCGTATCGTCCATCGCGTTGGTTAGTATTTTCTCCAGTTATCAGTATCAATTCTAATGAGTCGACACTAACTTGGCACGATACGTCACGTATCGCGTCGACACCATCAAGGCGGCACATCGACCTGCAAATCGCAGGGTGTATTTTATTTTTAGTATTTAAAAATCTGCATCCAAGTAGGGAAATTAAATCATTTTCCCCCACCTTTATTCTATCACAACACGAAATTAATCCCCCAAAACACCAAAATATAGTCATTCCACACAATTCTATCAAGAACACATCCTACGGTTTCAACCCAAAATTAAGAAATCTAAAGATTTCATCGTTACTTTTCAAAATTGAGTCAAGAATTCGAATACCGAAACCAAGAGCTTCAAGAACCATCCTTCAAAAGCATGAATAGTATCTCAAAATCAAGTGTTCATCCAAAGTTCATCATCTAAGGTATGTGGGGTTCGAACAAGAGCAATTCTTTCGCTCTTGTGCCCAAAGATTTGATTTTTATTAAAGAATTTCATTATTTGCAAGTGGGGTTTATGCCCAATTTTCTTTGTTTTGAGTTTATGAATTCATAAGCTATTTAAGTCTTGAATTTCATGATTATTTCATTTATTTATGTTGTGAATTGAAAATTTACGCTATAAATTGTACATCCTTATAATGATTTGATGTTTTTCAGTGTTTCCAAGATTGATGTCAAGATTTAAGATTCATAATGAAATTGAGATTATTTGAGTATGTGGATATACTTTAAGCCAAGTATGAATTTTGATGTTTCATGAAGCTTATGTTGTTAGCATGTTTTAGCAAAAAAGTATCCTGATTTTAAAGAAAGATTGATATTTGATCCTAAGCTAAGATAGGAATCCACATTATTTATGATTTAAAGCAAAGATAAGCATAGTTTGGCTTTCACCATATATCCTTGTACTATCTTAAGGTGGATTTCCTAAAAGTTCTGAGCATAAGTATCGGAATAGTATTTAGCACCGAGTTGGGTATGATTCCAAGGTCCAAGGTCTCATGCCCCAAAACTATGAACCATCGTAGGTTGATGATTTACCCATAGTGGGCTAAGATAGCGATCACTAAAGTTAAGGTTCTATTCCGATGGCAAGGGTAGAATAGCTCTCCCCAACATGGGCAACACGTTGGACTCCATGTCAGCTCACATGGTTTATGTCGGTAAGAAGAAACTCCCTCAGTCTCTTAAAGATCTAAAATCCCTAAATTTTAAAAGAAGTCCCTTATTCTCTCTAAGATAAGAGTATATGCTTTGAAAGTTATTATTTGAAGATTTCTTTTATTTGTGCTTACATGTTTTAAGAAACAAAAAAATCATACAGATTTTAGAACCAAGTGAAATGACTCACAAGATTTATACTACCTACTTTATCATTCATGGATTACAAGATTTAGATTCTAGATTTACTCAATCTATGTAAACCCTTTATGTTAGCATGCATGATTTTTATAAAGATTAATGATATTGTTTATTTATTACATACATCCCCATATACTCAGTACATTCCCAATGTACTGATCCACATATATGTCTATGTGTTACATTGTCTCATAATATAGGTTCAGGTGCTCAGTCTCAGCAGCGACAGTGATCTCCGAGTACCTTCATCTATACTTTCATAGTTTGTGAGTCCTCATGGTTTGAGGACCTATTTCTTATATTTTCAGCCATCATAGTAGTTTTTTATTGATTTTAGTTCAGTTTGAGTCAGTTGGAGGTTTTTCCCAATGACTTTCTAGTCCCTTAGTAAGTAGAGACTTGTCGAACTATCAATTGAAGTTTCCAGATTCTCAGTATTTGTTATCCAGATGATGTTTTTCAGTTATTTTAGCCCAAGTTTGAAGTGATATGGTGTGATTGCTTAATATATTTGTCTTAAAGTGAGTTCTAGACTTAGTAGCAGGCCCAAAGGGTTAGCTTGGGGCTACTTGTAGCCTTAAACACCGTGTGACATCTCGGGATGAGATTTTGGGGCGTTACAAACTTGGTATCAGAGCCCAAGTCTAAAAGAATCCTTGGGAATCAGACAATCCATGTTACATAGAGTCTTGATCATTGGTGTGAAGCGCGCCACATCCATGAGCAAGAGTCTATGGAACATTTTAGAAAAAAGTTATCTCTTTCTTTCAAAAGTCATCGTTCCTAAGTTGTCTCTATCTTCTATTAACTCATGCTATTTTATGACAAAAAATGCCTCTCCGCTAAGCTAATGTCTGTAGAAATGACAATCAGCCACGCCAACCTATCGATCCCCTAAATAAGAATGTGTCTTATGCCAAATTTTGGGTTACTTTTTAGATGTTATCCCAAGCTATGACTGCTACTGTGCACACCAATAATTAGGATATTGTTTCTTATTAGTAAGGAGGTGATTCAGGCATAGCCAGACTTCGTGACTTTATAAGGATGAACTCACTCGAATTCTTTGGGTCAAAAGTAAGTGAGGACCTGCAGTTGTATCTAGATAAGGTGAAGAAGATCACCCAAGTTATGCATGTAACTGAGGAGGAGAGCATAGAACTAGCCTCTTACTATTTGAAAGATATTATTTATGATTGGATAATGATGTGCAGGCAGAGTAGAGGGGAGAATGCAGATCCTATGACTAGGTAGGTGTTTCAAGATGTATTCTTAGACAAGTTCATCCCAGTTAAGATGAGGAAGCAAAGATAGAAGAGTTATGAACCTGAGGCAGGGCTCCATGACAGTAAAGGAGTATTGCCTCAAGTTCAACCAGTTATCTAAGTATGCTCCTGACTTGATAGCTGACACCAGATCTAGTATGAGTAAGTTTGTGACTGGTGTGTCTCGATTGGTGGTTAAGTAGTGTAGGACTTCTATGCTCAATAGAGACATGGATCTTTCTATACTAATGATGCATGCTCAGCAGATTAAGGCAAAAAATGAAAAAGAGAGAGAGAGTAGGAGGAAATAAGAGGTCTAGATTAGAGCAGTTTGAGTATGGCCAAACTAGATATCATGGAGGGAGTTATCTGTAATTTTAGAATTGATCACCTATGCCTGCACCTTTATTATCCAATTCTCCCTTACCTAGAAATAGATAAGAGTAGGTAAATAAGTCTTCTATGTCCAGATCTCAGCATAGTGTGAGTGGCAGGACCAAATATCCCCCATGTTCTAAGTGTGGTAGGACCCATCTCGGTGAGTGCTTGGTAGAGCAGAATGGATGTTATGGTTGAGGCAAGTTGGGCCATAGACTTAGAGAGTGTCTGTATGCTAATAAGGGAAACATTAATATTCATCCCAAGACTCAGGCTACTAGTGCACTAGCTCCTATAGTACCTCCAGCCCCTCGCCAGGGTGCTTCATCTACCACTGCTGGCGGTCAGTACCAAAATCGATTCTATGCTTTGCCATCCCACCAGGAGCAGAAGGATTCACCATATTTTGTTACTAGTATGCTGCATGTCTTTCACTTTGATGTGTATGTATTGTCTGAGCCTGGGTCAATTTTATCTTATGTGACCCCGTTAGTTGCTGTGAATTTTGAGATTAGTTTTGAAAAGATCCCTGAGCCTATCCTGGTTTCTACCCTAGTAGGTGAGTTAGTTGTTTCTAGACAAGTTTACTAAAAGTGTACTATTTCTGTTCTTCATAAGGTCATATTTGCAGATTTAACAGATATGGTTGATTTTGATCTTATTCTAGGTATATATTGGCTTCATTCCTGTTATACATCTATAGATTGTTGCACCCGTGTTGTTAAGTTTCAGTTTCTAGGTGATCCAGTTTTTGAGTGGTCCAAAAATTCTGTATCTCCTAAGAGTCATTTCATATCTTATCTTAAAGCCAGAAAGTTGATTTTCAAAGGTTGTATCTATTACCTAGTTTGAGTTAAAGACACTAAGTCTAAGGCTCCGACTATTCAGTTAGTATAGTTAATGAATTTCCTGATATTTTTCTAGAAGATCTCTTGGAGATACCTCCCGATAGAGAGATAAAATATGGGATTGACCTTCTTCCCGATACCCAGCCTATTTTTATCCCTCCATATCATATATCTCCCATAGAGCTTGAGGAGTTAAAAGAAAAACTTAAAGATCTTCTAGACAAAGGTTTCATAAGGCCTAGTATTTCTCTATGGGGTGCACCCATCCTGTTCATGCAAAAGAAAGATGGTTCTTTACGTATGTGTATTGAACATCGTCAACTTAACAAGGTCATAGTGAAGAACAAGTACAATCTTCCTTGAATTGATAAACTATTTGATCAATTGCAAGGTGTAAGTTATTTCTCAAAGATAAACCTTAGATCCGATTATTATCAGCTTAAAGTGAGAGAATGTGATATCCTAAAGACAGCCTTCAGAACCCGTTATGGTCATTTTGAGCTTTTATTCATGTCTTTTGGGCTAACCAATGCCCCAGCAGCTTTCATGGACCTCATGAATTGAGTGTTCAAATAGTATCTTGATATGTTTATCATAGTGTTCATGGTTGATATCCTCGTTTACTCCCGCAGTGAGGATGACCATACAGATCATCTTAGAATTGTCTTGCAAACTCTTAGAGATCATTCATTATTTGCCAAATTCAATAGGTATGAGTTTTGGCTAAGGTCAGTAGCATTTCTTGGTCATATTATTCAGCTGAAGGCATTTGAGTTGATCCCCAAAAGATAGAAGCTGTAAGAAATTGGCCTAGACCTATCTCTCCATTAGACATTAGGAGTTTCTTGGATCTAGCTGGGTATTACCGCCATTTTGTTAAAGGTTTTTTGTCCATTGCATCTCTTATGTCTAGACTGACCCAAAAGAAGGTTAAGTTTCTATGGTCCAATTCTTCTAAGAAGAGTTTTCAGGAGTTGAAGACTTGACTCACTACAGTCCCCGTGTTAGCATTTCCCGATAGTATGGAAGGTTTTGTGGTGTATTGTGATGCCTCTAAAGTTGGTTTGGGTTGTGTGTTGATGCAGAGAGGTAAGGTTATAGTATATGCCTCTAGGCAGTTGAAGCCGCATGAAAAGAATTATCTAACCTATGATCTTGAATTAGCTGTTGTGGTTTTTACTTTAAAAATCTGAAGACACTATCTATATGGTGTTCATGTTAATATGTTTATAGATCACAAAAGCCTGCAGTATGTATTTACTCATAGGGAGTTAAATCTTCATCCTAGGAGGTGGTTAGAGCTGCTACAAGATTACGATATGAGTGTGTTGTATCATCCGGGCAAAGCCAATGTAATGGTAGATGCCCTTAGAGGTTATCTATGGGCAGTGTTGCTCATGTGGAGAACGATAAGAAAGAGTTATCTCGAGAATTTCATCACTTGACTAGATTGGGTATTAGATTACTTGATTCAGCTGAAGGTAATGTGTGGGTTCAGAGTAGTTCCAAATCCTCTCTAGTTTTGGAAGTAAAGAAGAAGCAAGATATGGATAATAGTTTGGTCAAACTGAAGGAGTCAGTTAAAGATCAGAAGGTAGATGTTTTCTCCTAAGGGGGAGATGGTGTGTTCCTTGTGTTGATAATTTAAGGTAGAGAATTATGGCTGAAGTGCATGGTGCACGTTATTCTATTCATCTCGGTGCTACCAAGATGTATCGCGACTTATGGGAAATCTATTGGTGAAGTGGCATGAAGAAGGATATAGCTGAGTTTGTAGTAAAATATACAACTTGTAAACAGGTTAAGGTAGAGCACCAAAGGCCTGGTGGCACGCTGCAAGAGTTTAGTATCCCCACTTGGAAGTGGGAAGAGGTGAATAAGAATTTTGTGACTAGTTTACCCCTTTCGCATCGTCATCATGATTCAATTTGGGTTATTGTAGACAGGTTGACTAAGTCAGCATATTTTTTTCCAGTGCATACATCTTATATAGCTGAGGATTATGCTAAGTTGTATATCCGAGAGTTAGTCAAACTGCAAAGAGTTTCATTGTCTATCATCTTAGATAGGGGTACTCAGTTTACTTCCCAATTTTGGAGAGCTTTCCAGAAGGGTTTTAGAACCCAAGTTCACCTTAGTTCCTCTTTTCATCAACAGACAGATGGTCAGGATGAGAGAACCATCCAGACTCTGGAAGATATTTTGAGGGAATGTGCTCTTAATTTCAAAGAAAATTGGGATGAGCATTTGCCATTAATTGAATTTGCATACAATAACAATTATCATTCTAGCATCCAGATGGCCCCATTTGAGGCTCTTTATGGGAAGAGATATAGATCACTCATAGGTTGGTTTGAAGTGGGTGAAGCCACTTTGCTTAGACCTGATGCAGTGTTTGAGGCTATGGAGAAAGTTAAGTTAATTAGAGAAAGGTTGAAGACAGCCCAGAGTTGTCAGAAATCATATGCAGATGTGAGAAGAAGGGATCTTGAGTTGGAAGTTGATGACTTGGTATATCTGAAGATTTTTCCCATGAAAGGAGTGAAAAGATTTGGCAAAAAGGGGAAGCTTAGTCCCCGCTATGTTGGCCCTTATAGAATTCTGAGACATGTTGAGAAAGTAGCTTATGAGGAAGAGTTGCCTGCAGACTTGTCATTTGTTCATCCTATCTTTCACATCTCTATGCTTAAGAAATATATCGGTGACACCGCTGTTGTAGTTCCTTTAGAGAACTCAGATATTCAGACCAGTCTTTCTTATGAGAAGATCCCAGTTGAGGTTCTAGACCATCAGATCCGTAGACTAAGGAACAAAGAAGTTCCCTTGGTCAAAGTTCTTTGGCGGAACCAGTCAGTTGAGGGCGCTAATTGGGAAGGAGAAGTAGATATTCTAGCCAAGTACCCCCATCTCTTCTTTGCAAACTCAAATTTAGCTGAAGGTACTACTTTACCTTAATTCAGTCCCTTTCTAATCAAAGATTCAGCTATATAGTTATTCTTGTTATAAGTTCATGCACTCACAGAAGTACTCTAAAGTTTAGAATGATGTAGAGTCAGCTTAGCAATTTATTTCAGATATCATCCTCAATTTTCCTTGTATTCTTAGCCTAACTAGCGATATTCAAGGACAAATATTTCCAAGGGGGAGATATTGTAAGACCCCACAAGGTTCCCTCGTTGTCTAAGCCCTTTAGAGCATGTCAAGAGAGGTTTCACACTTAGAAATTTGACTAAGTGTTGAGACTTATTCCTTACTTTTAAGATCTTTGAACTTTAAGGATTTATTTGACGACCTTCCCGACCTCCGATAGTTGATTTCCTTGTCGATTTATGATAGGGCAAGTTCATAGTACATCTCAGGTGAGTTTTGGATTTTTCAAACCCTATTAGACCATGTTTGGAGTCCCAAAATTGTGGACCAATGAGATCTTGGTGCACCGCGTCACCCATCGCGTTGGTTAGTATTTTTCCTAGTTATCAGTATCAATTCTAGTGAGTCAACACTAACTTGGTGCGATGCATTGAGTATCACGTCGACACTATCGACGCGGCCAGTTGACCTGCACATTGCTGGGTGTATTTTATTTTCAATCTTTAAAAATATGCGTCCAAGGGGAGCAATTAAGTCATTCACCCACCTTTATTCAGTCACAACACAAGATTAAGTCCTCAAAATAACAAAATATAGTCATTCCACTCAATTCTCTCAAGAACACATCCTAGGGTTTCAACCCAAAATTTAAGAAATCTCAAGATTCTACTATTACTTTTCAAAATTGAGTCAAGAATTAGAATTTCCAAACCAAGAGCTTCAATAACCATCCTTCAAAAGTACGAATAACATCTCAAAAGCAAGTGTTCATCCAAAGTTCATCATCCAAGGTATGTGGGGTTTGAACAAGAGCAATTCTTTCACTTTTGTGCCCAAAGATTTGTTTTTTATTAAAGAATTTCATTATTTGCAAGTGGGGTTTATTCCCAATTTTCTTTGTTTTGAGTTTATAAATTCATAAGCTATTTAAGTCTTGACTTGCATGATTATTTCATTTATTTATGTTGTGAATTGAGAATTTACGCTATGAATTGCACATCCCTATAATGATTTGATGTTTTCCAGTGTTTCTAAGATTGATGTCAAGATTTAAACTTCATTATGAAATTCAGATTATTTGAGTATGTGGATATGCTTAAAGCCAAGTACGAATTTTGATGTTTCATGAAGCTTATGTTGTTAGCATGTTTTAACAAACAAGTATCCTGATTTTAAAGAAAGATTGATATTTGATCCTAAGCTAAGATAGGAATCCACATTATTTATGATTTAAAGCAAAGAGAAGCATAGTTTGACTTTCACCATATATCCTTATACTATCTTAAGGTGGATTTCCTAAAAGTTCTAAGCATAAGTATCGGATTAGTATTTAGCACCAAGTTGGGTATGATTCCAAGGTCCAAGATCCGATGCCCCAGAACTACAAACCATCATAGGTTGATAATTTGCCCATAGTGGGCTAAGTTAGTGATCACTAAAGTTAAGGTTCTATTCTGATGGTAAGGGTAGAAGAGCTCTCCCCAACGTGGTCAAGACGTTGGAATCCATGTCAGTTCACATGGTTTATGTCGATAAGAAGAAACTCCCTCAGTCTCTTAAGGATCTAAAATCCCTAAGTTTCAAAAGAAGTCTTCTATTCTCTCTAAGATAAAGAGTATATGCTTTGAAAGTTATTGTTTTAAGATTCCTTTTATTTGTGCTTACAAGTTTTGAGAAAAAAGAAAAGCATACAGATTTTAGAACCAAGTGAAATGACTCACAAGATTTATACTACCTGTTTTATCATTCATGGTTTACAAGATTTAGATTCTAGATTTACTCAAGCTATGTAAGACCTTTATGTTAGCATGCATGATTTTTATAAAGATTAATGATATTGTTTACTTATTGCATGCACCCTCATATACTCAATACATTCCCAAAGTACTAATCCAAATATATGTATATGTGCTACATTGTCTCATAATGTAGGTTCAGGTGCTCAGTCTCAGCAGCGATAGTGATCTCCGAATACCTTCATCTACACTTCCGCAGTCGGTGAGTCCTCATGGTTCGAGGACCTATTTCTCAGATTTTCAATCTTCGTAGTAGTTTTTTATGGATTTCAGTTCAGTTTGAGTCTGTTGGGGATTTGTCCCAATGACTCTCTAGTCCCTTAGTAAGTAGAGGCTTGTCAAACTATCAGTTGGAGTTTTCAGATTCTCAGTATTTGTTATCCAGATGATGTTTTTCAGTTATTTTAGCCTAGTTTTGACGTGATATGGTGCGATTACTTAATTCATTTGTCTTAAAGTAAGTTCTAGACTTAGCAGCAGGCTCAAAGGGTTAGCTTGGGGCTACTTGTAAGCACTTGTGACGTCTCGAGATGAAATTTCGGGGCGTTACAACTTTTGACAAATAAATGAAATTCAACATGACTAAAATATAGATAATCTTATAACATACTAACCAAATAAAATATGTCAATTCTTTTGTAGAACTGATTAAAACGAAAAATATATTATTTGAATTCAGACATAAGATGTAGTATAATAGAAATTCTGATATAATGCATCTATTTTTTTACTACATATTAAAATAGGGTTATAGTCGAGGTGTGTGACATCCATGTAAAAGGTTACATCATTAGTCACATTGAAAAGATCATAATGAAATGACCATTATACTCCATTTTATTTTATGTGGCAAATTTTGACCGGCATGAAGATTAAGAAATAAGAAAAGACTTGGTGATGTTTACTAAATTGTCCTTTATTAAAAATATATTTACTACTATCTTTAATTAAGTGGGATCAATAAAGATAAAAGTGAAATTGTCTCTTTAAATAGTTACCAAATAAGAAAAGATGACAATCTTTTTGGGACGAACCAAAAAGAAAATGATGACACCTAAAATGGGACAGAGAAAATATCTATTTTCATTTAAAACATAGTTGTAGTGGGGTCCACATAAAAAATTATATGAAAATATTAAAAAATTATGAAAAAAATGTTATACCCTTGTTTATATTTGCAAATATTACCTTAAACATAAATTAATTATCAATAATTTTAGGCAAAAATAATAAAAAATAATAATGAATGTTACACTTAAAAGTAACTTGTTTATTCCGTAGTTTTGGTTAAGAACAGAGAAAGCTCGACTGGACGCCACGATTGAAAAAAATATTTAAATGAAACCAAATTCAAATATAATTTCTCTATAAATTTAAAATTATTCTTCCCATTTGATTCAAGTATATTATTTAAATTTACAATTAATAAAAAAATTATCACATAAATTCTCCTATATCATAATAAAGTATGAACAAAACTCACTACTTAAATTACTTTTTAAGGTTTAAAAATTATATTTTAAAATTATCTAGATATCATGAAAAAGTTTAACTTGAAATTATTTTAGAATGATGTGAACTGTGGACAGAGGAATGCCTTGTAGATGTTTGTGCTCCCTCAATTTATAAAATAAAGACCTATTTTTTGTTTTAATTTATTTAAAAATGAATGAACTTTTCTTTGTTTGACAATACTTTAATTTCAACTTTCTACGTGTCATGTTTAAAACCAAAAGATAAAGAAAATTCTAGTACATTTGACAAAATTTTAATTTATGACCACAAGATACAAAAGTTTTCTTTATTTTCCTATGCTCCATATCAATTTAAAATAGATTATTCTTTTTGAAATGAAGGGAGTAATATATTTTCTTATTTCTTTATTACTGTACTAAATAATTTACTATAACCAAATGTGTAAGGAAAAAATTTAATTCTATTTGCCTGTGAACATTTTATTTAAATAAAATAAATTCACTACCTTTAAAAAGAAATAGAAATGAGTATGGTAAAGACGTGTGGTAAAGAATTTCTAAGCATGAAAATTAAACTAAAGCATATTTTCAGGAAAAAAAAAGAATAAAGTTATAATTTTAGTTAATTGAGTTTGGTGAATTAAATAATCTATTATTGAAAAAATATGATTTTAATGACATGGTATGCCAACTAAGAAAGAAGGATACTTTTGAAGTGTTTAGTTATTTTTGAGGAAAAGTGTGATAGTTGAATGATATTGTGGTCCTAAATGAAACATAAGTGATATTTGAAGAAAATTTTTAAAACTTGAGTGACTATTTAGGAAATTCGCTTTGAAAAATGAAGAACAATGTCATATGATTGTCTAGAATCTAGATGTTTCTTCAATTGTGCACTATAGGATAGCTAATTGGTAAATGTCATTAATGTTGATCAAAATTATAATGTTACCCTTGATCGTCCTCCAACTCACTCTTCTATATAATAAATGAAACTAGATAATGAAGGGCCCGCTTTACGAGCCCAAAATTACAGTTTTTAATGTATTTATCGGCGTTAATTAGTTTATCAAAAAAATTAAATTAATATTTTTAAATAAATACGATAGAAAATAATAATAGAGATGTAATACCCCGTAATTTTCCTAGCTTAAATTCTTCCTTAGAATGTTAAGGGATAGCTTCCAAAATGAATAACATCTATTTTATATAGAATTTTATAGATTTATACCTCTCATTGTCTGGAAAATTTAGAAAGCTTTTCATTGATACCAAATTCGCCCAATTTCGATACTCGGTTGAGGAGTTAGAGTATTTTTAAGTTGACAGTGTGCCACATGGGCACTTGGCGTGTCGCTGAGGTGGGTAAAATAATGATTTTCAAATTCCCTTGGCCCTCCACGATAGCCACGTATCACGGAGAAGCACAAATTTCTAAATGTCCCATTCCAGTAGACCGCCGTGATATTGGCGCGTCACAGAGAGGGCCAATTTCCCAGTTGTCGATTTCCAGTAGCCCAACGCGATATTGGCGCATCACACCAGTGGCCAAAATGGTATTTCAAAAGGGCACCGCAATGGTGGCGCATCGCTGAGTCATCCTAGTTCCCAATTTTCCTAATTCCAGTAAGCCACCACGATTGTGGCACGTCACGATGGCCACCCAAATTGAAAAAATGTTGCATTTTTAGTTCCGCTTAAAAGTTTAAAAAGGGTATTTTGGTCAATTTCCAAGCCCCCAATCCATCCGAAATACAAGATTTATCATATTCAAAGCACTTTGTGCTCATTATTCATCATTCTCTTCAAAAACAAAACCCTAGAGCTCTAAAACCTCTTCTCCAGGAAATCAAAATCCTCCATTAATTCTCTAAGAAAGCTTAATATTGAAGATTCCCAAGGCTAGATAATCAAGAATCCATCTCCAAGAACTCAATTAGGAATCAATAATTCAAGTTTCTTCATCTAATAATCTATCAAGGTATGTGGGGTTTATAAAAAAGTATTTTCTTTCATCCTTATGCCCAAAATCAATCATTTAATTACAAATTCATATGATTTTTAATGTTTATATATGATTTTAAATTAGGGTTCATACCCCTTGTTCCCAATTGCAAGATTATGAGTTTTTGAATGATTTTAGAAGTTGAATTGCATGTTTATGTTCGTATTTTCATGCATATTGCAGAAATTTCCAGATTTTAAGTCAATTTATGAATGTTTACATTACCAAGCATGAATATTATGATGTTTTAACATGAGATTGAAGCATGGATTACTATCCCAAGATTGATTATTATGATTTTAAGAAAGATGATGCTTTGAGCATCTTAAGAGCAGATTATTTACAATTTTTCAGTAACGCTTTGATCTTTCAATCACTGGTTTAGCTTTGGAGTCCACTTTACAGATTATTATAGTTTACAGAACTCAGAACATCTTTATTTACAGATTTACTCAGATAAATGCATAACTAGTTTTTCATATAAACCCTTATGCTAGTTTTAAAAAGTGGATTTCCAATGGTTTGAGCATACAGATTCAAGAGGGAGTAGTATTTAGCACCGAGTGGGAAGTATGGGATTAGTGTTCCCTATCTTCCATAGAACACTACGAGCCAACGTAGGTACTAATTAAGATTATTCCCATTTCTATATGGATGACAGATTTAGCTTATGATCGATCACATGGAAAGTAGGTTATACTCCATGGCAAGAGTATGACACCTTTCCCCAACGTGAGGTTTCTTCCTTAGGAGGACAAGACGTTGGACTCCATATAGCTCGCGTGGTTTATGTCGGTTAACAGGTAAAGCCTAACAGAAAATATTTATAGAAAAGCTTTTAGAAAACTAAGTGTAAAGGCTCATAAAGTTTACTCAGATTATGTATTATAGAAAGATAACAGTTACACATTTCAGTTTTTAGATTTTAGATTTCAGAAGTGAGCTATTTCTACACTTAGACATTATGATTTACAGATAGAGTACAAGTATAGCTTTCAGAACTAAATGTTATAAATCACTAGATTAATAAAGTATGATTGATTTATTATTCATGATCTCAATATTTTAGATATTCCAGCTTTTGTGAGTCATTTACATTTAGCATGCATTGTTTTATAAATTATGATGATGAGATAATGTTTTTACTGATTCATTTCATCCTCATATACTCAGTATATCCTCAAAGTACTGATCCACATATATGTCTATATGCTACATTGTCTCATAATATAGGTTCAGGTGCTCTGCATCAGCAGCGCGAGCAGTCCGAGCATCTCTATCTACATCCTACAGTTGGTGAGTCCTCTTAGTTTGGGGACTTGCTCACCCAGATTTTGCAACTTATCAGTTTACATAATTTAGTATTCTTTTCAGGCAGTTTGAGTTAGCTAGGGGTTTATCCTAGTGACTCTCTAGATGTTAGTAATAGAGGCTTATCAGACTACTAGTTGTGATTCAGCTTATTCAGTATTGATGTTTCATACATTATATTCAGATTATTCTTAGTTATTTCGAATAGTTTTTGCATTCAGTATGACTTTAATATCTATATTACCTTGATTATGAGATTTATATCTAGTAGAAGGCAGACAGGATTAGCTTAAGGCTACTCATAGTCTTGAGCACCGTGTGATGTCTTGGGATCAGATTTTGGGGCATTATAATCTTGGTATCAAAGCCTAAGGTTTTAAAGAGTTCTAGGAAGTCAGACAAGTCGCGTTACGTAGAGTCTTGATCATGGGTGTGAAGCACACCATATTTATGAGCAAGAGGCTATAGAATGTTCTTTGGAAATTATTTCTTTCTTTTATGATCTATCGTGCTTATAGTATATCTATCTACTTTTAACCCGTGCTCTTACGTGATAGTTGAATATGCCTCCTCGTCGAGATATCACCCGTAGAAATGATAACTAGCCTCCCTAGCTCGCAGATCCTTTGAATGAAAATATATCCCATGTTGAGTTTAGGGCTGTCTTTTAGGCATTGGCCCAAGTTGTTATTGCTAATGTTCAGGGCAATCATTTGAATCAGGATGCAGTCCCACTCCAGCAGAATGGGGATTTAGCAGTAGCTAGAATCAAAGACTTTATAAGAATAAATCCACTAGAGTTCTTTGGGTCAAAGGCAGGTGATTACCCACAGCTTTATTTAGATGAGGTGAAGAAGATCACCTAGATTATGTATGTTTCTGAGGAAGAGAGTGTAGAGTTAGGGTAGAGTTAGCATACTATAGATTGAAAGATGTAGTGAATGATTGGGTAGTGATGTGGAAGAATGGTAGAGGTGAGAATATTGTTCCTATGAGTTGGTAGGTACTTTGATATGCTTTTCTAGACAGGTTCTTCCCATGTGAGATGAGAAACTAAGATAGAAGAGTTTGTGAATTTGAGGTAGGGCTCGATGATAGTAAAGGAGTACTGCCTTAAGTTTAATTAGTTGTCTAAGTATGCCCCGGATATGATGGCTGGTCCTAGGGATAGTATAAGTAAGTTTTTTACTGGAGTGTCTAGCTTGGTAGTCAAGGAGTGTAGGACTTCCATGCTCATTGGAGACATGGACCTTGCGAGATTAATGATGTATGCTCAGTAGATTGAGACAGAGAAGTTAAAGGGGAGAGATATAAATAATAAGGGGTCTAGAACATGACAGTTTGAGTATGGTCAGAATAGGTCTCAAGGAGAAAATCATTCGCAGTTTCAGAATCGTTCATCTATGCCAACACCATCTTCAGTTAGTGCTCCTGCTCCTAGAGGTAGACAGGAGCAGTGGGTTAAGTCTTCTATGTCCAGATCCCAGAATAGTGTGAGTAGTAGGCCCAGTTATCCTGTATGTGCTAGGTGTGGTAAAAGCCATCCGGTGAGTGTTTGGCTAGACAGAAGGGTTGCTTTGGTTATGGTAAGTTGGATCATGGTATGAGAGATTGTTTGCATGCTAAGTAAGGAAATTGAGATGTCCGTCCCCATACTCAAGCTGCTAGTAAACTAGCTCATGTAGGTCGCCCAGTCCCTTCTCAAGGCGCATCATCTAGTACCAGTGGCGGTCAGCGCCAGAATTGATTCTATGCTTTACCATCCCATTAGGAGTAGGATGATTCACCAAATATTGTTAATAGTATGTTTTGTGTCTTTTATTTTGATGTTTATATGTTGTTAAAGCCTGGGTCAAGTTTCCCTTCTGTAACCCAATTAGTTATAGTAAATTTTGAGATAAGTTTTGAAAAAATCCCTAAATCTTTCTTGATGTCTACCCCAGTGGGTGAGTCGGTTGTTGCTAAACAGATCTATAGAAAGTGTCCTATCACTGTCCTTCATAAAGGCATGTTAGCAGACTATTAGATATGGTTGACTTTTATCTTATTTTTGGTATGGATTGGCTCCATTCTTTTTATGCCTCTATAGATTGTCACACCCAAGTGGTGAAGTTTCAGTTTCCAGATAAGCCAGTTTTTGAGTGGTCAGGTAATTCAGTGTCTCCCAAAAGTTATTTCATATCTTATCTTAAAGCCAGAAAGTTAATTTCCAAAGGGTGTATCTATCATCTTGTTCGAGTCAAAGACACTAAGTCGGAGACTCCAACAATTTAGTTAGTCAGTGTAGCTAATGAGTTTTCAGATGTCTTTCCTAAAGATTTGCTAAGGGTACCTCCCGATAGGGAAATATAAGTCGGTATTGACCTTCTTCCAGATACTCAACCTATTTCTATACCTCTATATCATTGGCTCCTACCGAGCTTAAAGAGTTTAAGGAGCAACTCAAAGATCTTTTAGATAAAGGCTTCATAAGGCCTAGTTTTCTCCATGAGGCACTTCTGTCCTATTCGTGCAAAAGAAAAATGGTTCTTTACATATGTGCATTGACTATCATCAGTTGAATAAAGTTACAGTAAAAAACAAATTCCCTCTTCTTAGAATTGATGACTTATTTGATCAACTACAAGGTGTAAGTTATTTCTCAAAGATAGACCTTAGATATGGCTATTATCAACTTCAAGTAAGGGAGTGTGACATTCCAAAGACAGCTTTCAGGACCCGTTATGGTCATTTTGAGTTTCTAGTCATTTCTTTCGAACTAACAAATTCCCTAGCAGTTTTCATAGACATGATAAACAGAGTGTTCAAACAGTATTTAAATATGTTTTTCATAGTCTTTATCGATGATATCTTATCTACTCTTGTAGTGAGGATGATCATGCAGACCATCTTAGAATTGTGTTGCAAACCCTTAGAGCCCACTAGTTATTCGCGAAGTTCAGCAAGTGTGAATTTTGGCTAAGGTCAGTAGCTTTTCTTGGTTATATCATTTCCAGTGAAGGTATTAGAGTTGATCTCCAAAAGATAGAATCCCTAAAAAATTGGCCTAGACCTATTTCCCCATCAGACATCAGAAGTTTCTTAGGTCTAGCTGGTTATTACAGATGTTTCGTTAAGGGTTTCTCGTATATTGTATCTCCTATGTCTAGATTGACCCAAAATAAAGTTAAGTTTCAGTGGTCAGATTCCTGTGAGAAGAGTTTTCAGGAGTTAAAGACTCGACTCACTTCAGCCCTAGTTCTAGCGTTACCTGATGGTACAGATGGTTTTGTGGTTTATTGTAATGCCTCCAAAGTTGGTTTGGGTTGTATTTTGATACAGAGAGGTAAGGTCATAGCCTATACCTCTAGACAGCTTAAGCCTCATGAAAAGAATTACCCAACCTATGATCTTAAGTTAGTTGTTGTTATGTTTTCTTTTAAAATCTGGAGACACTATTTGTGTGGAGTGCATGTTGATGTGTTCACAAATCACAAAAGCTTACAGTATGTTTTTACTCAGAGGGAGTTGAATTTTTAGTAGAGAAAATGGTTAGAATTGTTGAAAGATTATGATATGAGTGTATTGTATCGTCCAAGCAAGGCCAATGTAGTGGCAGACGCCCTTAGTAGATTGTTTATGGGCCGTGTTTCTCATGTGGAGAAAGAAAAGAAGGATTTAGTAAGAGAATTTCATTGATTAGCTAGATTGGGTGTTAGGTTGGTTGCCTCAGCTGGAGGGAATGTTTAGGTTCAAAGTAGTTCCGAATCTTCCCTAGTTTCAGATGTAAAGGAGAAGCAATATAAGGATCCTAGTTTGGTCAAACTAATGGAGTCAATTAAAGATCAAAAGGTAGAGGTTTTCTCCCAAGGGGGAGATGGTGTGTTGAGATACCAGAGTAGATTGTGTGTGCCTTGTGTTGATGATTTGAGGCAGCGGATTATGGCAGAAGCGCATGGTGTGCATTATTCTATCCATCCTAAAGCTACCAAGATGTACCACGACTTGTGAGAAATCTGTTGGTGAAGTGGTATGAAAAGAGAAATATCAGAGTTTGTAGCCAAGTGTGAAACTTGGCAACAGGTTAAGGTAGAGCACCAAAGACCTGGTGGTGCATTGCAAGAGTTTGGCATCCCCACTTAGAAGTGGGAAGAGGTGAATATGGATTTTTGTGACTGTTTTACCCTATTTGCGTCATAAGCATGACTCGATTTGGGTTATTTTAGATAGACTGACTAAGTCAGTGAATTTCTTTCTAGTTCACACATCTTACACGGCTGATGATAATGCTAAGTTGTATATCTGAGAGATGGTTAGATTTAATGGAGTTCCTTTATCTATCATCTCTGATAGGGGTATTCAATTTACCTCTTAATTTTGGAGAGCCTTTCAGAAGGGTCTTGGTACCCAAGTTTATCTCAGTTCAGTTTTTTATCCGCAGATAAATGGTCAAGCAGAGAGGACCATGCAGACTTTAAAGGATATGTTGAGGGCATGTGTTCTTGATTTCAAAGGTAGTTGGGATGAGCATTTTCCATTGATTGAGTTCACTTACAATAATAGTTATCATGCTAGTATTCAGATGGCTCCGTTTGAAGCTCTTTATGGGCGAAGATATAGATTGCCAGTTAGTTGGTTTAAAGTGGGTGAGTTAGTTTTGATTATGCTAGATATGGTGTTTGAAGCCATTGAGAAAGATCGGTTAATTAGAGAGAGGTTGAAAGTAGCTCAAAGTCGTCAAAAATCTTATACAGATGTAAGAAGAAGAGATCTTGAGTTTGAGGTTGATGATCTTGTGTATTTGAAAGTTTCACCCATGAAAGGGGTGAAGAGGTTTGGCAAAAGGGGGAAACTTAGTCCCTGTTATGTAGGTCCCTTCTATATTTTGAGTCGTGTTGGGAAGGTAGAGTATGAGCTTGAGCTACCCACAGATTTATCCTCAGTTCATCCAATGTTTCATGGGTCCTTGTTAAAGAAGTGCTTGGATGATTCAACCATTACAGTTCCTCTAGAAAGCACAGATATTCAGAATAACCTTTATTACGAATAAATTCCAGTATATATTCTTAATCATCATATTCGTAGACTAAGGAACCGTAACGCCCCGAGTATGATACCCCGAATGCTATAGGTACTTATGATTCTAAAGGACCATAAGTTAACCCTTTTTTGGTACATGTAACTGAGCACTACATAATATACTGCAAACATATGGAAAACAACTAGCTAAAACTTGCCATAAGGTTCAAAAACTAAAATACAACTGAATAAAGTATCAAAAATACTAAAGCAACTGTCTGAACATCTAGTTTATAAAGCCTCTAAACTGTCTGAACTGTGGAGTTGATGGGACAATCCCCCAACTAACATCGTCTATTGAATTACTAAATCTAATGCAATACTGCAATAAGAGAATATCCTCGGATGATAAGGAGTCACTGCAAAGTCTAAAACTGCTGACTGAATATGAACTGCTAAGGATGCTCAAGAGCTCGTGTTTCTGAACCTATGGTATAAAACACCATAGCTCAAGAAAAAGTATGTGTCAGTACGTGAGAATATACTGGTATGCTAGATGAGGTAAGTCTAAATGCAAGGGCTCATATGCATGAACTAAAGTTGATTGAATAACATGAGTATACTAAATGATGAAGACATACATAAACGCATAAACTATAGCTAAAATTGTAGTAACACTGAATACTGAGTTCAAACAACTAGATTTAAGATAACTGGGTTTACTGATGACTGCTATCTGAATTTACTGGTACTGAATTCTGAATACTGATTCACTGACATCTAATTTTACTAACACTGGGATACTAAATAACTGAGTATGCTGATATTAATATCTAAGTTTTTTTATACTAATTGACTATATCTGAGATCATTCCTATCTAACGGGTGATCTCTGAATCTACTGATGTTGATAATGATTTACTGTGTTAGAGATCAGTCCTATCTAACGAGTGATCTCTGAATTCTACAAAACTATCTAAGTTCCTTACCATGCTGTGTAACTGTATCTGACAGTCCTAAATTTGTATAACTGAACTGAGTTCTATCACTAAGACTGAATCTGAAACTAAGACTGTGGGAAGTAGATTCTAATCGATATGCCTCGAATTTGAAATAGTGGGCTCCAACCTATAACCCCAGATGGAAGGGTGTCAGTACCGTGCCACGGGTAAAGACAACTGCTATGGAGTTAACCCTAATCTAGCGGGTGACTCATGAGATTAGTCCTGCACTAATGGGTAATCCCAGAGTATGCCAGTCCTATCTAACAGGTGACATCGTATACCTACACTGGCTAAGTAGTTTTGGAACTTAGGGATTGCTCCTAGGGATCTCAGTCCTGTCTAGCAGGTGAACCCCCATCCCTAGGCTCGCTCGGTGTTGAATCTTACTCCCAACTGAACTAATTCTTAAACTAAATTGTTACTGATCATACTGGTTAACTGAACTGGACTGAGGCTACTGAGTTTTGTTGACTGATGGAATACTACTGGATTCTATCATCTGACTGAATACTACTGAGTTCTGAATCGAGTACTTGAATGCTATTGAGGTCTGAACCGCATACTAAACAGGAATAGACTGACACTGAGACTACTGAGTCTTTCTAAGTTTTATAACTGATGTCATCTCAAATGGTAACTTGGACTGATCGGCAACTCCGACGTCGGAGACGGCGTTGACCCGTCAGCATAGGTAAGCACTAATCCATCTTTTTCATTATCTCCCTCCCTAGTTCTCTCTCTCCTCGCCGATCTCTCTCGAGTTTTCTTTTTCACTTTTGCTACTACTATCGATGGCAGATCTAGGGTTTTCGCTGTCAGAACTCTAGAGATGGCGTAGGTTGTAACTCCAGTGATAGACGGGTTAAAACAGTGGGTGACAATGACAACCAGCGACCAGCTATCAATAATAGCAACGATACACACCAATGACTTTCCAACAAGGCCCTGACAGACTCTTTCCGACGACTCAAGTTCGGCAACCTTTTCGATAATAAGTTTGCCGCAACCAGAAAAGCAGGAGAACTTTCATGACATCTAAACTTATTATTTTAGTTACTCTTTACAGTATAGTTTCATTGTATTGCTATTTCCTATTGTTTTCTAGTATATGCCTGCTGCTTTTATACTATTTTTGTTACTATTGCTCTGTTTGCTTGTCTGTTTGCTACTAGTCTTTTTGGTTTGTGTTTTGTTTTTGAGTAGTGGCTGAGGGGGTTGATGATGGAATAGGGTCATTTTCGAGGGGGTTGAGGGGGTTGGGGATGGGACCTATTTTGGGAGAGGGGAGATAGAGGAGGGCAGAGGTAGGTATGGGTTTAAGCTAGGTGTTTGGGCTGGTTCGGTGAGGGGTAGGAGAGGAAGGCGAGAGGTGAGAGGTGATAGGTTGAGGGTAGGGTCTTGGAATATTGGGACCCTTCAGGGTAAGTCCATTGAGTTAGTGAAGATTCTCAGGAAGAGGAGAATCAATATTGCATGTGTGTAGGAGACTAAGTGGGTAAGGTCTAAGGCTAGGGATGTGGATGGGTACAAGTTGTGGTACTCAGGTAGTGACAGGCATCAAAATGGAGTAGGAATCTTAGTGGATGAAGAGCTTAGAGGGCAGGTGGTGGAGGTTAAGAGGATCAGTGATAGGCTGATGATGGTTAAGTTGGTCGTTGAGGGGTTTACACTGCATGTGTATGGTGTTTATGTGCCCCAAGTGGGCTTGGATGAGGAGGTGAAGGCAAGCTTTTAGGAGGCTTTGGACGAGGTAGTGAGAAACGTGCCTAGCTCAAAGAAGATTATTTTAGCGGGGGACTTCAATGGGCATATTGGGGCATATTCGGGAGGTTATGATAATGTTCACGGAGGATTTGGTTTTCGCGATAGAAATGGTGAGGGGTTACCCTATTGGATTTTGCAAGGGCTTTAATGCTGGTGGTTGTAAACTCGATCTTTCTAAAGAAGGAGGATCATTTGATTACCTTTCGAAGTGCTTTAGCAAAAACTCAGATTGACTTTCTGCTACTTAGGAAGGGTGATAAAGTTCTATGTAGAAACTGTAAAGTCATTCCGAGTGAGCATCTTTCGACTCAAAACAAGCTTCTGGTGATGGACTTATTTATCAAGAAGAGTAGGAAGAGTAGGGTCAGAGAGGGCCAACCTAGAATCAAGTGGGGTGGTTTGACGCCAGTCAGTGCACTGGAGATAGGGGTGAGGGTGGTGGGGATGGGAGCATAGGATTATAGGGGGGACATGGATGGTATGTCGGATAAGGATGTCAGCTGCACCAAGGAGACGGCTAGAGAGGTGTTGGGTGTCTTGAGTGGTTGGGAAGGCCGACATAAGGGGGACTGGTGGTGGAATGAAGAAGTTAAGAAGAAAGCGGAGACTAAAAAGGAGGCATATGTTAAGATGATAGAGAGTAAAGATGAAGAGGAGAAGCGCGTGAACAGGGAGGCTTACAAAGTGACAAAGAAAGAGGCTAAGTTAACTATTACGGCTGCTAAGACAGCATCTTTTGAGAGCTTGTACGCGGGGTTAGAGGAGAAAGCTAGGGAAAAAAAGTTTTATAGGCTTGCTAAGGCTAGGGAGAGGAAGGGTCAAGACCTCAATCAAGTGAAGTACATTAAGGGGGAGGACAAAAGAGTTTTGGTGGAGGATGTTCATATTAAGAAGAGATGGAAGGAGTATTTTCATAGACTTTTAAACGGGGAGGGAGACAGAGGCATTGTGCTAGGGAAGCTGGAGCGCTCGGAGGAGAGCCATGATTTCAGCTACTATAGACGTTTTAAGGTTGAGGAGGTCAGAGAGGCGATTCGTAGAATGCGAAGGGGTAGGGCGATGAGGCCGGACGAGATTCTGGTGGATTTTTGGAAGTATGCTGGTGAGGTGGGTTTAAGGTGGTTGATAGATTTATTTAACGTCATTTTCAAGATTACAAGAATGTCTGAGGCTTGGAGATAGAGTACGATGATTCTGTTATATAAAAACAATGGCGATGTTCAGAGTTGCAACAACTATAGGGGTATTAAGTTATTGAGTCACACTATGAAGATTTGGGAGAGGGTGGTTGAGCGGAGATTGAGGAGAGTAGTGTCTATTTTGGAGAATTATTTTGGTTTTATGCCTGGTCGCTCAACGACAGAGGCAATCCATCTGGTGAAGATATTGGTAGAGCAGTATAGGGAAAGGAAGAGGGATTTGCACATGGTGTTCATCGACTTAAAGAAGGCGTATGACAAAGTCCCTAGGGAGGTTCTTTGGAGATGCTTAGAGGTGAGAGGTATTCCAGTAGCGTACATCAAAGCTAGTAAGGACATGTATGATAGAGGGAAAACTCGGGTGAGGATAGCGATAAGTGACTCAGGGCATTATCCAGTTGATACAGGTCTGCATCAGGGTTCGACTCTTAGCCCTTTCCTTTTTGTGGTGGTGATGGACGTGTTGATGTGGAGTATTTACGGTGATTTGCCTTAGTGTATGTTATTTGCGGATGATGTAGTGCTGATTGATGAGATGCGGGGCAGGGGGTGAATGAGAAATTAGAGGTTTGGAGGCAAACCCTAGAATCTAAGGGGTTCAGGTTGAGTAGGTCCAAGACGGAGTATTTGGAAAGCAAGTTTAGTGATGCGAGTCAGGAGTATGAAGTGGTGGTGAGGTTAGATTCCTAGGTTGTTTGTAAGAGGGATAGTTTTAAGTATCTTGGGTCTATTATCTAGGGGAATGGCGAGATTGATGAGGATATCTCTAAATGTATTGGAGCAGGGTGAATGAAGTGGAAGCTCACTTTGGGAGTGTTTTATGATAAGAAGGTTCACCTTAAGCTTAAAGGAAAATTCTACAGAGTGGCAGTCCGTCCGGCCATGCTGTATGGAGTGGAGTGTTGTCCAGTCAAGAACTCCCACATCCAAAGACTGAAAATGGTAGAAATAAGAATATTTTGATGGATGTGTGGACTTACTAGAGGGGATAGATTTAGGAATGTGACTATTCAAGAGAAGGTGGGAGTGGCTTCGGTGGAGGATAAGATGTGAGAAGGAAGGTTGAGATAATTTGGGCATGTGATGAGGAGGAGCACGGATACCCCAGTTCGGAGGTGTTAGAGGCTGTCCTTAGATGGATTCAGGAGGAGTAGAGGTAGGCCAAATAAATACTGGAGGGAAGTGATTATACATGACATGGAGCAGTTGCAGCTCACTGAGGACATGACCCTAGATAGGAAGGTGTGGAGGTCGCGGATTAGGGTGGAAGGTTAAGGCGAGTGTATGGATTGTGGATAGGTGTTAGGAGTGCGAGTGTGTATTCGGACAGTAATTCCAGGCCTGTGTCCTTGAGTAGGAGCCTTTAGGCAGGTGACTTTGGGTGGGGTGGGTAAGTGGGTGTCCTAGTTCTTATTTATTATTTCGTATTGCTCGTATTTCTCTTATTTCGTACTTCACTGATATTTATTTCTATTATTTCTTATTTCTGCATGCCAACCTTTCCTGTTATATGTTCCAATACGATCTTGGTGTTTTATTCAAGATTCTGAGCTGAGGGTCTATCGAAAATAGCCTCTCTACTTCTTCGGAGGTAGTGGTATGGACTGCGTACATCTTACCCTCCCCAGACCTCACTTTGTGGGAATACACTGGGCCTGCTGTTGTTGTTGTTGTTGTTGTTTCTAAGTTCTGTAACTGACTGAGTCCTGTTGATCATTGTACGACTGAGATTATCTTGAAAACTGACTCCGCTCTAGGCATACAGCTAAATTGTCGGGTACAAGTACCCCTAGAACTCGATAGCATGTAAATAATAAGACATGACAATTCTTGAATAGCATACAATAGTTTATCATTCACCATACAATCAATAAGGCATCTCTTCAAGCACTTGAAAATCATAAACTTGTACATGCATAGGAATACATGCAATATAGAATAATTCATTCACTAAGTCCTTTCAACAAACACTAGGCATGCATTAACTTATACATAATTGGGGATTTCATACTAACATGCTATAATGACTCTATTTTCTTCACATAAGCATTTTATCAAACATATAGGGATCATGCTTTAGTTATACAACAAATTCTACACCTAATTATCATGGATATATCAATCAACATGCAACTTGAAGGGGTTTTATCATGAGTATCACATAAATATCACATAGTAGGATCAAAGCTTGGGACTTTGTAATCACAACATGAATTAAAACTCAACAACAACAAGAACTTCAATTTCAATTCACATGAATCATGAAAAACTCAAATATATATAATCTTTGAATTTAGATAAGGATTCTTAAACTTCTTGGATGGAAGGGACCTAAGAATCAACACCTAACATACCTTAGTTCTTGATTTTACAAAGATTGACGGAGGAATTTTCTTAAATTTGGATCTCAATTGAAAACTCTAACTTGTTCTTGAGAGAAATTGTGATAAACCACTATGTTTTGGGTGTAATAAGGCTGAATTTCTGTGTATGGGTTTATATAGGGGGTAGGAAATTGACCGTTTTGCCCTTGAAAGCACGGAGGTGGAATGCTGAAATTTTTGGCCCAAGGGAGTACCCAGGGTGGCGCCCTGCCTAGCCCAGGGGATTATCTTGTGCGGTGCCCTGCCTATCCCAGGGGACTAGCCAGGGTGGAGCGGGCTAATCACCCCGAGCTACTATTTTAGGCAACCAAACATGCCCTTACACTATTCGAAAAATTCCAAAACTCACTCGAGATGTACTATTTACTTTTCCCATCGTGAATCAACTTAAAAATCAACAAACGGAGGTCGGGAAGGTCACAAAATAAATTATCAAAGTTTGAAGGCTTATCAAATGAAAAATTTCCAACACTTCGTCAAATTTTCTTAGTGTGAAGCTTCTCTTATCATGCTTTAAAGAGCTCTAACGACTAAGAAAATTTGTGGGGTATTATAATATCTCCCCCTTGAGAACATTCATCCTTGAATGAGACTGACTAAGCTGAAATTACTGATAGACTAAACTTACTTGGGGGACGTGAACATCTGAAATATGACTACATAACTGGAACTACTGATACACTAAAATTTCATACTGGACATGCATATCTGATGCATGACTATTTGACGGAATTCTTATGTTGAGCATGCATATCTGATGCATGGAATACATGATTGAGTTGATTCTCGTGAAAGCATGACTGAAATATGCAATGATAACTGATACTAACTTAGTAAGAAATATCTGAACATACAACTGAATGGCTTCAAGGACATGAAAGCATCGGGGAAGTATAGGGTATCTCCTTCTTGGGATACTATGTCCCTCTAAGAATGCTTACTTTACTGAGATACTGGGAAAACTTAGGTGATGCACAAGGCACCTACGAATTAGATCATAACTAAACATATAGGACCTGAAACAATGCATGACTCATAAAATGAGTTGATCTTGCAACTACTGGGACTTTCTATCTTGGAATAGTTTCATTTCTGAGATTTCTGATAGCATGACTAGATGGAAAGATGAGAAAACAAACTATATGAATCTGACTGTCTAACTGCTAAACTAACTTGCTGGCTTTACTAATTAACTCATGATGAAAACTTAATCTCAAATGGGAGCAAAGGATCTAATAATACGTATCATGAAAATGAAAGGCTTAAAACGTACCCGAATTTATGTTAGGGAAATTTCCCTGATCATGGTGAGTCTAGAGTGCATAAAATCTGTTCTGACACTGACCACTAGTGGTACTGGAAGTGGTGCCCTGTTGACGTAAATATCTACCCCTCTAAGCCATTACTCTACACTCGCACAACTTGTGGCCTAGCTTACCACATCCAAAACATACCTCACTACCTGCTCTGCATGCACCTAGATGATTTTTGCCACACTCTTCATAAAGTAGATGGGTACGATTATTTATCACACTACCTGGGTTTTGGAGCCTGGCACCCCATCATGACTGTCATCCCTGAACTTTGGTACTGGTGCACTAGCTGAGGATAGAGCTAGAACTGAAAACTTCTGACTATGCTGAGAACGGTTACCACTCTGTGACCCTGGCTGAGAAAAACTAAAACTACCTATTATGGCTATCTTATTCACTATCTCTCTTTCCTTAGATTTTTCTGCCTCAATCTACTGAGTGTGCATCATCAACCTAGAAAGATCCATGTCCCTATTGAGCATAGCAGTCCTACACTCCTTAACCACCAACCCCAACACACCGGTCACAAACTTACTCATGCTTGACCTAGGGTCAGCCATATACTCAGGGACATACTTAGACAACTGATTGAACTTAAGAAAATACTCCTTCACTGTAATAGAGCCTTGCCTCAGGTTCATGAACTCTTATACCTTAGCTTCCCTTATCTCAAGTGGGATAAACTTATCTAAGAACGCACCCTGAAATATCTGTCAAGTCATAGGAGTTGCATCCTCCCCTCTAATCTTCTTCCATATCACTACCCAATTATGAGCAACATCCTTCAACCTATAGGATGCCAATTTTACACTCTCCTCTTCTAAAATATGCATAACTTGGGCGTTCTTCATCTCATCAAGATAAAGCTATGGGTCCTCACCTGCTATTGACCCAAAGAATTCTGGCAGGTTCATTCACATGAAATCTCTGACTTTGGTTGAGGCTAAATTTCTATATTGCTGAGATGGGTCTACAGCCTAATGTTTACCCTGAATATTAGTTGTCACAGCATGGGCTAGCGCCTGAAAAACTGCCCGAAACTCTGCATATAACACATTTTCATTCAAGGGATCTACGGGCTGAGGTGGCTGGTTATCCTTCCTATGGGCATTAGCCCTCTGGGGAGGCATATTCTGTAAATGAAAGGAAGAAATGGATTAGACTGAGAGTTTAACTTAAGCTCATGCTTACTCGCACGACATAAATACTGAAAGAGGGGAAATTGTTCCTAAAACATCTCATAGCCTCCTATACATAAATGTGGCGTACAACACACCCACGCACAAGACTCTACTAGATGCGGTTTTCAGACTTTCTAGGACGCTATTGAACCTTAGGCTCTGATACCAAGTTTGTAACGCTCCGATTCTGGTACCCCGGATGCTAGCGGTGCTTATGATCTTGAAGGACCACAAGCTAACCCTTTTCTTGTACCTGTAACTGAGCACTGCATAATATATTATAAAAATGCAGAAAACAACTAGCAAAAACTTACCATTAGGTTTAAAAACTAAAATATAACTAAATAAAGTATCAAAAATACTAAAGCAATTGTCTGAACATCTAGTCTGAAAAACCTCTAAACTGTCTGAACTGGGGAGTTGATGGGACAATCCCCTAACTAACTCTGTCTACTGAAATACTGAATCTAATGCAATACTAAAAAAAGAGAATATCCTCGGATGATGAGGACTCGTTGCTAAGCCTATTGCTGCTGACTGAATCTGAACTGCTGAGGATGCTCGGGAGTTTGTGTTTCTGAACCTATGGTATAAAACACCATAGCACAAGAGAAAAGTATGTGTCAGTACGTGAGAATATACTGGTATGCTAGATGAGGTAAGGCTAAATGCAAGGGCTCATATGTATAAACTAAAACTGACTGAATAACATAAGTATACTAAATAATGAAGACATTCATGAACGCATAAACTATAGCTAAAATCATAGTAACACTGAATACAGAGTTCAAACAACTGGATTACTGATAACTGGGTTTGCTGATGACTGCTATCTGAATTTATTGATACTGAATTTTAAATACTGATTCACTGATATTTAATTTTACTAACACTGGGATACTGAATAACTGAGTCTACTGATATTGATATCTGAGTTTTTTATACTAATTGACTATATCTGAGATTAGTCCTATCTAGCGGGTGATCTCTGAATTCTATGGAACTATCTAAGTTCCTTACTATACTGAGTGACTGTATTTGACAGTCCTGAATCTATATAACTGAACTGAGTTCCATCACTGAGACTGGATCTAAAACTGAGACTGTGGGAAGCAGTTATCTAACTGACATACCCCGAATTTGAACTAGTAGGGTCCAACCTTTAACCCCAGCTGTAAGGGTATTAGTACCACGCCACAGGTAAAGACAACTCCTATAGAGTCAGCCCTAATCTAGCAGGTGACTCCTGAGATCAGTCCTGCTCTAACGGGTGATCCCTGAGTATGTCAGTACTATCTAACGGGTGACATCTCATACCTATGTTGGCTACGTAGTTTTGGAACTTAAGGATTTCTCCAAGGATCTCAGTCCTATCTAACGAGTGAGCCCCCATCTCTAGGCTCGCTCGATGCTGAATCTTACTCCCAACTGAAAGAAACTGAACTAATTCTTAGACTGAACTATTACTGATCGTACTGGTTAACTGAACTGGAATAAGGTTACTGAGTTTCATTGACTAACGGAATACTACTGAATTTTGTCATATAATTGAATACTACTAAGTTCTGAGCTGAATACTTAAATGCTAGTGAGGTCTGAACCGCATACTGAATAGGAATAGACTGACACTGAGATTACTAAGTCTTTCTAAGTTCTGTAATTGGCTAAGTCCTGCTGATCATGGAACGACTGAGATTATCTTATAAACTGACTCAGCTCTAGGCACACAGCTAAATTGTCGGGTACAAGTACCCCCAAGACTCGACAGCATATAAATAATAAGACATAACAATTCTTGAATAGCATACAATAGTCTATCATTCACCATACAATCAATAAGACATCTCCTCAAGCACTTGAAAATCATAAACTTGTACATGCATAGGAATGCACACTAATATCTCATAATTCATCCAATAAGGAATGCACATGAATAGGAATACATGCAACATAGTATAATTCATTCACTAAGTCCTTTCAACAAACACTAGGCATGCATTAACTTATACATAATTGGGAATTTCATATTAACATGCTATAATGACTCTATTTTTTTCACATAAGCATTTTATCGAACATATAGGGAGCATGCTTTAGTTATACAACAAATTCTACATCTAATTATCATTGATACATCAATCAACATGCAACATGAAGGGGTTTTATCAGGAGTATAACATAAATATCACATAGTAGGATCAAAGCTTGGGACTTTGTAATCACAACATGAATTAAAACTCAACAACAACAAGAACTTCAATTTCAATTCACATAAATCATGAAAAACTCAAATATATATAATCTTTGAATTTAGAAAGGTATTCTTGAATTTCTTGGGTGGAAGGAACCCAAGAATCAACACCTAATATACATTAGCTCTTGATTTTATGAAGATTGACGGAGGAATTTTCTTAAATTTAGATCCTCAATTGAAAACCCTAACTTGTTCTTGAGAGAAATTGTGATAAACCACTATATTTTGGGTGTAATAAGGCTGAATTTTATGTTTATGGGTTTATATAGGGGGTAGGAAATTGACCTTTTTGCCCTTGAAAGCACGGAGGTGGAATGCTGAAATTTTTGGGCCAGGAGAGTACCCAGGGCGACGCCCTGCCTAGCTCGGGGGATTATCCTGGACGGCGCCCTGCCTATCCCGGGGGACTAGCTAGGGCAGCGCGGGCTAATCGCCCTGAGCTACTATTTTGGGCAACCAAACATGCCCTTACATTATCCAAAAAATTCTGAAACTCACCGAGATGTACTATTGACTTGCCCAATCATGAATCAACTTAAAAATTGGCAAACGGAGGTCGGGAAGGTCACGAAATAAATTATCAAAGTTAGAAGGCTTATGAAATGAAAAATTTCCAACACTTCATCAAATTTTATAAGTGAGAAGATTCTCTTAGCACGTTTTAAAGAGCTCAAATGACTAAGAAAATTTGCGGGGTATTACAGGAATAAAAAAGTTTCCTTGGTCAAAGTTCTATGGCGAAATCAATCCGTTGAGGGTGCTACTTGGGAAGCAGAAGCAGACATGTGTACCAAGTATCCTCATCTCTTTTCCACGAACTCAGATTCAGTTGAAGGTAATAGTTTTCCTTTATTCAGTTCTTTTTCAGTTTCAGATTCAGCTATATATAGTTATTTTCATAAGAATTCATGCACTTACAGATAAGTTCAGTAGTTCGTTATATTTGAGATGCGGTCATTCAGTTTATTTTAGTTATGCATGATAGCTTATAGCCTCAGATCCCTCAGTATTCTCAGCTTAACTAGCCACATTCGAGGATGAATGTTCTCAAGCGGGAGATATTGTAATACCCCATACTTTTCCTAGCTTGAATTCATCCTTAGAATGTTAAGAGATAGCTTCCTAAATGAATAACATCTATTTCATATAGAATTTTCCAGATTTAGACCTCCCATTGTGTGGGAAATTTAATAAGTTTTCCATCAATACCAAATTCGCCCAATTTCGATACTCAATTGAGGAATTAGAACATTTTTAAATTGACAATGTGTCACCTAGGCACTTGGAGCATCGCGGAGGTGGGTAAAATGATGATTGTCAAATTCCAGTGGCCCTCTATGATAGCCGCGCATCGCGGAGAAGCACAAATTCCCAATTGTCCCATTCAGTAGATCGACGCAATATTGGCTTATCGTGGAGAGGGTTAATTTCCCAGTTGTTGATTTCTAGTAGCCCGGCGTGATATTGCCATATTGCGCCAGTGGAAAAATGGAATTCCAAAGGGGCACCACGATGGTGGTGTGTCCCGGAGTCAGTCCAGTTCCCAATTGTCCTATTTTCAGTGAGCCACCGCGATTGTGGCACGTCGCAGTGGCTACCCAAATCAAAAAAATGTTACGTTTTCCAGCTCCGCTTAGAAGTTTAAAAAGAATATTTTGGTAAATTCCCAATCCCCCAATCCATTCAAAACACAAGATTTATCATATTCATAGCACTTTGTGCTCATTATTCATCATTCTCTTCAAAAGCAAAACCCTAGAGCTCTAAAACCTCTTCTCCAAGAAATCAAAATCCTCCATTGATTCTCCAAGAAAGCTTAATATTGAGAATTCTCTAGGCAAGATAATCAAGAATCCATCTCCAAGAACTCAATTAAGAGTCAATAATTCAAGTTTCTTCATCTGATCGTCTATCAAGGTATGTGGAATTTTTGAACAAGGATTTTCTTCCATCCTTGTACCCAAAACGAAGCTTTTAATTACAAATTCATATGATTTTGAATGTTTATACATGATTTTAAATTAGGGTTCATACCCCTTGTTCCCACTTATAAGATTATGAGTTTTTGAATGATTTTAGAAGTTGAATTGCATGTCTATGTTCATATTTTCATGCATATTGTAGAAATTTCAAGATTTTAAGTTGATCTATGAATGTTTACATCACCAAGCATGAATATTATGATGTTTTAACATGATATTGAAGCATGAATTACTATCCCAATATTGATTATTATGATTTCAAGAAAGATAATGCTTTGAGCATCTTATGAGCAGATTATTTATAGTTTTTTAGTAAATATTTGATTTTTCGATCACTGGTTTAACTTTGGAATTTATTTTATAGATTATTGTAGTTTATAGAACTCAGAACAGCTTTATTTACAGATTTACTCAGATAAATGCATAACTAGTTTTTTATATAAACCCTTATGCTAGTTTTAAAAAGTGGATTTCCAATGGTTTGACCATACAGATTTAAGAGGGAGTAGTATTTAGCACCGAGTGAGAAGTATAGGATTGGTGTGCCCTATCTTCTACAGAACCACGAGCCAACGTAGGTACTAATTGAGATTATTTCTATTTCTATATGAATGACAGATTTAGCTATTGATCTATCACATGGAAAGTAGGTTATACTCCCTAGCAAGAGTATGACACCTCTCCCCAGCGTGAGATTTCATCCTTAAGAGGACGAGATATTGGACTCCATGTAGCTCTCATGGTTTATGTCGGTTAAGAGAACCTCCCTTGCAGAATAGTATTTTCCTAATAGTAAAGTTTAACAGAAAATATTTACGAAAAAGTTTTTAGAAAATGAAGTGTAAAGGCTCACAAAGTTTACTCAGATTATGCTTTACAAAAAGATAACAGTTACAGACTTCAGTTTTTAGATTTTAGATTTTTGAAGTGAGCTCTTTCTACACTTAGACAGTATGATTTACAGATAGAATACAAGTATAGCTTTCAGAATTAAATGTTATGACTCACTAGATTTATAAAGTATGATTGATTTATTATTCATGATCTCAGTATTTTAGATATTCCAGCTTATGTGAGTCATTTACATTTAGCATGCATTGTTTTATAAATTATGATGATGAGATAATGTTTTTACTGATGCATTTCACCCCCATATACTCAGTGCATCCTCAAAGTACTGATCTATATATATGTATATGTGATACACTGTCTCATAATGTAGGATCAGGTGCTCAGCATCAGCAGCATGAGTAGTTCGAGCATCTACATCTACATCCTACAGTTGGTGAGTCCTCATAGTTCGGGGACTTGCTCACTCAGATTTTGCAGTTTATCAGTTTACTTAATTTAGTATTCTTTTCAAATAGTGCGAGTTAGCTGGAGGTTTGTCCCAGTGACTCTCTATATGTTAGTAGTAAAGGTTTGTCAGACTACTTGTTATGATTTAACTTATTCAGTATTGATGTTTCATACATTATATTCAGATTATTCTTTGTTATTTCAGATAGTGTCCGTATTCAGTATGATTTTCATGTCTATATTACCTTGATTATGAGATTTATATCTAGTAGAAGGCAAACAGGGTTAGCTTAAGGCTACTCGTAGTCATGAGCATCGTGTGACATCTCGTGATCAGATTTCGGGGTGTTACAAGAGATCACACTTTAAAAAAACTATATATTTTTATTTTTATAAAATCAAATAATAGCTTACAATTTATTTAAATTGCCCTAATTAAAATTAAAATATAATATTCTTCAATGCTTATTTTAACATCAAGTTAAACACATTTTTTTGAATTAAATAAATAATTTTAATATTTTTATTTTTCAATTTTATTTGAAAATTGTACAAGAGGATAAATTAAAATTATAAGTGTCAGTACATTAACATTTTTTATAGTATCTTACGAGCAATATTTTCTTAAAAGTATAGTCCTTTTACCTTATATGTCATATAATTAAAAGAAAATAGCGTATTTATATTATGGAGATAAGAGATTGTTTTCATCCATATAATACATTATATATTCGTTTTCATAACAAATAATATAAAAATACTAAAGATACATTATTGATAGTTGAAAATAATATATAAAAAAATAGAGCACAAATCAAATTAATACTGATGGAGTTAAAATTTTATTAGAGAGATTTAAAAAAATATATGTTATTTAATGTTAGTTTAAAGAAATTTTACATGTAGGTTAATTTATCTATTATATCGTACTCTCTTCATTCCTTTTTATTTACTCTATTTGGATTAGACACATACTTTAATAAATCTCTTACTCACTTTAATAAATCTCTTACTCCTATAAAATTAAAAGTAATTTCACTAACATACTCCTAATTAAAGTTTATACCTCTTTCCAAATCAGTAATGATCATATTTATTGAACAAAGGCATAATAGGGAGATTTTGTTCAAACTATTTTGATAGATTAAAGGATCAAATATTTAGGAATATAAGCACAGCCTAAATGGAGCAAATAAAAAGAAGGAAAAAATACATAGAGTAGCATACCTAAGTATTAAAATACAAAAAATAGCAACAGTTATATCAAATTACACTGTGTAGCATCTACAGCATTATTTTAATGTAGTCCTCTACTTTTAACGCCTAAGAGAAGTAACCGTGCATATTTCCCCTTTTTCACGCCACTATTTTTCTCTTTCCTTATTTTAAAATATTTGTTCCATTTTTTTGGCCATTAACAATCTCTTTCCACTTCAACTTTATTTCAATTTGCACGATTTTAGCACCATCAATAAAGATTATCTTCCTCTATTTCAGGTAACTCTTAATTCAGTTATTGCATGTTAGTGGTTTCTCTTTTTTTTCTACTGTAATACATCTCAAAATCAGATTTTGAGGTGTTTTTGTTTTAATGGTTGAACAAATACCAAAATCACGAACAAATAGTGATATACAAAATATTAATTTGGTGTCTGATTATGGACATCTTTTAGTTTTGGGTTAACTCAAGAAGATGTAGTTAAAGTTGGTTCAAATCCTTTACAGTCAAAAATTTTAGTTGACTCTCAAAATTGTATCGAAGCCACATAAATTGGGATACAAGGAGTAAATATACTATTCGATAATTACGTAAAAATTATTATAAATCACAATAATTAACAACCTAAACTACCATTTTAATAGATAAAAGATCTATTCAACTCTCAAAATTTTATCGGTGCAGCATAAATCATGATAAAATAAAAAATTATCTTATTTAATTATAACTAAATATTTAAAGTAAATCAATTTTATTATTTTAATTGACTTTTATATAGAAAATTAATCTTTTTATTTATTTATTTTAGTAAATTTAAATTTTAAAATTATTTTTTTCTTATATAAAAATACTAATATTTAAACTTAACTTTAAATTTTTAAAGTACAAAATTAATAAATTTACTTTAATAAAATAAATTTCTAATGAATATTTTCTTCGAATTTGTGTTGGGTCAATATGTATCAAGTTAAAAAGAAATAAAGAAAAATATATAGTAAAATTTTATTATTGCGAAAGATAAACATAATGCACTATCCAATAATGTTTAATAATATCATATTTTGCATATGCAAAATATAGCATCCCGTATTTAATTAATAGACTACTCCGATGAGTTATCGATGATTACTATTGGATATGATAAAATTATATTAATTTTTATTGTAATAACATAATCAATCGCTCTTAATTAATTATTATGAATCATCTAGGCATTAAGAAAATAAATAATATTTAATAAAAATAAAATAAACATAAAATATAAAATCAACTCTTGATGTTTTAAATTAAATTGTCGTCTTTCAAACGATGATTTTACTATATCACTCCTTATTATAAGTTATTTATGTATTAGAAAATTAAGAAGAATAAAATGATATGTCAACATAAAATATTTGATTGACTATCAAAATTATATTAGTGCCACATAAATTGGGACGGGACAGAAAAAAATATAAAGCAACATATATTATTTGAAAATAAAATAAAAAGTACTGTAAATAACAATAATTAACAAATTTTTGTAAAAACAATTGATTGATTTCTGCTTCAGCTGCTTCAATCGTGATTTTAATGTATCACTCGTAATTAATTATTATAAGTCACTTATGTATTGAAAAATTAATAATATTGAATCCATGATTTTACTATATCACCTATAATTAATTATTATAGGTTATTTATGTATTAAAAATAAATAATATTTAATTAAAAAATATAAAATAAACATTTATGACATGTCTGATTAAGTTACTTCAATCATGATTTTATTACATCACTCCTATTAATTATTATAATTCATTTATATATTAAAAATTAATACTATTTAATAAAAAAAGTAAAATAGACGTTTATGACATGTCTGCTTCAGCTGCTTCAACCATAGTTTTACTAAATATCACCTCTAACTAATTATTATAAGTCATTTAAGTATTTAAAAATTAATAATATTTAATAAAATAAAATAGATATAAAAATGATAAATTAACTCTTGATATTTTAAATTAACTTGACGCCTTATATGAGGTCCACTTAAATTTTTCAAAAGTACTATTTAAAGTAATTTCACTATGTCACTTCTAATTAGTTGTTGTAACTCATTTAAGACATTTATGTTTCGCTGCTTCAGTCGTGATTTTACTATATCACCCCTAATTAATTATTACGGTCATTTAAGTATTGTGCCACAAAAGTAGAAATAGAAAAAATATTATAAATCACAATGATCAAAATTTTAAATTATTTTAAAAATATAATTGGTTATCGTCGACACAAAACTCTGGACAAAGAGAATAGCATATATTATTCAAAAATTATATAAAAAGTATTATAAATTACAATAGGTAACAACTTAAAATATCTAAAAATAATTTAATATGTCATATATTTCAAAATAATTACATGAAAATTACTAGAAATCACAATAATTAACAACTTAAAAAATTTAGAAGATATAAAATATTTGGTCGACTCTTGAAATTATATTAGTGTCACTGAAATCGGAATAGAAGAAAAGTATTATAAATCATAATAATTGAAAACTTAAATTATTTTTAAAATAAAATTGACTATCAATGCCACAAAAATTTGGACAAGAAAAGTAACGTATATTAATTTGAAAATTACATACAAAAATATTATAAACTACAATAGTTAACAACTGAAATTATCTAAATACATATTAAAACAACGCATGTTGAACTCATGCTAGATTCCGAATAAATCCTAGAAAACATATGCAATCCTTTTATTAAAAAAATTTATTTAAATATATCAAGATTTAAAAAATAAATAAATATCTTAATGTTGGGTCCGTGCTAACACGGGTCAAGCTCCTCTAGTAGTAAAATACATGTAACATAATGGTATTATTTGGAATGGCAAAGTTTGATGGAAAACGTATGAATAGGGAGAGCATTTATCTTTAAAAAAAATAAAAAAATTTACTCCTGATAGAGAGGGAATGTGAATAAAAGGCAATGATAAAAAGATAAAGATAAAAAATAAAGGACAAGTGTAGGTAGTTTTAAAACTGACAAATTTAAAATTGAGCATACTAATTCAAACTGGCAAATTTTAAATTGGGCACACTAATTCAAAAAATAACTGCAACTAAATTCAAAATTTGTTGATTTTGCTTTTTTATTTTTAATGTGTCATTTTTATAGGGATTATGCATGTGAGAGTTAATGCTTTTTAAATTATTATTTTTATATTTAAATTTTTAATTATGATAAATACTATTTTTTAATAGTGTTGATATATGATAGTTTTTGCCTCTTTTATTAGATATAAATAGATAGATATTTAAGTTATCAGATTTTATTTGTCATTATTACTCAAAAACAAAATATTTTAAAAGTGTAATACAAAAATCTTAAAATATTATTGAATAAACTGTGCAGTGAAGAAAACTGTTTTTCTCTAGTGAATGTTTTGTTGTTGTTTTTGTAATTGTCCTCCGAAAAATCTCTTCTATACCTCTTGAATGTGTGCGTGATTATATATGTGCATTTGTGTGTAGTGTATCTTGTGTTTGTTTGTGTGGTTAGTGGGTGAGAGATTGATTAGTTATCTAAATCTTAATGAGTAATTGTCTTGAATTCAAACTCAGAAGGTTCACTCCAGTTCAAAACTGTAGTCTATAGCAGGGGCGGATCTACGTGGCAGTGAGGAAGTTCACCCGGGCGGATCTACGTGGCAGTGAGGGAGTTCACCCGAACCCCCTCAACCGAAAAATTACACTGTATATATAAAGTCAAATTTAAATTATATGAATATAAAGACATTAATGAATCCCCTCAACACAATTAAAATGCATAGCTCAATGACCAAGGGGGTTCATTTCAATGCTTGAAGTTGTGAGATTGATTCTCACTTCAAGCAGGCTTTGGTGTTATTTTTGGAAAGCTTTTCTCTCTCTCACTCTTTTTATTTAATGTGTAACGGGCTTGGCCTTTTTCACCCTACCAATTGGGCCTTGATTAACATAAATTAATTAGCCCATTTAATCTATTTATGTGCATGTATCATTTAGTTAAAATATATATATATATATATATATATATATATATATATATATATATATACTATGCACATTTCTTTTTATATATTTCATGTTACATTTGTTCAAAATAATTTAATATATTTGACTAATTTTATATAGTACAATTTTTTTTTTTGAATTTGTCAACTTTTATAGATTATTTTATCGAATTGCATAGTTCGTTCTTTTAAACTATATTTTCTCATTCAATATATTAATATTGATATTGTTTAGTATTTTTTTATTGAGTACTAATTATATATTATAATATAAATAATTCAAAGCTTACACATTTTTAAAATCTTATTTTTTGTAGAGGGAAAGAATTTTTTTTTGAAATAAAATAAAACTGCAAAGTGAAAGTAAGAAAAAGGCACAATATTATTTAAGAAGACTCACAAAGCAAACTGAGAAGAAATGTTAAAAAGGCATGATAAGGCAGCTCAAATTTTAGTGATTGTCCAGTTTACTTTATAATGTAATTTTGATCGAACCCCTTGAACAAAAATCCTGCATCCTCCATTGGTCTATAGTCCTTCAAAATTGTAAAATTTAAAATAACTAATTAAAGAATTTTAAAAATCAATATATATAATTAAAACAATTAAAAAAATAACTAATATAAGGAAATATAAATTCAGAAAAATGATTTTGAAGATAAAAAATTATCCTTGAACTGAATATCAATCATTTCATATTTTCAATTATTTAATTTGAATTTCTACATTTTCATTTTTCATGTTTGGCATTCACATGTGCGTAATTTACGTGTATTTGTTAAATATAATTTGAAAATTTTTTATTGAACTGGTATTAATATTGTTTGAAATTTTGTTTGTAGTTATCTCCTAAACAAATTTGGTGGAAATGTGGTTGTAACTACTAATTTTATTTTATTGGGAAAAAATTTCTTTATTTAACAGTTTTTTAAATTTAAAATAATTTTAAAACTTCCAACTTCAACTATATGACTTTATTTATATAGTATATGAGTTTAAATCTTATTCTTTATATTTTTAAAGTAAAAATTTTACTTATGTTTGTTTTTATCTATCATCATTATATTATTTTTATTTTGTATTATTGTCCTACCAAATGAAATTTTATTAATTTGATATTTGCCTGATTGTTCTTTCTTACTCTTTTTTTTTTTTTTGACTTAAAGAAGCTCTTAATACGTGTTATAGTTGTCCAATTGCAAAAGCATTCTTTATTTTATTTTTTTAAAGCAATAAAATTCTACATACTCAAATGCTTCCATATTTGTTTTAGAATAAATAAAATAAGAAAGAAAGAGAGTAGATAGCTTTTGAAACAACGATGTTATTTAATATAAAATTTTAAAAATGACATAATATTGCAGCAAAGAAGTCAACCTAGAACCAAGAAACATTCTACAATTGTTGTTCATTAAATATATATATCAATCAATATATATATATGTAAAGGAGGATTAGAGGCATGCTGATATGGCATGCCTCACAAGCCAAGAAAAGTATTTATCTTTTTTCTCCTATTTTGATCTTTTTTTTCCAATATGTTTTTTTATGTTTTCTCTTTAATCTTTAATTATTTTTTAATTTTTAATTATTCATTTATGTACTACATTAATTATATATTTATCAAAAACAGTTTAAGAAGGAGACATTTACCTTTTCAACTCAACTACAAATGAATATCCTCATCCTCATCCTAATAAAATTCCCTTTTTTTGCATTCCCTTCATAGAGGTTGCACTATTATACGAGCAAAACCTCTAGCATTACTAATTTTCTCTCTTTATCTTTCCTTCCACCTAATTATTGTGCTATACTGATTTCTTCAATTTCTCGCTCGAATTTCTAGGGGTACTTCTATCACTGATTTCATTCCTCTTTCGATGAGTTTTCATATTCGTCACTGAAAAAATGATAAGTCAATTTATCCCACACAGTTTAGATCTGATTCGATTTTATTGGGATAGTTGACCACAATTTTTGTCTTCTATTTATGACTTTTATTATTAGGTTTATGATTATTTGTTTAACTAAGATTTGTTACTTCATTTTTACTAAATGTCATTTCCTGTTTGTGTTTTTTGTTAATTTAATTTTGAATTCAAAGTGAATTATTTCAGCCTCTGAGGCTGGAGATTAAGGTACGATATTTTTGGCGTACTTGAAAATTTTTGTACGGAATATAAACGCATTTCGTGCTGACTGTAATTATTTGATTTAGAGAAAACTTGCTCAAAGATGAGAAATGGTAAATTGTGTGGATCTACATCATACCAAGCCATGATAATCGGACTTTTATTTTTAATTTGATGTGTTTATTTTTCATTTTAAATTATTTTATGTCGGAGATGTCGCCAAGTCAATCTTGAGAAACAGTGTGAATGATATTACAATTTTATTTCTGAATAAATTGTCACCACCATTATCTTCTTCTTCCCATATTCACAATAAAGTGCATCTAAATGATAGTTTACTTCGTAGGCAGAATTGATTGAGTGGTACAAAAGTGCAAATGTGTCGCATATATTTTTGAACAAGAAATTAGATTTCTATGAAATAGCAGAATGCTAGAGAAAAAATTGAAGGAAATACTAATCGAAAAATTATCGGAGGATGCACCACTGCCACTTATTTATGTGTTTGAAGACGATTACAAAGAGCGGACCGACGTGATGCTTATTTGATGATGATTAGAGATAAAAAGATTGTATGAAGTGAGCAAAAAGAGAAAGAGAAGTCAACTTGCAGAAATCGATGAACAACCAACTTGGACATGCTGATGAATTTGTGAACAAAATTGAGCTGTAAATCATTTGTAATCGAGTCACTGCTAAGATGTATCAAGGTGGTATTGCTGGATATACTATTGATGAAGACGATCCATCATTTGCTATGTTGCAGAAAGTAGGAGCTTTGTTACTTTGGATAAAAAATTTAGGAAGTGCATTAGCAATTTTTGTGCAAATTGTCTTTCCGTTTGCTGTTAAAATGTGTCTTCCAGATTAGTTAGTTGCTTTTCACTTATATTTCAGTTGTTTGCTTTGTGTACTATGTGCATTTTCAAGAACTTGCATTGAAATTTATACTACCAAGTAGTAGATAAGTGGGCTATGTCACACCATTCTTGAAGTAAAAAATTGTACTCCAATTAATATGTGATTTTCTCGTATTTTCCTTTAATGTCCTTTGTATTTCTTCTTCCTTTTTATATTATAATAAAATGACATTTTCTAGATCGAAACAAATTAAAATGTATATATTTGCACCTTTAATTAAGCTAATATATGTTCATTCAGGATTCGTATCTAGTATAATAATTTTGCCTCAAATTAAAATGTATATATTTGCACCTTTAATTAAGCTAATATATGTTCATTCAGGATTCGTATCTAGTATAATAATTTTGCCTCTGACTAATCCCATTTAATAACAGATTATCAAAGAATTTGGTTAGTTATGACTACTTAACATGATCCAAATCAATATGTATATAAAGGATGGATTAAAAAGAAAAATAATTCTAATTTTCGAAATTAAAAAAATCGCTATTTAATGAAGTTTTTTATGACCGCGCAAAGTGTGGATAAATTCACAAATTGAATGTGTAAATCAGCCTTGAGGTAACTAAAATCTTTTATTTAATATATACGTAATAAATAATGAGTTGATTTTTTACTTGGTCATTAACAACATTATATCACTTTTCATAAACCTTTCTCTATTTTCTATTTCTAAGGCCTAGAATCCTATTTATCTATTTGTGATTTTTTTGAGATTTTTTCTAATTTTAAAAGACATTGAATTTCACCTTAAATCAACAACCATCATTAATGCTATTAATCATAATTATATTATTTCCTTAATCACCTCTTTTCCTTTCTTTGTTCTTTTTATTTCCTTTTATTTATTCAATCTAGAAATTAATTATCATATATAATTTTTCTGTGAGTTTTTTTTCTCAAGTTTTTAATATATTATATTAAATAAATTATTTTAAAATTGTAAAAGGAATTATAAACATTAGTTTGACTTTAAATTAGGCAACGTGTGAATTTTTGTTTTAGGAATTTAAAGAGGCTGCAAAAAGTTTTATTAGCATTTATCATAACATAGATAAGACAACATTTATTGGAGCAGTCAATGTCACCTTTCATGTTTATAACATTTAAAATTGATGTATAAATTTATAATACTTCTCTCTATAAATAATTGACAACCTTTCACTAAAGCTCTTAACTTTCATTTTTAATTATTTTTATTAGTTTTGTTCTTAATAATAATCATAATTGCTAGCGTAATCTTTCATGTTTATAACCTCCAAAAATTGATGTATAAATTTATGATATCTTTATCTATAATTGTCAATCCTTCACTAATTTAGATGGTTCGATTTGAAGCTATATGTTTATTCACCTATTTAGTTTTTGAAATATTATTAAAAATTACTTTTTAGTTAATATTAAAACTTAAATTTGCTTCTTTGCATATTGCATTTGTAGAAAAAAAAATTGTGAAATTAAATTTTCTTTCTCCTTTGTTAAAGAGAAGTAAGAAAATATTTTTATCATGTATTATGATTAGAAAAATGTAAAATGCGTAAGAAATAAGTAACTATCGGATAATGAAAAAGTTTGGTCTCATACTAGATTGAAATTATTTTTTAAAATAAAATAATATTAAAACTAAATAGATATAGTAGAAGACTTTTGGGTTCTTTAGAATATGATACATACAAAAAGTGCTCATAAATAATACTTTCTTCATTGCATTTTAATTTGTCATTTTACTAAAAAAAAATATCTCATATTAGGTGATTACTTACTAAATTAAAATAGAATTAATCAATTTTTTTCATTTTACCCCTACAATTAATAGCATAGGTTAAATGTGAACAATTATGCATAATCTCATTTTCATTTTTTTTATATGTAATATATAATGTGAAAATTAATTATTAAATAGTTATGTGTAAATTATGATGCTTTTCTTTCAATTATTTTAGATTTCATGAAATAAACATATTTTGGATAGATCAAATATGCATTAGAACACCATGATAGCAAAGTGAATTTAATCGACCATAAATTTATAATATCTGAACACTGAAAAGGTTCACATTATACTTTTGGGATGAAAAAATTATTTTTTTGTATATTAATATAATACAACATGTGTTTGATATCAATGTATACAATCAAAATATTTCACGATTGAATTTCACAATTTAAGGTTTTTTGATTATTTTTAATATATTAAAATAGATTAAAATATATATTTAATAATGTATTTTATGATCCCGCAAAACGCGACTAAGTTTCCTAGTATTAAAATAAAATATAAAAGAATAATGTTATTTAATGTAAAATTTTAAAAATGACATAATATTGCAGCAAAGAAGTTAACCTAGAACCAACAAACATTACAAAACTTTATTTTCCGCCAAACTACAAGATAAAGAAGTAATAAACTAATGAGGGAATATTGAGAGCGAGAATGAAAAAATCAACATGATAAATGGATTAGTGGATGTCTTTATTATAGGAACTCAAAAGTAAGAGGCAGTTACATTATTAGTATTTACTAGTATACGTGGATCGCGTGTACTCGCGCGATGCACGAATAAAATGTTTGATATTGAATGCCTTTTTCGAGTGGTAAATCATATTATCTTAAATATTCAATAACGATCTTATAAAATAAATCAATTATCATATTATATCTCAATTATGAAATACAAAAAAAAAAAATCTAGCCACCCCCCCCCCCTTCATCCCTCCCCCACCTCTAATCAAATCTATACAAAAAATAATCATATAATCGTAAAAATAACTTTTATATTTCATATCTTTTTAAGAATATTGTTCACAATTTAAAGATATAGATTCTTAATTAACCTCTCCTCCCCTCTCTTTTGTCACCTCTAATCAAATCTTATATGAGTAAAAATAATATATAATTACAAAAAGTTTTTATGTTTTATATTTTTCTTTATTATATTATTTATTTGTTTGTCCCCATCTCTTCTGTTTAAGATTTACGGATATTTTTTATTATATTTGCTAATTTTTCAAATATTCATTTCACACTTTTGTGATGGTTATATACATCAAATCTTCAATAACTTTATATTTGTTATTTTTTAACTATTCATTTTACATTTGTGATGTTTATATATATCAGATCTTCAAAAACTTTAGATTCTTTAGTTATATTTCTGACAAAAGATAAATGTAATGTTAGTTGTAAATAATAAAAAATTAATTAATAAATCAAATCAAGTATAAACAACATACCTTGGTAAATTTTGAAAAATCTTATATGCATGATATATAGCCTCTTTGTTCATGATAGAAATTCTATATAACAAAAAATAACACAAATTGTTACAAATAATAATAAAATAATCTAAAACCAAACTTTAACTAATATAAAAATTGTGTAGAGATCTATTAATGTAAGTATATTGCCAGCCACGAATGTGGTATAAGCAATAAATGAATTTGATTGAATAATTAAAGAATAAGTTCAAAAGAATGAAATGAGAAGTTTGATTGAAAATTTAGTTTATATAGAAAGAGTTAATTCAAATTCAACTTTATCTTGTATAGAGTTTGTTTTCAATTCAAAAGTTAAAAGAATACTTTCATTTGAAATTCAAAATTCAAAAATTTAAGACCAATTTAACAAACTAATTTTCAGCAAACTTATCTTTATTAAAGACTACTACTTTAAATAATTTATATCTCTAAAAATAATATTTATCCTTTTATAGTTTCAATTTTAAAATATAAAACAATATTATAAAAAAATTCAAACTAAATATTTTTGTAGCAAACTTTATCTTAATCTTTAAACTAATTAAAATAAATTTTATTTTTTTGTATATGCAATTTAAAATTATAAAAAAAATGTAGAATACTCTCAAAAGAAGTCATGCCTCAAAATATGTAGAATTGATTTCTTATGAAATCTTAATCTTTATCTTTAAATTTAAATAAATAGTATAATAATTTTAAATAAATTTATAGTCAGTTACTTCTTATTATTTTACTTTTAAAAATATAGATTCTCACGTATATACTACTAAACTCTAAAAATAATATTGATTGCTATGATTATGAAATAGTTATAATTTATTTAAGACTCTTCAATTATGGTTATGAAATAGTTAGAGTTTATGTACTGATATTATGATTTCTAATGTTTATTTATTTACTTATTTATCATAATAATAATAATAATAATAATAATTATTATTATTATTATTATTAAATGAATAGTTAGAATTTATTTGGTGCTTTTCAACTATGCATTCCTAGCTTTAAGATAGTGAATTTTTTTAATGCTTCTACAATCTCAATATTTTCAAATACAAATATTTAATATTCTTTAATTAATTTTTGTATTACAATACTATCAAGCTTTGTCCCCAAAATTGCCATATTTTTTTTCAAATAAAAGCAATACAACTTTTGTATTACTACTAGTATTATTTATTGCTTATTAATATTATATTATTAAAATAAGCACACACTCTCTCTATTACTCTCTTGATATCTCTCTCTATATATAATATTTAAATTATAAAAGAGATAAGTTTGAAATAGCAATAGTCTATTAGAACTCTTCAATTATGAGTTTTTAGTTATTAAGATAATATATTTCAAATTCAAATACTTAATCTTTCAATTCAAAATTTTTATTACAATATTTTAAACTTTGTCTAAAATATTTTTTAATTTTGTCTTAAAAACTGCTACGTGGCTATTTTAATATGTTGTCAATTGACATCTTGTCTTGTTTTAGTTTTGCTTTTCTCTCTCTCTCTCTCTGTCTCTCTCTCTCTCTCTATATATATATATATATATATTTGGTATTTTTCAACTATGCGTTACTAGCTTTAAGATAATGAATTTTTTTTAATACTTCTGCAATCTTAATAATTTCAAATATAAATATTTAATATCCTTTAATTAATTTTTTTTATTACGATACTATCAAGCTTTGTCCTAAAAATTTTTTTTTTTTTTTCAAATTAAAAGCAATACAACTTGTGTATTAATACTACTATTATTTATTGCTTATTATTATTATATCTATCTCTCTCTCTCTATATATATATATAAGCAAAATTAAAACAAGACAAGATGCCACGTGTCAAGCTATTAAAATAGCTACATGGCAAATTTTAAGACAATATTTAATAATGTTGTAATAAAAAATTTAAATTAAAAAATATTAGCAAGTTTTAAAACTTTCAGCAAGCAGTAACTTTCAACAAGTTTAAAAATTAATCCTAACTTTAAAAAATATAGTAACTTTAAAAAAAAGATGCAGTAAATACAGTAAATTTAAAAAAAGAAATGTACTTTAAAAAAATTAGTAAATACAGTAAATTTAAAAAAATTAACCTACTTTAAAAAACAGATGTAAATACAGTAAAATTAAAAAAAGGAAACGTGAGTCAGTGTATCTTTCAACAAGTTTCAAATAATTTTTTAACCAAAATAATCATGTGGATCAGTGTATCAGCAGGTTTCAATCAAACTTTTTAACCCAGATAATTCTCAACTAAAAATTTATTTTAAACAGATAACAATTTAAATTTTTACTGATTATAACCAACTCAATAATTTTAAAGTTTTAATTTTATCTTAATTCTTAGTGATTATCATGACTTAATTTGAATTTGAATTTAAAAGTGTTATCCCAACTCTTAACACTCTCTCTGTAATTCAAAAACTACAGCATTACTATAAATACATATCGATGTATCTGAAATTCATCATCAAAAAAAAAAAGACTGCCCAATATCTATCAAAAACACTAATGTGACAGATTTCAGAACATGAAAATTCCAACAAAATAATATCATTAGAAATATTTTTGCAAGATAAAAAGGTATACATACTTCACTGTCTATTTTTTACTTCTCTACTTTTTATTCCTCTATGTTCTGTTCTTTGCCAAGTCTTATAGATCTCAAATGAATTAAGCCTTTTCAGGTAACTGCTATTAAGAGAAAAATTAACGATTAAACAATATCAAACAACAATTATCCTCAATCAAGAATAAAGTTGACATTTTTATTGTAAACAGACAAACCTGATCCAATTTTTCAGTGAGTAACACATTGCCAACAACTTCCACAGTTCCAGAACATTCAGGTCAACCTGGGTATTCACTATCACCTTTGGGAGGTGGATATTTACCTTCAATACAAATTACAGATTGAGGATAGTCCGGTGCAACATTCGCTATGCGCGGGGTTCGAGGAAGGGTCGGACCACAAGGGTTTTTGTACGCAGCCTTACAGATTATAGATTATGAAGCATAAATACAAAAAACCCAAAGAATCAGACCTTCTGGCAAAAATGTTGTAGCCACCTCCTAATCCATAGTGACTCTTCCCTTTACTCACATCAAATACTGACCTGTTAATAGCACCAAACAAAAGCTAGAACATCACTGAAATGTTGAAAAAATACAATCTTCAAATGACACAAGAGTAATATAGTATAGCAGATTCGATGTGTACCCAATATTACCTAGAAAGATGGGCAAGGTTGGATCAGAACCATTGTTTAAATGTAACGACCCTCCCCGTCGTTAATGAAATTTTCTCATCTTCCATATTTTAGCTCTTCGCGTATTTTGTGTATGTGAATTATGACTCACGGGATGGGTAGTACTAGTTCTGGGGTTTTCGAAACTAAACTAAGTCATTAGTTAGATTATTGAGTCTTGACAAATTTAAGCTTGATCACAGTGGACCTTTGGTCAAGACAATCTCGATTGAGTGAGTTAATGTTTTCAATAGGTTGAAATGTACTTTTTAGTGAATGTACATATTTTATATATTTATATGAGGTTTTGGATAAATTTTGAGAATTTATTAAAAGTTTTGAATTGTTTTGATATTTAGTAATTTAATAAGTCAAAACTCAAAAATCATTACTTTTTCCTATATCAGCTAATATGATTATAGTTAATTAAACTAGTAGGTTTAATTTCTCCATATTAAAACAACAACCTATACATAAGAGGAGCGGTTGGGAAGCCTACATCAAGATGTCGACTTTTAGGTAAACTAGAATAAAATTCCAACTCTTGAATGCATGTATTTATACTAGGATATGTCAATTTTGTTTATGGTTACTTGAGCCTAGCTAGAGCTACTTCTGCTAGCTCTTCTGTGAGATGTCATTATAGTATAATGATGATCCTTATAAGTGTTACTAATATATGGTAGGAAGTGAATTAAATTATGGTTTCAGGAGGTTCTAATACGGGTGAAAACAATAGCTGCGTGTCATGAAAATTAAGTTAAATTAATATTTTCATCATGCGGTAATAATGACAAGAGTTAGGGTGGTTTGTCATTAGTTGGTAAATGATTGTATGTATATATATTAAATAACTAGTGTATGTGGCCGCGCTTGGCGCAGTTAAATTAACAATGAGAATTTATTTTTAACATCAAAATATTAAAAACAATGCTAGTGCTAGTCACATAATTTCAAAAATATACTTTTAATTTGCTTTTTTACTTTGAAATTCTGCACATTTCTAGTTTAAAAGGTTTAAATTCTACACATTTCTAATTAAGAAAAAATAGTTGTAAACTCCAAACTTAGATCCTTCTTTCTAATTATTTTCTTAAGATTTTTATAGTAAATGTTTCTAAGAACTTTAGTTTCAAAAATATTAGAATATAACAAAAGGTGTTTTCAGATCATCATATATATATATATATATATATATATAAAAGCAAAACAAAATCAAGACAATATGTTACGTATCAAGCTATTAAAATAGCCACGTGACAATTTTAAGACTATTTTAAAATATTGTAATAAAAAATTTAAATTAAAAAGTTTTAAACTTTCAACTTTAAAAAAGAGACGCACTGTGAATTTTTTAAAAAAAGAGATGCACTGTAAATTTAAAAAGAAACGTGTCTCACATGCAGTGTAAATTTTAAAAAATAGAGATGAAGTGTAAATTTAAAAAGAAACGTGTCACTATCTTTCAGCAATTTAAATTTTTAGTGATTATCTAAATAATCTTTACTGATTATCTGTTTTAAACTTTCAACTTTAGAAAAGAGATGCAGTGTAAATTTTTTAAAAACTATTTTTATTTGACAGATTAATTTTTTTGTGTATGCGTTTGAATTCTATCTAAAATTGTTTGAATGTGTTTGTATAGATTAATTATATAAGTAATATAGCATGTACATGTTAATTTACTGTTTCACACTACTAAATAAATACATATTGAATATGAATTTTGATAAAAAAAAATAATTAATTATTGAGACTTCATATACTGATGAGGTAACTCTGAAATTTAATGATTATTTAAATAATATTAAATTAATATTTTATTTTTTAATAGAAAATTATATTGCAAAATTAAGCAAGATGATAATTTAATAAGTTATTAATTAAAATAGCAGATTTATGGCCTATATACAAAAATGGAGTGGGTAGATATATGGTGATGATATTAAAGTTTAATTTTCAATAAAATAAAGTAAATAAATGGTCTTCAAAAATATTATTAACAAATTTAAATATTTTAAAAATTATAAAAATAAATAATAAAAAAATATATATAAGCAATAAGAATTTATGACATATCAAAGAAAAGTAGTAGGTAATTATATAAAGTCAAGTGACGTGCTAATTAAAAGTTAAATATTAATATTATATTCGCTATATATCATTCAAAATTGCTACTACTTTCTCCTTCTCAAAACAACTGACATGTTTATGCGAAAGCAAGCCTGAACATTGCAGTTATCAAAATAAAATAGTTGATATATTTTGTTTTAAAATAATTGTCTCAAAATAGTTGTCAATTTAAAAGATTAAAAATATAATTATTTATTTTTTTCAACTCTACCTTATCATTAACTATTCTAACATTAATGAAGATTAAAAAACTAATAAGGAATATATCAGTCAAATCATATTTTTAATTAATTATTGTGTAAGAATTGTGCAATCTAACAATCTGATTGTTTTGAAAAGGGGGAAATAATGTATAAAAATTAATGACCTTTATCCATTTGTTAAAATATTGTTTGTTCTACAATAGACGTAATATATGTGTGTGTGTTGCAATTTATGAAATATAAATTGAAGTCATTGATGTTATCTCTATTCATATCTCGCAGTTCGTCATCCCTCATTACAAATGATAACACTCTTTAAATATAAAAAGTGGGCCTATAATAATTGACTTAAAATTAATACTTTTTTCTATTATTTAATTTATGGAGAAGTTTTCTTGAGATTTTTTTAGTTTTTTAGTGATGATTTTGTTGTTATTGCTGACTTTCAATATGAAGTAATTACAAATAATATTTTAATATTATCCGTGCATCGCACGGATACATATACTAATTTTTATTAAAAGGAGTGAAATGATAACAAAACAACTAAGAATATAAGTGAAGAAAATTATGTCATGAAAAGGAAGAAAATTATGCAATGAGAAAGATGTGCTTGAGTATTTATAGTAATCAAAATAAGTAATGTAACATGCATGATAAAAAATTAATGTATATTTGAATAATTATAATTGAATGAGCATTTAAATGTGTTAATTGTAGTAGAAGTTATTTTAAACGGACGATTCAAAAAAAAGTACAACGTTATAAACAATGAAGATAAAGATAAATTAGAAGGAAAAAAAATAATTTAAGAAAAGTTATTAAAACCTAATAGAAGGAAAAGCCCTAAGAAAAATTAATTAATAGTATTACCAAAAGTCATTATAGCAAAGTTGAAAAATTATTACTCGAAAAAAATGGTTTATGTGTAATCATGACAGAAGATCACGTTTGAAAAATATGAAAAAAAAATACAAAAATTCTTAAAAAATAATAAATTATGGTAATTACGAGGGGGTGAATATTTTTTATAATAAATTATGGTAATTAGGAAGAGAGATGAATACTTTTTCTTAAAAAAGAAAATTATAGAAATGGAAGGTAGAAGGGGATTTACGGAAAAGAAATAAATGATAATAACGAAAATTTAATGCATAATAATAGTATTACCACAAAGAAAAAAGTTATGCTAATTAGGAGGGGGGTGAAATTTTTTTTATAATAAAGTATGGTAACTAGGAGGAGGGATGAATATTTTCTCTTAAAAAAGAAAACTGTAGAAATGGAAGGTAGAAAGGCGATTTAAGGAAAAGAAATAAATGGTAGCAACAGAAATTTAATACATAATAATAGTATTACCAAAAAGAAAGCTACGATTGCTAGATAATTTAATGAAATTTAATATATGCTTAATTTTTAAATTGAAAAATAGAAGAAACTTCAAGAAAAACCAATCCAACATAATTAATCTCACCATAGCAAATCTCAATATAACTAAACATAATTTGTCTCCAAACCAAAGGACCCCTTTACAATACACCTTCGTAGCCAAGAAAGGTAACTCTGCGGATACTTCAACAATTTGTATAATTGCTTAAGGATTGTTTGAGCTTCTTATCCCAGACAGCGAAATGATGCAACACTTAACCTGGTGTTGTGATTTATACGAGCCATTCTGCCTCCCATTTCCTGAGAAAAGTCGAGACTTCATGAGCACCGCAATGAGCTTTGATCTCCAAAAGACTCGACTATTTTGGAATCTGAACAAACGCGTAAGCTTATGTTGTCGTATTCATCCTGCAGTCTTATCCCCTTATGTGATGCATCAAGCTGCATCACATCTAGCTAGCGTATGGTTAGTATTTTTATCTTACATAACTTATGAACATCAAAATTTAGTGTATAATTTTTTAAGCTATTGTTCGATAGTCTTTTTGACAAACGATCAACCTTCAAAAGTCTATAAAATTTATAATAATAAAAAAATCATGAAAGTTCATATTATAAAAGTTATATATAGAGAACATACTCATAAATACTGACATACACACACACCCCTAATTTTTTTTACGTTAACCATAAGAAAATACATGAAAAAAGAAATATAAAATTAGTGTACAATTTTTCAAGCTCTTGTTCGATAGCTTCTTTGACAAACGATCAACCTTCAAATGTCTTCTTCATAAGCTTGAATTTAATACTATAAATAATAATAGAAAGAACACTATTTCAGATATAAAAAAAAGGATATTCTTGAGTATGGTTTCATGAAACAAAATATTATGACTTTATATAGATGAAAATGGAGGAACATCATAAATTATCTTAAATTTTGTAATTAAATAATTGGAGGTTATGAATATGAAATTTAAAAGTAATGAAGTTTATGATATTATTAAGAGTAGAAATTTAATTTTTTTATTATATAGAGATATAAATTTTACTTAATACAAATCAATTACATAAATTATAAAAGAAGATAAAACAGTTAACAAAAAATATTTAGAGTTTGAAAATTTAAAAAAATACCCCTCCCTCTAACGAAATTCGAAAAAGGATCAAAAATACCCATGAACTATCTGAAATGGGTCAAAAATACCCCTCTGTTAAATATTTGGCTAAAAAATACCCCTCCGCTTAACAAAATTAAATTATTTCGATTGAATTAAACCCTAACTTTAACTTTTTAACCCTAATACTTTAATTTTTTTTACATAAAAGTATTTTTTTAATTTTAAAATAAGATAATGAAAAAAAGTATTTGAATTATAATATAAATTGATTGAATTTGATTTGAAAAATAAACATACATTTATTCTAAAAAGATATTTTCACTTTACATCTTTTTAATCTTTAAAGAAATTAACGAAATATAAATTAAATGATGAACTTTATATGAATTAACGAAATAATCGAAATAATTTAATTTCGTTAAGGGAGGGGTATTTTTGAGCCAAAAATCTAGCGAAGGGCATTTTTGAGCTATTTCGGATAGTTCAGGGGTATTTTTGAGCCTTTTCGTATATTAAATAACAGGTTGTTGTACTTATGAAGTTGCTAATCATTGTGATTTATAGTATCTTTCATGAATTTAATAATTTATGATACTCGCTTTGTCCCAATTTTAGAATTTAGTGAGTCAATCAAATTTTTTACTAATATATTTTTTAAAATATTTTAAGTTGTTAATCTTTGTGATTTTAGTATCTTTTAATGTAATTTCAAATAATTTATGTTACCTGCTTTATCGCAACTTAAATGACACTATTAGAATTTCAAAAATCAATATTATTTTTACTATATATTTTTAAAATATTATAAGGTGTTAATAATTATGACTTATAATTATTTTTTTGCATAATTTTTAAATATATAATATTTTACCAAAATAAAGTAAATAAATTAAAATAAATAAAGTACTAAATTTTTAAATCATGCTAAATTTGAAAACATCATTTGGATCAACAAATTACTAAATTAAAACAATAAAACATGCAAATTATAAAATACCAAAATTATCCCAAATTTACGTGACACAAATATAATTTAGATAATCAATCAGATTCTTAATATGTTTTTAAATATTTTAAATTGTTATCTATTGTAATTTATAATATTGTTTATGTAATTTTTAAATAATATATGTTACTTTTCTTATCCAAATTTCTGTGGCATTGATATTCAATTATATTCTTAAAATAATTTAAATTTTTAATTATTATTATTTATAATATTTTTTCTTCTATTCCAATTTAAGTAGCACTGAAATAAATTCGAGAGTCAACACAATTTTTTGATTGAAGCAACGAAGCGGATATGTCCTAAATGACTTATAATACCTAATTAAAAGTGATATACCAAAATTACTATGTGAATATACTTGTGAAAAAAATTTAAATGAATCTCATATAAGATGTCATGTTAATTTAAAACTTCAAGAATTAATTTATCATTTTATGGCAATTTTATTTTTATTAAATATTATTAATTTTTTAATATCTAAATGACTTATAATAATTAATCAGGGGTGATATAGTAAAATTACGGTTGAAACAACTGAAGTATACATGTCATAAATGTCTATTTTACATTTTTATTAAATATTATTAATTTTCTTATATGTAAAAATGTCTTACAATAATTAATTAGAGGTAATATAGTAAAATCATGGAGCAAACGTACTTGTAATTTTTTTTTAAATAAGTCTCATATAAGATGTCCTATTCATTTAAAACATCAAGAATTGATTTATCATTTATATATATTTTATTATTTATTAAATATAATTAATTTTTTAATACCTAGATCACTTATAATAATTAATTTGAGGTGATAGAATAAAACTACAATTGAAGCAGCTGAAACAGACATGTCATAAATGTCTATTTTACCTTTATAAATTAAGTATTATTAATTTTCTTATATATAAATAACTTAAAATAATTAATTAGGGATAATATATTAAAATTACGGAGCAGGTGAAGAAGCAGACATGTTGACGAAGAGCTGCCTGCTTCTTCACTCTTATTAATAGTAGTAATATGTATGTATGTATGTGTGTGTATATATATATATATATATATATATATAAGATTGAAGTTTAACAAATTATTTTCTATAATCTTACTTCCTCCTTCTCAATTTACATGAAATATTTTAAATGAGTGTGCATTTTAAATATATAAGAAGACTTTCAAAAAACTTAGTTGTTAAATAGTTATACATGTTTGTGTGGCTATAAATCATTTATTTATGTGTGAAATTATCACTTTATAGTTATTTTTATTTAATATATAAATGTGTCATTCTTTTAGTGACTTGCTAAAAAGCAAAGTACGTCATATAAATTGAAATAACGATAGTTCATTATATAGGTCAAAATTTAATTTTATAAAAAAAGAGAGGATTAAATCTCTGAAAATGATGATGAAGGTACTATACATGTGCAGATTTTTTCAAATAAAATTATACAATTCATGTTCAAATATTTTTCTTAAAAAAATAATTTTAAAAAATTTTCTTTTAGAGTACGTCTACAATAACTTAGATAATCTTTTCATTGAGTTATCTGCCCATAAAATACAAAATATTTATAATACAAACGAAAATTAAAAATATTAAAGTAATTGATATTGTATAACATATAGAATGTTCCTATATATTAAGAATGGTCCAAAATAAGATCGGCAATAAATATTATATATAATTAATTTTTTAAAACTGACAAGTAAATAATAATGTGATTATCTTTTTATTTAGTTGTTCATCGGCAATATATGAATGGGAGAGAGGGGTAATTTAATTGAGAAATAATGTCATGTTTGAATTTATTTCTAATGTAATATGATTCAACATATTCAAACGAGATATTTAAATATGAAATAATTTGAAATAATATTTTAATATTATTCGCGTATCGCGCGGGTATGTAAACTAGTTATTAAAATAAACACACACTATCGCTATCTCTCTTTATATATAATATTTAAATTATAAAAGAGATAAGTTTGAAATAGTAATAGTCTATTAGAACTCTTCAATTATGAGTTTCTAGTTATTAAGATAATACTAGTATATGTACCCGTACGATGCGCGAATAATATTAAAATATTATTTGTAATTACTTCATATTGAAATGTCTCGTTCGATAATATTAAATCATATTACTCGAACTACTTTAAAAAAAAAAAATTCAACTATCATATTATTTTTTAATGAAATTTGAAAAGAAAAATTATAACCTCAACCTCCATCCCCCCGTCCTTTTCCAATCACAATTTTAAAAAATAAAAAATAAGATAAAAATTCTAACTCCCACACCCCCAAACCCCAACTAAATTCTACAAAAGAATAATCATTTAACTGGAAAAAAAATTAAGTTTCATCTTTTATTTTATTATACTATCACATCCCCGTCCCTCCCCCCCACTTCTAAATAAATCTGTATGAGTAAAAACAATTCTGTAATTGCGGAAAAAAATACTTTTTCATATTTTCCTTTGTTATATTGTTTATTATTTAAAGATTTTAGATTGTCAATAACAATTTCAAATTTTTATAATACTGTCCCCTCATCTCTTTCGTTTAAAATTTATAAATAATATATTGCATCTAATTACATGCTTTTATACCATTTTAAATCATGTTATCTTAAGAAAAGTTCAACTATCATAATATTTTTTAATAAAATAAGAAAAAAATTGTTCATAAATTTGAACATAAAAAAAATTATACCCATCTCTTTGCAGGTCAGCAATAACAACAAAATTATCACTAAAAAAATAAAAAAATCTCAAGAAAACTTCTCCATAAATTAAATAATAGAAAAAAGTATTAATTTTAAGTCAATTACTATAGGTCCATTTTTTATTTTTAAAGAGTGCTATCATTTGTAATGAGAGATGACGAACTGCGAGATACGAATAGAGATAACATCAATGACTTCAATTTATATTTCACAAATTGTAACACACACACATATATTATGTTTATTGTAGAACAAAAAATATTTTAACAAATGGATAAAGGTCATTAATTGTTATACATTATTTCCTCCTTTTCAAAACAATCAGATTTAAGATTGCACAATTCTTAAATAATAATTAATTAAAAATATGATTTGACTGATTTATTCCTTATTAGTTTTTTAATTTTCATTAATTTTAGAATAGTTGATGCTAAGGTAGAGTTAAAAAAAATAAATAATTATATTTTTAATCTTTTAAACTGACAACTATTTTTAGACAATTATTTTAAAATAAAATATATCAACTATTTTATTTTGATAACCGCAACGTTCAGGGTTGCTTTCGCATAAACATGTCAATTGTTTTGAGAAGGAGAAAGTAGTATCAATTTTGAATGATATGTAGTGAATATAATATTATTATTTAAATAATTCATTAAATTTCACAGTTACCTCATCAGTATATGAAGTCTCAATAATTCATTATTTTTGTATCAAAATTCATATTCAATATGTATTTATTTAGTAGTTGAAATAGTAAATTAACATGTACATGCTATATTACTTATATAATTAATCTATACAAATACATTCAAACAATTTTAGATAGAATTCAAACACATACACAAAAAAATTAATCTGTCAAATAAAAATAGTTTTATCTTAATATATGAATAGTTTATATGTCAACTACTAAACAATTCGATCCTAATTTTGAATATATATCAAATATTTCTATGATTGTAAGGAAAGACAAAACAAATCAAATCAATTAAATAGATTATTTTTTAGTTTGCATACTTTTCCTATCATAATTTTATAAATGCTCATTTCAAATCAAATACTTATATTTATTAAACATATAATCTTTTTTTATAAAGAAAATAAATAAAATAATAATTAAAAAATATTTTTTGCATTCTTAGATTTTACCAAGAAGTATCTCGATTATTCTTGTTGCTAGTGTTACTGTAAAAAATATTAAGAATTTTTTTTTTTTGAAACTTAAATTTATGAGTAAAATAAAAAATTTCTTGGGTAAAATAAGCATCAAGAACAAATATACCACATCAAAGTTAAAAGAAAAATCTCACCAATAACAATTAAAATAAGAGAAAAAGTGATGAGGATAATTAATCCAACTTATCTCTTTGCATTTGTTTTTATAAAAAATGAAATAGACAAAATCATAACAGAAAATATTACTTACTTGAATTCAGGCTAGAAAAATAGATTAACATGTAATACCACCATCATTCATCTCCATATGAAAAAGTAAAATTGTTAAAACAAAAAATAAATCTAAAAATATAGAATATTAAGAATTCTATAAATAAACCCATGATTAAATCTAATGATCAATAATAATAAAAAACAAAAAAAGAGCTTGACATTATACACAATTGTAGTAGTATATATAGGTGAAGTTAAGTAGTAGAACTTCGTTCCAATTCAAATTTTATTCAAATTTAAATTCAAGAAAATTAAAAAACTAACTGATTAAGATATTGATTGGGATAAATATAAATTTTAAAAAATAGAGGAGCAAAATCTTATAGTTGCTATATAAAAGGAGAATTCACAATCAACAACTACTTTTTAATTTAAATTTAATAATAATCTTTATGAGTGGGACAATTGGAGAAATTTTTATTTATATTTAAAATTAAATTAAATCGTTAAATTATAATAATATTTATAGTAAATATTATTTAGATAATCACTAAAAAATTAAATTGCTGAAAGATAGTGACACGTTTCTTTTTTAAATTTACACTTCATCTATATTTTTAAAAATTTACACTGCATGTGAGAAACATTTTTTTTTTTTAAATTTACACTACATCTCTTTTTTTAAAAAATTTACACTGCATCTCTTTTCTAAAGTTGAAAGTTTAAAACAAATAACCAGTAAAGATTATTTAGATAATCACTAAAAATTTAAATTGCTGAAAGATAGTGACACGTTTCTTTTTAAATTTACACTTCATCTCTATTTTTTAAAATTTACACTGCATGTGAGACACGTTTCTTTTTAAATTTACAATGCATCTCTTTTTTTTAAAAAAATTACAGTGCATCTCCTTTTTAAAGTTGAAAGTTTAAAACTTTTTAATATTTTTTAATTTTAAATTTTTTATTACAACATTTTAAAATATTGTCTTAAAATTGTCACGTGGCTATTTTAATAGCTTGACACATGGCATATTGTCTTGATTTTGTTTTGCTTTTATATATATAGAGATATTTCAAATTCAAATATTTAATCTTTCAATTCAAAATTTTTATTACAATATTTTTAACTTTGTCTTAAAATATTTTTTAATTTTATCCTAAAAACTACCACGTGACTATTTTGATATGTTGCCACTTGAAATCTTGTCTTGTTTTAGTTTTAGTTTTTATATATAGAGAGAGAGATAAGCAAGACACGTGTTTTTAAGTTCTTTAATTTTCATGTTTGGATTTCTTTAAAATTTAAAAAATGAAAACAAGCTGGGTTTTTTTTTTTTTTTTAAAAAAAAGATTTTTCAAAACATTGTATATTAATGTGCTTTTTCCTTTTCTTTTCCTTTTCTTTTTTGCTTATTAATTTGTTTTTCGTTAAAAAAAAGTACAAAATTTAGAATAGTAAATGATATTTTTAAAAAGGGGAAAAATCCTAAATAGACTAAACTCATCTAATTTTATTAAAAATATTTGAAAAAGTTTAAACCGTAGAGTCCCCTGTTTTGAAGTTGTAATCGTTCATCGTCTAATTTTATTTTTAGTCCTCTGTTTAGAAGTTGTAATTGTTCATCATCTAATTTTATTATTAATATTTATTGATTATTATCTACTTACTTATTTTACCAGTATAATTACCCGCACGATGCACTAAAATTACTATAAAAAATCATATCTTTTTATTTAATACTATAAAAGATTGAGTGTTATACTTCTTACATGAACATTAAAAGTTTAATAAAAATATAAAAGGTGCAAATTTTAGATTAAATATAATATTGATTTTTTTTTTTGAGACAATTCAAAGTAAAAAAGTAAAGGAAAAATAATATATAAATATATGTACATGAGCTGCGCGTTTATTAAAAATATTTTATTCTAAAAATATTCTTTTGGTTCATTGTTAATACATTAGTAACATTTAGTATGACATGTAGATCTATAATTTCATTATATATTCATTTACTTCAAATATTATATATTATTTATATTTAAGGAGTGAATAATTGAATAAAAAGATATGACTTTAACAATTATTGTAAATGTATTTCAAGAAAGTAAAAGTTTGACAAACATATTGTTTCCTCAGAACGCAATTGAACATAAGATGTATAGTCTTATTTGAAACATTCTGTGCACGCATATTATCTTCATCACCTTTCTCGAAACTAAATGACACATTTTTCTTTTTACTAAATCCCAAATGAACAACTCATTTATTTAAAAATTATTAGTATAAAATATCAATTTGACTCTTAATGAGATGATTTATAATCACAAAATATATAATTTAATTTAGATTACAAGTTTTGAAACTTTTTTTTTATATATTTTTGAATTGTGTATCTATCTAAAATATATTATACTTTATTTATTCAATATTAATTGGTCATCTTAGTAAAAATATTGTCTCATATTAGTTGTTCACCTTATTAGATCAAGAAAGTATTAATTAAATATTTTCTATATTATCCTTGAAATTTTTTTTAAAATTATTCATAATTGTTTGTAAAATTTCTAATTTTTTTTATATATATTTTCTTAAAATGTGTGAGAAAAGAAAAATGACCTACTTGACAAATATAAATGTGCGAATTTCATAAATACCAACCTTTTAGAACTAATTACACTACATTCCATCTTTTTTAATTAGTTTTGTCTCTCTCCCTATTAATATACATTCCTGAAATGTCGTATACATAATAACTTATGTATATTGGAATCAGTTAGAGTCCTTAAAAAAAGAAAGTTACTGATATCCAGCATTAATTGACATAAATAGTGCAACTAATTAAATACGTGGATTACTGTATCCCTTAAATCATGTAATATCAACGGAATTTTAAAATTTGAATATTACAAATATATACAAACGTAAATCTGAAGCAAAATCATAAATCAAATACAATTTCAGATCTGTTTTTTCTTGTTTACTGAAGAGAGCAAATTATTTCAAATTATTGAAGATGAATATTGTTATTCTTTTGAGGTACTCAGGTAAATAGAGATCCTAAACAGAATATGTGGATTATAAAAGTGAAGCGATTGTTGTAGCTGAATCAGTAAATTACGTGAGGTTCATTTCGTCGATTGCTGATGAACTAAACATTGACGAAGCTCGAAAAGATATTGATGTATGTTATGTTGTCGACGACAATGATTCACCTTTTCATATCAGTAATGATAATAATGTACGATTGTATGTCGAGTTGAAGAAAACACAACCGTCGTTCGTGATGTATCCGCTATGTATTTCAACAACAGATAAATGTCAAGAAGACATATTGTTTGATAGAGAAACAAGAGCTGTTGTTTGCTTGGAAGGTGTTGAATCTGTGTTATGGCTCTATCTGTAGTTGAGACACAAAATTAATATTCTTTGTGTCGAGCCCTATTTCGAACCGGTCGAAACAGCACGCGACATATGATGGCGTTCAGTGACTCTTGGGTTTGAAAATTATTTTTTAGAGTCGCCACCTAACTTTTTAGGAAAATTAGGAAAAAATCATTTTTTGTTATAAGAACTCTGTTTTAGTCTATTGAAAACATTTTGAGATTCTGAGTAAGGATTTTGGTTACTCGAGAGGAAGGTGTTAGGCACCTCTCAGAGCCTATCCGAAGATAGTCCTTATGCTTAGTTTAGGAAAATATTAGGAAAACTTTATTTTGTCATTCTTCTTAAAATGGTGATAAGAAAATTTTGTTATTACTTATTATTCAAAATAAAATTTAAAGTATATCAAACATAACGCTACCGCGTACAAAGAAAGTAATGCAATTATCGTAAAATATACATGCATTTTAAGTATGAAAAGGATGACAATATAATTTTATATATTATAATAATTTAAAATCTTGTAATTCTATAGGAGAAATTGGAGAGATATGTGGATTTAAATAGTTAACTATAATTATTTATGGAGTAATTAAAGTATCTTATGGCATGAGAATTTATTTGTGAAACATACTTTCAAAAGGGTAAAAAATGAATGTTGGATTATGGATGTGTGAAAAATATGGATAAGTAATAGTGATAGTAATAACAATTATGATGATAATAATAACAATAGTAATAACAATAATAATAATAATAATGATAATAATAATGAATTAAAATAATGATGATAGTTTCGATATGACAATAATAATAATAATAATAATGATAATAATAATAATAATAATAATAATAATATTAATAATAATAATAATAATATTAATAATAATAATTGTCAAACATAGTAACAAAATAATTATTGTATGAAATGATATACCTTGTACGCGGTAGCGGATGAATATATATATATACCTTATTTTCTTAAACCTGAAAACTGAAAATTTAAGCGTTGAAAAGACAAAATAGCGTAACAAATAAGTTGAAATTAGCGGGTGACTCCTTTTCAAAAAACTGAATTTTACTAACTTATTTGTCTGCTAAGTTGACACTAAAATTCCATTTTTTATTTTTGTTATATTTTTAAGAAAAACGTGATGGTTGCTATGCTAATCTCATTTAAGAGTATTGATGGTAAGTTCTGAAAATGTACTTTATCCAGTAATAACCATGCGTTATTTGCGAAAATTAAAGCCACTCCTGCGAAGGAAATATAAATAATAAAGCAATCATAGGCTCAATAATCCAACAACTTCAACAATAAGAGTTAGTTATATAAAAAAAATCAATACAAATTAACCATAGGTAAGAAATACTAGACTCTATTTAGAGGCTTAATCTCTTAATTCTCGAGACTCCGAGGCTCTGCGATCCTAGTAGTGTTTGACCCGATGCTTGGGTCAAAAAAAAAAAAGTTCCTTTGTGGAACCCCAACTCCCGAGTGTACATAAAAAAGAAAAGAAAAAGGATTAGTAATTAAATTTGGGTAAAATAAATGAACAACGAAACATAACCGAATGAGTCGAGCAACACATTAGGAAAATTAAGTAATACTAGATGAAATTAACGGAATGAAATAATGCCATATAGTTCAAGGACATCACCAAGGATGACTATAAATTAAAAATGCATGAGATTGACTTCAAAATCTGGGTAGCGAGGATCTGTTACTTGAACACGATTCTAACATTTTCTATACTATTTGAAGAATTGAATTTTTTTTTTTGACAAACTAGAAATTGATCGATCATCTGTTCAAAATAATGACTTTAGGCATCAAAGTGGGGGGTGAGTGTTTAAGTGCAACTTTAGCCAAAGCAGAAACGACAAGCAAGATAACCTTAATGCAAGTCGATCAAACCCCTTTAAACTTCAACATCTTCTTAAAAAAGTGACGGAAATTTAACCTATAGAGTTTCAAATCTCGGACACAAAGCCTATCTATTTTTTTAAATCGAAATCTTATCCGCAATATGCATGGCAGTGAATGACTTATCATTATATTAATACACAATCTAATGTTAAGAGGTATAAAAATGCTATTAGGAGCTAATTTTCTCAAAAGAGGGAGCTGAAAAATAACCTTGAAGAATCTCGACAATGTCCTTTTACAATTCCAAATGGGAAAGTCAAATACAAATTTCAAAAGCAAATTTCAGTTTTAAACAAATCTATCATTCGAATAGGAGAATTAAGTACCAAATTAGCTTAGCCAAACACAAAGCAAACTTAAAAAAATATGGAGACTAGCCATTAGATTTAGTACAGACTGATAAACACTTGATGTAAATCTTGAACACATTAATAAGGTGGACCAAAATAAACATATATTGGATCAAATGTGGACACAAATCGGACTCTTCTAACTATAAAGAGTTGGCCGAGAGATGCTATACGTAAAACCAATATGGTTTTAATTAATTCTGCATATTTACTTCCTAGCGTCCTATTTGCCATCTAAAAATACATCAACATGCAACATTCATACGGTAACCAGGTTACATCAAAAGCTAAAAGAAAAACATTTGTTTAAGGCTATGTATATTGCTATGAAACGATTTTGAAAGTTAGAATTCTATCTCCTTTTTTTTTACTTTCCGCAAAGACGACGAAGATTAGAAGAAGAACAACCCCTAAATTAATGACACTATACATGACATAGATATACGTAAATTGCAACTATCATTCCTTTTCTTAGACCAAAGTTTCAATGGACCGAAACAATTCTAAAATTTAACCTAGTTCACTTTGTGAATCGAAAGTACCAATAACCTAAATCAATCAAGTTATTTCGAAAAGTCAAAAAATGAACAAAAAGTACAAATTTATAAAAAAGTTTTAAGCAAAGAAAGGTATCTCCATTCTTCAGAAAATGTTGCTAGCCATTCTTTATTTACAGTAAAACTGACCCAAAGATATTCAAAGGAAAAAACACCGGTACAGTAGCCAATAAAGTCATGAAGAATGTGTGTGTTAGGGGGTAGATGTCCCGTGGAATGATTCGAGATGCGCACAAGCTATCCCGGACACCACGGTAAAAAATGATAAAGGTATAATGAATATACTTTTCCACCGTTTTGTATATCTGGTGTATATCCCCTGTATACATGCATATACAGCTTAGCTTTTTTGTATCCGTTTTGGGGACTTTGGTTGAGGCTCGGACACGATGAAATTTGAATGCGAGGATAAATGGAGTACGAATTCATGTCTCATGCATCGAAGGAAATATAAGAATTAGCAATCAAATTTAAAGTGAATTAATATATCTAAACATCAACGTTTATCATATATATATTTATTTATGACTCCGAAATAAAAACATAACTACTTATTACTCTCTAATACGAACAACTTGCGATTAGGTCCAGTAATCCATTGAACTCTAGTTATTGATTGCAGATTCTCCAATGGGATTCAGAAGATCGAATTTAGCGTCATTGGTCATTAATACAATGATAAGAAACTTTACCATATTAACTTCAATGGAGCATACATATGTTGGACATACACTAGTTGAATAGGCACAGACATATGCATACTAACTTGTTCTCAGTAACAAGATGAATGCAGAGAAACAATAACAAGGGGTAAGGATAAAAATAAAATAAAAGAGACAATAACCTGTTGAGAACAACTACTCTACGTCAAACAGGGGTATAATCCACATAAACCTATTCTAATAAAGCTTCGAGAGCTTTTATATCGATGTCTTTAGTATAAAAGAGATTAGGCACACAAATTCTCAGCCAAATTAAAATATATTTCATTATCTAATGCAATAAACATTATTGTTATATCATGGCAATGATATATTATGGCCCCTCTCTAATTACCTACTTAAGTATATCATGAAACATCAATTCTAATAGTGCCATAAACATTAATGTTATAGAAGCAGTAAGGCAAGTATCATGAGGACCACAATAAGACAAAGTGCATCTGCGAAGTCAACCGTGACAACAATATACCAGACACACATTCACAAATTAGCATGAGTTATTACGGATATTCACAAGTTATATTATTGTGTATAAGGACGACCAGTTAAGCATTTAAGCAGGTAAGGTTGTAGAATCTTTTCATGTTCTACCTTCAAAAAATTGAAAAGGCAACTCAATTTGAAAAACTTACCTGCAGGAACCCATTTTATTAATTAACAAACTCTAGATTTTGACCGGGATCACTTATTTCTACTCGAAATTCTTTACACATCGCTAATACGATCTCTTGAGCAGACCGCACCGTACATCAACAAAGTAATAAGCAGTCAACAAAACATCAATCACCTTATTAACAACTTATCTAGCTATTAACGAATAAACGTGAAGCAAAAAAGCGAAAAATGTACATCCTCACTAATCCGAATTTGCAGCAAGACACTCCTTCTAACATCAACAACCAATTTTACCACAACAATCAACTCCAATCATCCAACACAATAAACCAAAATGAACACACACAACAACAACCTACCGAACTCAAACAGTAAAACAAAATGATATAAAAAAAGTGAAATGAAAAGAGAAATTTCGCACCTTGTGTGGTGCAGTGAAACTGGGGCTTTGATGTCTAGGATTTTCTCGCGACGAAACCAACTCCGAGAACTCGACTTTAGGCCAAAAAAGAAGAAATAGAACCGGTAATTTTCCAATTTTCCTTTACCAGAACCACCACTTCGAACTCTGTTTTTCTCTTTTTTTCTTATCTGTTTTTTGATCTCTTTCCCTTCTCTTAAGACTCACTCTTTTTTTTACTGATCTTCAACTTCAACCTCTGGCTTTTGAACCATATTTGTATCAGTATTTATACTCAAAATTCGGACGTGCAAGACCAAATTTAAACGTAAGAAAAGAGTTCCAACGGGCGAAACTCCCTATGAAGAAAATCCCCATTCGAAAACCAAACTTCATAGCCTTTAGACCTCCATTTTGGTGATTTTCGGACTTCAAGATGCGGATTTGAAATCGAAAATAAGCTGTAACACCATTTGGGGACTGTCCTCCTCTGCTTTTTTCGATTTCATGGGTTGAACGGTGTACAATTGGGAGATTTTTGACAGTAAAGCTGAGCGACAGCAGGCTATGAAGAATTAGGGTTCTCATGGTTTAGGGGTGGAGGAGATAGATAGAGAAGAGAAGGGAGAAGGGAGGGGCGTTTGGTCACTACTATGAGAAAGATGATGGGGAGGTATCGATGCTCCCTTCTGTGGAACAGCTGGGTGCATTTAATTCCTGAGAAGGGGACAGACGTGTATTTGTTGACCCAATTGTGATCCGTCCGATCTTTTGATCGGACGGTTCTGAAATAATAATAACAATAAAAATTGTAAATAAGAGAATCTGTATATATACTGATAAATGTATACATATGATTCGTTAATAAAAGAAAAAACCATTTTTTTTGGACCGGTTCAATTTTGATCGGACAAGTCGAATTCAAATATATGTCTAAATATATATATATATATATATATACATAAACATTTGAAAATTTGGGACTCTCGGATTGGAAAGAAGAATTAATAGACTGGATTAATTTGCGCTAGTCGTGTGATTTTGGACTGATTTGATCTGTTCGATCTTTTGATCGGACGATCTTAAAAGATTACCTTTTAAAAATAATAAAAATAGAAATGTATGTTATATATGGATAAATATATGAAAAGTCAATTTTTAAAACAACTATTTTTCATCCGTTCAATATCTGATCGGACGATTCGAATTTCAAAACTATATATAAAAGGGCAAATTATAATATATATATATATATATATATATATATATATATATATGAAAATTTGAGATCTCTCGGATTCAAAATAAATCGACAGATCGGGTCAAATTATATTCGTTAAGGCGGAATGACGAAGCGGGCATAAAAATTATACTGACTGGGGCTGATATTCGGGCTCTTGGCTGAATTTCATAAAATAGGAGTTGGGTTCGGGTAAAATAAAATAAAATAAAAAAGTTGGATTATTATTAGCCCGAATACTCTTTTTCTATCAAATTTATCGATGCTCCCTGATATTCTGAAAATTAGTCAAAACTATTATTAGTTTAACGTATATAAATTGTAGACATAATTTGTGCAGACATCCTACTTAATATTTTGTGACTTTCCTATTAATAAAATACATATATATGTATATATATGTGTGTGAAAATAAGGATATAATAAAATACATAAAAAATAAAAATATATGTACAGTTTGTAAAAGATATATTTTATGTAGTAAAAATATATACATATAAGGTCATAATACTCCTCAAAAATACAGTTAGAAAGAATGCGGATGCGACTATCAAAAGATATATATTTGCGATTTTGATGTCAAAAAATATTTAAATATATTCAATTAAAATAATTTTATAAATGAAAGTAAATTCCCTTTTTATTAAAACTTGTAGAAATAGAAATAGAAATACCAAATCTTATTTTTAGTTAATTTTTTTTTAGGGCCAAGAAGCATCGGAAAAGTAATTAAAGGAAAAAGGGCGAGTCAAAATTGACTGTCAACACTTAGTATGTCCCGGAGGTTGAAATAGATAACTTGATATGTGACAACAAGAGTATTGAAGTTAAGGTGAAACAGATGTATAAGGATAAACAGACGCTCGTTTCAGCGATGTCGAAATAAAAGGTGGCTAATGGATTCAATGTTAGAGGAAAAAAATCAGACAAAAAAAGGTAATTCACATATTTTTATACTGGGCACTATTGATATATCAAATCTTGAATGTTATAAGTTTTTTTTTAATAACAATGTTATATATATTTGAATGAACATCTGTTTTTTTTTATTTTCGCTAAACAAAAATCGAAAAACACATTATCAGTGTGGTCTTTGGAAGAACTGTTTTTAAGTTATGTATATTTATGCAACGTAGTGTATTTGATTTAACTTTTTTTTTATAGCCTTATTACTGAAAAGTAAGTGCATACCTACGACACAACTGGTTAATCTATTTTGTTGGATTAATTCTGTTATGTCAACTACATATACATCTTTTGTACTTTGTATATGTTTTAAAATGTAGATGTGAGCAGATGAGGTAATGGGCAGCAGTTATGTATATCTAAAAATATACATAACTGGTAACATGCCTTTAGATGTGTTATTAAATCCATAATGTACATACTTCATTTTTAATGTTAATTACATGAATTATTAGATTGTATATAGCTGTCTATGTGGAAAATTTATGCATGTCTATAATGTATTTATTATGATGGATTTGTAACAATCAAATTGTTAAAACTTATGAAATGATATAAATTATAATCATTTGAATGACTTTTTTTATATTTCAGCTATGTCCTTCGATGTTACAATGAGGAATGTCAGTGGAATTTGAAAGCATCTACTTGCAAAAAAATAGATATTTTTATGATTCATAAATTTAACCCTGAACATACATGCGTTTTGAGGGACAGGGTACTGCAGAATATTTTGGCGATAACTTCTTTTGTTTGTGAATTCACTGCTCTAAAAATAGTTAACCATAAGAGAGGGTATACACCCGGGGATATCATCGAAGAAATGAAATTTGTATATGGTGTGGATATAAATTATATGAAGGCATGGCGTGCAAAGGAGCATGCCATATCGTTGCTTAGAGGTGGACCTGCAGATGGTTATACACAGATGTCGAGATACATTGATATGTTAAAAAATATATATCCTAATTCATATGTTGCAGTGCACAAATAATGGGATAATCGGTTCATCTATCTGTTTATAGTGTTGCATCCCATGATTAGGGGGTTCAAGTATTGCAGACCCATTGTTGTTATTGACGGGGCACATTTAAGTGGATCATATCAAGGCACTTTCGTCTCAACAGGTACCCTTGATGGTGCAGGTATGTGAAAAATCATCATACTCTGTTATTTTTTTTAACATATATCATATTTCATATTAAAAAGTTGTTTTTGTTAAAGAAAAAAATTTCTGAACATTTTTCTTTGATTTTTTTTAAAAACACACCAAATTGTATTTATTATCATATCACCAGTTATGTATATTTTAAGAAAATATCACCAGCTATGTATATGTTAACATACACATCGATGTATATGTTAACATATTTAAAGATGTTGTCCAGTTGTCATAAAAAAAACTTGTTGTTCTTTTACTAATATAGTGTTTACGTAACTTAGGATGCATATTACCGCTTGAGTATGGGGTTATGGATACTGAGAATGATAATTCGTGGACATAGTTTTTCAATCTATTCAAAGTTGCATTCGGTGAACGTGAAAACATGTGTGTTGTATCTGATAGGAACGGAGGTATTATAAAAGCTGCCAGTGTTGTATATCCAAATGTTCCACTTCTTTCTTGCATACGGCATCTTTAAAAAAATGTTTGTAGTTACTTTCGTAAGATCAAAGAGAGTATCAGTGATTTGTATTATTCAATGGCTAAAACTTATAGGAAAGATGATTTTGACTATTTGATGGCAAAGATTGAAAAAGCTGATCTGAGAGTGAAAAATATTTACAAGAAGCTGAATATGAAAAGTGGAGTAGATGTCACTCACTGGTAAACAGAGGTAGGATGATGACCTGAAATATTATTGAGTGTATTAATGGGTGTTTGGTAGAGGCCCGAGAATTGCCAATAAATGAATTCTTAGAAGAGGTTCGAATATTATTTGATTCTTGAAACTGTAAGAACAGTGAAATGACTTCTTATACAAGTACCACTTTGGGTCGTCGATTTGAAGAAATTCTAACCCTCAACGGTGTGAAAGCTTTGAGAATGACAGTATGTATAAACTTTAACTTGTTAAATTATGCATTTATATGTAGTATTTGTTTAATTGAAAAGAAGTTTATTTAAATTTATATTTCCCGAAAAAATTAATTGGTTTAATCTTTTATTTTTATTGTTCAGGTGAAGGCTTCTTCAACATATGTATATTCAGGTTATGAATCTGGGAGAAGATACATTGTTGATCTAGAAAGTGGAACATGCAACTGTGCGAGGTTTCAAATAGATCAAATACCTTGTGCTCACGTTATATATGTGTTGAAGTCTAAACATGTAAAAGATTTTGGAGAATGCTGTTCAGAATACTACAAGCCAAACACATTGGTGAAGACATATGAAGTTCCAATCGTTTCAATGTCAGACAAGAAAGACTGGGATGTTCTCAGTAGTGTAGATGAGGAAGAAGTGTTGCCACCGATTTATAAAAGACCTCCAGGAAGATCGAAAAAGGGGCGAAAGAAGAAATCAAGTGAAACACCTTCTTCAAGCACAAACCGTTGTGGACGATGCGACCAAGAAGGGCACAATAGGCATTCATGTAGTTTTTTTCCAAAGGATAACTAATTTATTGTTTTGCTATACTTTTGAAGATTACTAACTAATATATTTTCGTGTTTTATTTTTTCATCGTTGAAATAAATTTTACTTTGTTTCGATTTAAATTTCAGTGTTCTTTTTTCTCTCTCTCTTATATGTGATGTTTATGTAGATGCTGGTATAGTTTCACCAATGCTTTGAAATATACCAGAGTACTAACACAGTTATGTATATTAACACAATTATGTATAACCTGTTTTTATGTCGTTTTACTCAAATGTTTGTTATCTAGATTGTATATTCAGTAATGTATATCATAAAACATACATAGCGCCGTTGTAAAAATTGTGATTTGTACATGTATACATATATTTGAAAAAAATAAAATTTAAAAATAAATGTTATTTTTTTTGTATTTACCGTTGAATTAACTTATTGTTTGGTTATAATTATAAAGAGAAATAAAATAATGTTCTAGACAAATAATAAAATAATTATGTATATTATATAACATACATAACCTGTATTTATAGCATTTATCTCAGATATATGTATTATATAGATTATATGTTAATTAATGTATATCATTAAACATACATAGCGCTGTTATAAAAATCTGAGTTGTAAATGTAAACATATAATTGCAAACAAAAAATTTTAAAAACAAATGTTATTTGTTTTACATATACCGTTGAAATAACTTTTTTCTTCACTATATTCCTGAATAGTAACAATTGATTATGTGTTAATAATTATTCAGGTTTAACTTTATTGATATGTTTTATTTTATTATTTGTGCATTGAAATAAAGTGGATAATACTAAAGTTTAAAATAACAGTTTGATTTATTATTGTGTTTTAATTTTTTTTTTAAAATCTATGTATATGATATAATATAGATTGCATGAAGTTTTAATATGTGGCTCAGTCTAGTTTATAACCTGCAATTGAATGTAAATTTATATATATTTGCCAACATTCATTTGTAAGTTCTCTAATGTACCATATTTATGAAAACAGATACACACATTAAAAATTATAGTTTATGTATAATTATGTATATTTTCCAACATACATTAGAAGTTGTAAACTTTACTATGTATATGAAGACATATACACATATAAAAGGTCAGATATCTATGTATATGTTATCATATGTTAAACAAAAACGTCATTGTATTCTGCCATACAAAACAACTAAAGTACTTATACTTTAAACATTCCCAAAAAATTTCAAGAGCACACAAAGAAAATCTTAACAATGTTCTTCACTACTCAATGCTAACTATTTTATTTTCACCCGGAATTCGTATATTTCTTGACCTTGGTCTTGGAGGGTCATCATTTTCACTAACATAATCTTTCTGAGCTTTTTGAATACCATATTTTCGAAGGAGTGTGGCATAACGAATTTGATGGTATTCTGCTTCAAACCCATCTGAAGGCACGTTCATTCCTTTACTTAGGTATTCAGCATACCCAGCAACGAAGACTCCACAATCCCTGTCATGCATACAAAAAGCTTACACGTTATTACTTAATATTTACTAGCAATGAAAAAAGCAAATACATTAATACATGTACAGTAATATTGCGAATAAAAATAATAGATAAGTATACTACACACTGTCACATTCTTATTGCATAATGTCTTGAACATACTCAACCTCAAAGGGATGTTCATTTAGAAATTGTGTCCTTTGAGTAATCTTATCCCTGTATGCTTCAAGATTAGACTAATTTGTACGTGATGTTTCTTTAAAAAATTTGTTGTCGGAGAGGTAAGTTGGAAGCATCACAGCCAACTTGTTAATCTCATTAATTGATTCCATATTCCTTAGACTGGACAATGAATCATAAACGCGTATGTGTCTATCCTTCAGGGCAATAACAGCTAACACCCAGTGAAACTTCTCATTGCAGTTGATAGGAACATATACCTCATCAACTTGGTGCCATGGTAAACCAAATGGCATGCAGTATCCCTTAATTATATTTGTTATTGCATCTTTATTTAGGACCACATCAACATATTGAGATAATCTTGCTGTGTAGTAATGACTGTATCTGTATCATCTTCATAATAATTGGAGTATGTCTTCACAATGTAGTTCTTGAAAAAATAATTAGTTGTTGTGAACCTGTAATCTTGATCATTCCTTAATTTCGATTTCTTCCGCAAATGATAAAAAATGACATCAATATGCTACAATAGAAAAGATCAAATAAAATGCATTATGTCCGATATAATACACATCAGATGTTGATAATAAAAATAATTTTAGATATATATGTTGATAAATCAGGCATATATGTAAAATATGCTGAGATATATTTGTTGGTTTAAAATATTGGATCGTGCACAGTTGCAAACCTTTAACATATTTAGCATTTATGTATATGATAACATATACATCACTGCTAAGTCAGGTAGACATATCAATAGTGATGTATATTATAAAATATACATAGGTGTTGTCAAAATGTTCCGCTAATGTGCTGAAAATTTTATGTATATGGATGATTTATCTGACTTAATAGTGATGTATATGTTAACATATACACAAATTGAATTGTATGACCTGAGGATGCAATAACATAGCTATCAACATATCAACAGTGATGTATATTAACAAATATACATAGGTGACGTCAATTGCCTAAACTGGTCATGTAAAAAATGAACACACATACAGTCCAAAATATGGTGTTCATAAAACTAGACATCTCAGAAGTAGTTTAACACATACTTAATTTACAACTTATTTTACAAATGCAAAACCTCCGTATTAGTTAAAACGAATACGTATGTATACAACATATCACAACAAGTTAAAAAGAATGATTATAAAATTAAAAAGTTTAAATACCTCATCGTTCTAACATGCATTCTTTTAAGACATCAAGTAAAATCAATTTTTTGTTCGTGCATGAGCAACAACAAAATCGATTTCATAAACTCCAAGAGAAGATAATTTTGCCTTGTAGTACCCATCATTCATTTTTTTATGAAAAAATAACATTTGTTAGTATACAAAAATAAAAGATAGTACATTCAATGAGGAAAAAATTTCATTTTAATACAGATAAAAACTTACTTTTTAACATGAAACTTCAATAGTCCTTCCTCCACCCACTGCTTGTACTCTTTAATTACACCTCTTGGCATATTATCGGATATTAGAAAACCATCAAAAGCAAATTTCTGTTTTGATTCTCCGATTAGATCCTTAATTGCTTTAGAGCCAGAAGCATATTCTGTTGTGTATGGAGACATGAATACTTTGGATCTCGTCCTGGTTCTCTTAGCAGGGGTTTTTGTAGCTTGATGAGCCGCAACAACCGCATCAGAAAAATCTGGAGGAAGCTGACTATCAGAGATGTCGTGTTTGTTCACAATTGCTTCTGACAGTGGAACGACTTCTATAGGAAGGTCATCCACTGGTGCTGCAGTACCTTCCAATATGGCATCTAACTCGACTTGAGCCGATTCAGGAAGTGTACTCGAATAATCAACCTAACATAAAATGATAAGTATGTATTGTTAGATTTGGTTTAACATGTTAGTAGTAGTAGTGTCATGTGTGAAAAATAAGACATGCAATTTGGAAAAAAATGACTTCCTGAATTTACCTGCATAGTAGATGTTCCAACATTAGCACTATCAGATTTCAGATTTTCCACAACTCCGACGAGAGATTCCAATGTGGCAGGCCCAATATCAGTACTAACTCCTTCAACATCCTTGAAGAGATAACATAAAACATATACAAAAGTAGGTCATTCTATAATTTTAACTAAAAGCGATAAAATAATACATTTCGTACATATTTGACCTATATCTGGAAAAAAATGACTTTATGTTTTTACCATGTGATCTTTATTGATATGCACAGTAGAAGATGTTCCAACATTGGGGTTTGCTGGATTCTGATTTACCACGAATTTGACAAGAGCATCTAGTCTGACAGTTGCAATATCCTCACAGCATCCTTCGACATTCTTGTAATGATAATATAAAACATATACATAACTAGGTAAGTTCAATATTTTAATTGTAAATATTATAATTTAAGATGAGTAACCTCAGACTGTTCTTGTATGGGAATGCGGTTTCAATCAAAATAGTGACCATCCATTGGATCATCAACAGAGTCTATGTCTATAGATTTAACAGTCTCGCCGACAATCTACAAATAAAAAAGTAAGAATTGCATTATTTATTAATTGGTTTCAAAATATTTGATGTGTTGCATATGCATATTATTATAATGTACATATAATATAATACGTATACATTGTAAATCAAATAATTAAAAAAAATAATATATGTAACAAAGTATTTAAAATTATCATTTGTGAAAAAATATCTTTTTTCTTTTTTCTTGCGGGATTTTAAAGATTTCAATATCTTCAACATCATCTTTAGATGGTACATTTCCTATTTTTTCTTCTCCCACTTTCTGATTCCGTTGAAATTACTATAGTATATGGTTTAGAAAAAATTTGATAACATCAATCTATGATAGAATAATGTATTTTTTAAAAAGTACCCCTTTTTGTTTGTCGTCAATATTCAGCATAATATCGATCTCGTCAACTTGATCTTGTGATGATTTTTCTCCAATAGTTGAATCAACTAAATTATGATCTTTTACATTTTATTATAGAATATATGTACAATTAAATTTGAAAACAATAATTTTGTATGATATAATTGTAAGAAATAACAGTAATTTCATTCCAATTAGTACTTACTTTGAGTCCTCCCTTTTCTGCTTGAATTTTTTATTCTTCACCGGCCTTATATAAAAATAACAAATGTTGATGTCAATCAAAAATTATATTGATGTTTTTTAAAATGAAAAGAATTAATTTATGTAAAGATTTTAAATAAATATATATCCATTAACACACGTAGTTCAGTTAAAGCAAGTTAACTATTTTACATAACAGTGAAATGTTTATATGATGCAATATACACATGTCATTGTTGTAATCTATGTCCTTTATGTTATATAATATATATAGATGTTCTATGTATATTGTATAATAAACATAACTGTTTTATGTTTAATCCACAATATAAACACAAATTGTACACTTAAATCTGCCGTGTATTGTTATTGCAATGTATATTAAATATAAATATACAACATTTATGTATATTATATAATATACATATAAGCTCTATGTATATTACATTACATAAAGTAGAATCTTACTTATGTTATAAAACATGCATAAATAAAACTAAAAAAATACATAATACAGCTTCATGAATTATATAACGTAAAGCAAATTTAGTTTACCTTTTCATTTATTTGGTTGTTGTGTTTCAACATTTGGATGAGTTCGGTATGTTGTTTATCCATTTTTTCATTGGATTCCTGATGTTGTTTGACCATTAGATCATGAACTTATAGTGTGAACCATATTAATGAACTTATATAAGACTGAAAAAATAACTTTATTTCATCCCATTTTTCATCAGAATTGTCCTGACGAACTGACTTGCTTGATGATGATGGAGTTGTCTTTTCGGCATGAACACGCTTCGAACCAGAAGATGGTACTTTTTGGGTTGACACAGTTCTTGTTGAAACAGAAGATGGTGTTTTCTGATAAACTTGCTCCTCGACAGTTGTGGAATCAAAATAAACTGTCCTATGCCTCTTAGTATGTTGTGATGCTGAAGCATCAGAAAGCAAACCTGCCTTCTTGAGAATTTCTGTTGGTGGGAGTGTACTAAAATCCTCAAAACTTTGTATATCGTGGTCCGATTGTGATTGTATGTCAACAACAGGTCTTTTACCAGAATGACCAACATCAGTTTCTAGTGAAAATCCAGATTCATCGTCGTTTAATTCAAATCCCTCAATCATTTGCAAATCAAGACTTTGTACTTCTTCATGAGTTAGTCATATACAAACTGTTTAACAATAAATAATATTAATATTAATATTTTGTTAAAGTAAGGACATTAAAAATATAAAACTAAGCTCAAAATAATATACATCATACTTACCTTGCTGAACATACCACCCATAAACTTTTCATACTTAACTTTGATTCCAACCACCTTCCAATTGAAAATTCGTGGAATTACATTTCCGACCCGCTCAGCTATCACATTGTCTACCTCAGAACAACATTAATATATCCAAACATTCAGCACATGAGGCATTCCCCCCATCGAGTATAACTGTTTCTCAAAAAAAAAAAAATCTTGTCTCCACGTTGCAATAAGCTTTTCAAATGAACTCTTACCTCATGGAAACTGTTCGTAACTACCATTCTCAACAATCACAAAATTCGATCTGCTAATGGTAGTATCACGTACTTATGAATACAGAAATGTGTGAATGAAGTAAATTATTGACATATTCAAAGTATTAGAAATATTGTCAAAGTTACCCAACTTGAATCGCTCTATAAAAAGAGTCCTTTTGACAGAAATTTTTGTTCCTGAAAAATATTTCGCCATTAATACAAATTTGATGAACCAGAAAAGAGGTGTTCCTCGATGCTCCCTGAATATTTAAGGCCGAATATAATAGCATACTCAATAATAAAAGCTTGAGTATGGTTCCCTGCACGTAAACGTGAATTTTCTCCGGATTGTCTTGTATCTCAAGCATAAGTAAGTATTTGGATAATTGACCCTGATAATTACACTGTGGCATGTCCAGGAATGAACCAAAAATTATTTACCAAAACATATTTAGAACTTCTTCACCAACATAATTATTTATTTCTTCTTCAAATTTTCGATTGCAACGACTACAGAAATGCAACGGATGCACATGAGCTTTTTTAATCCTGTATTTCATACCCTATTGAGATTGAAATAATTTTTATGTGAGCATATGTTGTCAAATGAAATACTAAACTTATGTATATCACTAACATATACATAAAAATTGAATTGTAAGAACTATTGGTTCAGAAACACATCAAACAACATATCACAATTGATGTATAGGTAAACATATACATTGCTTATGGAAGAGCCGTGTGTGAGTATATTACTAACATATGCATAAAAAATGAATTGTGAGAACTATTGGTTCAAAAACACAGCAACTAACATATGACAAGTGATGTATATGTCAACATATACATAGCTGATGTCCATTACCTCAACTCCCCCTTTAAAAAATATACACACATATACAGAAAAAAAAGATGTAAATGAATAAAAACATTAGAAAAATAAAAAAAATATATATACCTTAGGAAGACGTGGATGTGTAGTATCATCTTTTTTGGATTTTCTTGACGATTCTCCAATTATCTTTTTCGACTTTTCAGCAATAACTTTTTTAATCTCTTTCATCTTGTTGGGGTCATTATGATATTTAGATCTGTTTTCATCAAAGTTAGGTTCCTCGTAGTCAAAAACTGCGGGAAAGAACCCAACTTTCAAATTTGTATCTAACTGAGTTAATCCTAAACTAAAAGAAGGACAATCATCCATTAACAAAGTACTACGATGTTACTTTTGTACTTCAAATGGACAATTTCGAAATAAAAAATGAACAATAATGATATAAAAACAAAATTTTGTTAAACAAGAATCCCAAAAAAATAGTTAATAAGAACATGCAACAATTTGTTCATTCAAAAATCCCCAAAATTCAAAAATCTCCAAAATTCGGTTAATAACCCTCCATTAACAAAGTACTAAGTTGTTAATTTCGTACTTCAAATGGACGATATTGTAAATTTTGTTAAAGAACATACCCAAAAAAATACTTTATAAGAACATGCAACAATTTGTTCATCTAAAAATCCCAAAAAATTCAATTAAGTAAATGATATAGAAAAATTACTAACCTCAACACATAAAAATCAGAATGATTAAGGAAGATTAAGATAAAATTGAATGCTAAAAGTTGGAGCCAAGTACGGTTGTATTCAAAATGGTAACTGGTGCTTGATTGAAGCCGTATTTTAAGGGTGAAAAACAGTGAAATATATCCTTCTCCTTATGTATATTTGCTTTTGGAGAGAGAAACACAAAAAATGAGATTTTTGTAATAAGTTTGAGGAGTTGAAATTTTTTGTAATTATTGAAACATAAGTTGTGCTTTTTTGTAATTTTTAGAATATAAATTGAAAAGAAGGAAGTAAAACTTAGTTTAACCAAAAAAAAATCTTGAAGAGTTTAAGAAAGGCCCAAAATGAAGGAGAGTTTAAGAATGATCCAAATCCGAAAAGGCCCAAATGAAAAAAAAGAGACAAAAATCAATTAGAAAAATAGAGGAGATATTTTTGTACTTTGTCTATTCTTTTGTCTACTCAAGGTTCATTTTGTTACTCGAACATACTTCTTTGTTTTGTTCGTCTAATGATGTCCATTTTTTCATTGAAAGTTTACTGTGAAAATTAAAGCTTAATTTTCTTCTTTATTTCTTTTCAAAGCTTCTTTGTTGTTCCAAGCTCCAATTATAGATATTTGTGATTTTGTTTCTGGATTACTCTAAGAGGATGAACTATTTTTGAGCTCTTTTATTAAGGTAAAAAAATAATTCGTTTTGGATTTATAATCTTGAAAATGAAGTTCTACATCTATTCTCCAAAAGCCTTGTCTCTTGATTGTCCAAATCCAAGGTGAGCTCTTTCCATCATCATTCATTATCTGCTTCAATTAACTAAGAATTGAAACATATTTTTTGATATGTAGCTCAATTATCTATTTTATGAGATTTATTTTATTGTTGTGTTCACAGATTTAAGGTATATGTGGTTACCCTTCTTTTTTAAGATGCATGCACGAGTCTCAGATGTGTATATCTTTGACAAATATTAAATCGAGCTTGTTTGTTGATCGATGTACTTTTTTATCTTCTAAAATCTTGATCTTTATAGACTGTGATTACGGAGAAGGAGTGTAAAATTACAAAACTAGATGCAGCTTCCACTGCTGAAGCAGCAAGACTTAGAGCTGCTATTGAAACAGTTAAAGAAGATATTATTTATATAAAAAATAAACACGTATGAGCTAACATCTTTTTTTAATTTGACCTTAAAAATTTCTTCATAATTGATGTTTTTCGATGCACGTCAGTAATTCGAACATATATTTTTTCAAGACTATAAGTTGCTAAGTTCCACTCCCTTTTAAGATTGTTAATTTAAAAAGAAAATTTTTACTTCACTTTCATGCAGGCATTAGATCACAGGCCTAATTGTTGGGAATCATAAATTGTACTTGTTATCCTCTGCCAACCAAAATTTCTTTACTAACACATGCCGTTTTATTTAAGTAAAGGTAAAATTAGCGAATGAAAGTTCAAAATGCTGAGTTAATAAAGAATAATGTTATAATTGCTCCTTAGCAGTTATCTTAATCTTGATTTGAGAGCCAACATAAAAACATAATTAAATATGTCTTGATAATTGCCTCTTTTTTTATTTATGATTTGATGTGTCCCCATAAGTACCCATTCTCAATCTCCGATGATCTAGTCTTTAATAGTAATATTTGACCATATGCCAACTATAACTTGTGTTTTTGTTAAGTGGTTTGTGTATTGAAGAAAATAGCTATATAATTAATTTGGCACAACCATTTTCTAATGAATTATTCTTGTCTCTGGTAAGATGCTTTGTCTATTTTGTTTGGTTCTTAATTCTGTAATCTTTTTGATACATCCAAAAAAAAAAAAGAAAAGAGTTCGGAAAGTACTTGTCATTCACTCAGAACAAAGCTGGAGATTGCTGAAAGTAAATGTTGTTGACACCTAATTTTTGTCCTCCACAATTAAGTTTAATTCCGAGTCTCTTCGATTTTAAATAAAATAAAAATTTTAAATTTTTTTTTTAAATATTTATCTGGGTGATTTTGTTATTTTAAGTAATGATTATATATTTTGTATTCACATATGCGAAATCATATAATTTTGTTATTTAAATAATTATTTCACAAAAAATTAAATTTTAATCAAGGGTTATCTTGAAAATTAATTCAAATGATTAAAATTTTTATTTAAATATAATTTATTTTTAAAAATAATTTATCTGGAAGATATTTATTTAGTTTTATTAAATCAAGGAGCTCGGGATTAAACTAATTATTAATTCATTTCAAATTTTAATTAAATTTAGTCAATTTATTAAATTTGATTTTAATTGAAGTCAACCTGATCATAATTGCAATACAATTGGCCAATTGATATTCAATTAGACTAAAATTTAAATTCATTTGACTAAATTCTAATAATTAGGCTAATTTGCCAATTAACCCAAACAGCCTAAAATCCCTCAAGTCCTAATTTCCACCAAACCCAACAAAGTTCATCCCTTTCTTATTCACAGGCCAGCCCAACAAACCTCCAATGACCCGACCCATTTCTCTTCTTCAACAACAACAAGCATACGCTTACAACACACAACATCGTGTACAACAGCAATTGCGAACAACAAACGGCAAAACCCAATTCCAGTAATACCGACGATAACCAGCAATATCGACGCCAATCAACGTTCAGACCACTGAACATTAAGAAATCCAGTGTTTTTTTTTCACTTCTCCTCTTGTTTCCGTCAACGTCTCCATCAACATCACCTCAATTTTTTTCTCTTCCTGGCTTTTTCTGAAAACACATACTCAAAGGACTCTTTCTCCTCACTATAGGCTTCTGAAAAGGGAGGTATATGGGCATTCAATGGTCTTTGGAGTATTGCCTCTTTGATTCAACAAACAAACAGTTGTTCCCCTTGAAGAACTCAAATCATCAAAATCCAAAATCTCAATCTTTCAAATCATTTCTGAAAAGGTGATTTCCTTTTTCCTAATGCTCTAAACTGTCACTCAGTTTGAATTTTGAAAAGCTTCAAAGAGAAGTCAGCCAGCCCAATTTTGCCTATAAAAAGAGGTTTGGTTCACCTTTTCAAAGACGGGGTTAAGTGGTATAGAAATCCGGGAATACTTGAGTTTTATCACATTCTCTGATTCGCTAAATTCTCTATTATCTTTTTTCTCTATTCCAATTTACTTCCATCACTTCTCATCGTCATTAGAATTCGGAGTCGAAGGTAGTGGTGGAATTGCTCTTGGACTTGTCTTCCTGGTTCTCTACCATAGAAAAGGCCAGTAACATCTCTTTACTCATCTATTTTGTTTCGTCAAATTTTTATTATTTAAGTTATTGGTAGAGTTGTTGGATTGCATATTTGGTCGAGTACTCGTGTGTTTGGTTTATGCCTCATTTTTTGGGGCTTTGTTTCGTTTTTGACATGTTGTCCGTTTAGTTAAGATCGTTATGGGATAGTTCATTATGGCTTGAATTGTTTCGGGTCGATTTGATTAACTTTGCTTGAGTAAATATGACTAAATTCCTACTCTCTTGTTCACTATTTGTTAGTCAGTTAATTTCGATGGATTAAAGAATGTTCATGTGAGAATTATAGGGTGAAGAGATGTATACTTTGCGGTGCCATCACTTTCGTCTCTCCTTTCTTTAGGCATTCATGCAAATTTTCCTTCTCCATCTTCTGTGTGTATTTTTGGTTGTATTCTCTTTAAGTATGGGAAAAAGAAGTTGCCCAGGTAAGCATTATGATATTAGAAAGCGAAACCGCAATCCTTACTCTCCCATCCTTTCTTTATTTGTCATACATATTTTTTAAAATAAGTCCATTAAATTGGTTCGGTTCTTGAATGGGTAGAGCTCATATAAATCTTGCACCCGAAATGCTCCCAAAACAATTGTTATGGTCCACGACAGGGCTTCCCATCTCTTTTTCCTTTGAACCTGCAAATTAGATGATTAAAATACTTGTTTCTAACTCTCTGGGAAGTGTAAACAGCGAAACTATTTCATGTGCAATTCTGTTTGCTTCATTCTTTTGTCTTTTCCTTCAAAAATTGTTTTCTCAAGGTTGAATAAAGAAATTTCTTTGGTACGGACAACTTTGGTTTATTTCAGGAGGAGAGACGTTGAGCACCGCTCAATACAACTCAAAAATTCTCCTAAAATGAGAAATCTCTCAAGTCTCTGTTATCTTTCTAATGTTCAAAATCTTGTCTACTCTACAACCTACGTGTGATTAGTTTCAAGGTACTTTTTGCCTTTCATTGTTAAGAAATAATATCGAGATGGATGAGTTCTAATGAATTCCTTTGGGAATAGAGATAAATCCTTTGATTAGGTTTCTATGTCCCGTTTCAGTTTTAAATACCATAATACCCCTTCAAGTTGGTCTATGGACTAAGTTATGTTTAGCAGATGATTCACTTAATTGTTTAATAGATGTTGATAATATATAGTTAAATCATTTATAGTCATTTGTTGTTTTGTGTTAACTTGACTTTTCCCTTAGTTTAAATTGGTTTCTAAGTATAGTTATGGGTTAAGTTTACACTCACAGTGTTCCCAAAATAGAATGATTATGGTATGTTAGACTTGCTTTTTCTTTTTATGTCATTTTGGTAGTGTTTCTCATGGTTACGTGTCTAGTGTTCTTATGTACTTGATTTAGAACTAAAATGAGGGTAATATAATAGTGAATACTCCAGTGATTCATTTTTTTTTTTTTTCCGATTCTTAATACGTGTACTTTGTTTTGTATTTGCTTTGGTTTTAACTTGCCATATACACCATTCTTAGACTCAATGCTTGGGCGTAAACAGTAGAGACAGCCATGAAAACATATTTGCATATGTTTGTTTTGTGTGGAAATATTCAAATCGTTTGTATGTCGTTTATCGTGTTTAATCGTATTCTTTCCTCATCGAAATTCGTGTATCTAATCCTTATCTTCTTTTATTGCATGAACAACCTCATTGAGACCATCGAACTCTCATCTATTGCATTCTGTGGATTTAAACACAACCTCCATCGAGTCAAAGCCTCCACCGAATTCACAAACGAGCTAGAATACATTGATATACTCTGATATACAGTGAATATACATCGGAGGCAGCAACTGCACGCTATTCCACGGTTTATGATTAAAAAAATGGAGCCAAAACACGTGGTATCCACTGTATGTGTAGTGGTGTGCATGAAAACGCAAGAAAAAAGGTTGATATACAACAGATGGAATTTGTCCAAGAACTGGACAGACCTTTAATGGTCCAGGGGCCATTTTAACTCTTTTCTATTTATTATTATTTGTATTTGCTTGAACACTTTAATTAATTAATCTAGATAAATTTCTCAAGGTTTTGCCATTTTTATTTTATCTTCATTTTTCCTTTATTTACTTATTTAGATTTTTTTTTTTAAATAATTGTTATCTTGTTTAAATAAAAGAATAAAAATTGAATTTTACGTTGATCTTTTTGAAAACAAGTCTTTCACATTAAGATGACTTTTTTTTCATGTATTAATTAATCCCATTTAGGTTAAAGAGAGTTTTCTCAAGCGATAAAAGAGATGGTTTTCTTAAATCGAAAAGTTTAAACTCTTCCGTAATCGATTAAATGTTTGTTATTTCTTCTTAAAATCTATCTATTGTTAAAATTAAAATTTCAATTAACATCGGCCATCAAAAATAGATTTTTCTTTAAAAATAATTCTTTCCTTTAAAATAAAAGTAAATTATTGTTACTAAAAATAGGCTTTTGTTTAAAATTTTCTTTTCAAAGTCATACAAAATTTCTTTTCAAAGTCAATTCTCTTAAGCTAACATACTATTTTTTTTAGATTGAACGAAATAAAATCATTTTCAAAAATCACTCGATTAAAGTTTGACATTTTCATAAAAAAAATGATATTTTCGTAAAATTAGCCACCTCTTTATGTTAGTCAAAATATTTTGGTCAACCGATTTAAAACGGACATTTCTAAGTGCCTTAAAACCCTTCTTAAGATGTTAATTGAATCCTTACCCATTTTCTCTAATTTTAAAGGTTTATTTCTATTTTTGAACCTTTGAAATTTTAAATTCTTTAAAGTTTTCTTGATTTTTTTTATAAAAATTAAGTGGCAACTCTGTAATTTTTCTCAAGTTATTTCGTTATTTTTCTTAAAGCTTTGAAATGATTTAAGAAGTCAAGAACCATTTTATTTTCAAATAATTTATCTTCCCTTTGACAAATCCGAGAAGGGATAAAACAAAAATAACGACTCTGCTGGGGATTTATCTAGGTTCTAACCAAAAAGAATTTTCTAACTTTTTGTGGCTAATTCTTTTATGTATATTTGTTTAAGTTTCACATAAACTGTCATTACATTCATATTTCTTCCACTCTGAAAAACTGACACTCCACACATTGTACACTCAGATTGTACATTGTACTTTTCCAAAATTCTTTCAAATCACCTTACTTTAGAGAGTAGGCCCATACATGGGGTGAGCGAGGGTTTTATTGCCAGGACCACGTGCCTTCTCATATAGGAAATCTAAGTCTGTGTCTACCCAAATCTTAGAAAAACTTGAGATAGAGCCATGCCGCCCTTTCAATTTAAGTCATGCATGCATATACCTTAGTTGAGTCGATTCTTGGTACTGACTCCGCATTTAGGATATCAACCTATGTGTCGACGAGTTTTGCGACCCAATGATCAAAGAGCTTATTTTGTGCGACGTGACATGTTAGATGAATCCTCGTCAATGGCTTGGATTAATCTATCATAATCATGAATATCTGAAGTTTAGGCTCACCCCTGGCGTAAAAGGGTCACCCAATTTAGGACGCGAATATTTACATGCTACCATTTGCTATTACGTGGTATAATTATTTTGTATGCTATGTGTTGCTTTGATTAAAGGTAAATGGATCCACTCCTATCTTTTTCTAGAACCTTTAGGCAGAAATATAGACTTACTATCTAAAAGTCCACCCAAAACATTTCAGGTCTCCAAGACTTTCAGAAAAATCCCCAACCACTCTTCATTAACTATTTTTTGAACACGTTCCTGTTCTTTCAGAAAAATCAATTATGGACTAAAAATGCTCAAATGAAAAGAAAGATAGTGGAGTTAATCTAAGTGGAGGAGGTGCTAATGGAAGAAATTAGGAGAGTGGTTACGAAGATCAATCAGACGGACGAGGAGATTGCTAAATTCAAATAATTGATCGCACAAGAGAAAAAGAATTTTGAGAGTAAAATTGAAGATCCGACTGAAGGCTATAAGAAAGAAAGCGTGGGACAAGTCTCACCCTCAAATGTAAGAGAAAGGTCGAATTGAAATTTTCACTATTCCACCCATAGAAGATCAAGATACAGGAGAAGTAGAATGAAGCGGGAATGCCTGTACCTATCTAAGATCTAGTCGTCTTTGTCCTTTTGTTGTCATTTCCCTTTCATGTTTCCCTAATGTAATGTACTCTAATCCTTATCTTCTTTTATTGCATGAACAACCTCATTGAGTCCATCGAACTCTCATCTATCACATTTTGTGGATTTAAACCCAACCTCCATCGAGTCAAAGCCTCAACGAAATTCACAAACGAGCTATATTGATATACTCTGATATATAGTGAATATTCATTAGAGGCAGCGGCTGCACGCTATCCCACGATTTATGAGGAAAAATGGAGCCAAAATACGTAGGTATCAACACTGATATACACTGTATACGCAATGATATACAGGACAACGCTGGAAAAAAATTGATATACAACCGTTATATACAGGGGCGAATTTGGGCTAAAAGGCCATGGAATTTGTCCAAGAATTGGACACACCTTTAATGGGCCAAAGGGGCTCAATTTTAACTCTTCTCTATTTATTATCTAAAAATTACATATATACACAAACTAACTTTATCTTATTACAACACATTTCATATTAACAAACTAATTACATAAATCTCAAACTTATTACTAAAATTCCCTATTTTTTTTACTTTCTCTCTCATTCCTCTTATACATAAAAAAAAAAAAAAAGAATCTTCATCATTATTTATCTCTCTTTCCCTTAGTTACTCCCTTTTTTTCTCCCATTAAATAATTCTTTACTTTTTCTCTCTTTCCCATTTACTTTCTCTCTCTTTCCCACTTACTTTCTCTCTCTTTTCCATATGTGTTTCATTTTTTTCTTCAATTGTTCCTCCATTATTGAATACCTTTTTTCACTCTCAAATTCAAGCAATCGTATACTTAGAGGTTACCAATTTGTAATTTATCAAACATTTATTGAACTTATATACTTATTTTTTTCAATAATTTTTAGTTTTTTTTTTTAACTTTACCAAATCACAATCTGGTTCGATTTTTGGTTGCATGTTTGTTTTTTATGAAATTAATTACTTTTGCAAATCCATTTCAGTGTGATAGTTCGATAATATCATTTTTTTTCTTTTATTAAAAGTCAGATCTTTGCATTTTTTATTTTAAAGTTGTTAGTTCTTATTCGGATTCTTGTTTGGTTGCATGTTGATTTTTATGAAATTACCTTATTTTGTAATTCCATTCTAGTTTGTTAATCGATTTTTTTTCATTTTTTTTTCATATTATACAAGTCAGATCATTGAATTTCTTGTTTATAGTTGTGATTGCTTAATCAATAGAGAATAAATTTGGTAATGGATTCTCATCCTGACTTTAGTTTAGGACCTAGTCAGTTAGATGCTCAAGAACAAAATATACATTTATATTATTTGATTATACATAACTTTATTTTTCAAAATAATGTATAATATTAGTCTTCTGCTTTATATTCCATTATATTATATAATAAAAAGATGTACATAAAAGAGGCAGTTATTGTAATAAGTGAAATTATGCGTTGTGAATGTTTGAATATTGTATAAGGTGACATTATATATTCTAACTTTGGCCAAAGTTTTGCACTTTTTAATATTGTATAAGGTGACATTATACATTCTTACTTTAGCCAAAGTTTTACACTTAATAGTGTGATATTATACATTATGGCATATTACATTATAATGTACAAGTTATAATATATCAGTCATTATACATTGCTTATTTTGAAATATGACATTATACATTCTCACAAGCATATAGGTCATACATATTTAAGATAAAACTGTGTATTATGACATTATACGTTACTGCAGTTTATTTTTTAAATGCGTAAGTTACCCTGATACATGTCTAGCTGTTGTTTAATTAGGGTCTGATTTATTTTTTTAAATGTATAAGTTATCATTATATATGTGTAACCGTTGTGTAATTAGGGTCTGATTTTATTTTTTCAGGGCATGAAATACCGATTGAACCGTTTAAGTAAATTTAATTTTTTACATGTATAACGATGCTATAATTATTGAATGGAATGTGACTTCATCATTTTTTTTAAATCAGGGACTGTGGCGTCTTTGTGTATGCCTATGCAGAAATATTAAGTGAAGGGAAGCAAGTCCATTCAAGTGGGTTTGATGCACACTATGCTTCATTACTATGACATTACGGAGTGACAAAGGCAAAAGGAGGGTACACGAGTGATAATGAGGATCCTCATCGGCCGAGGAATAGTTATCTCCAAACAATTGATGAAAGTGCACTTGTTACTTTAGAGTAGCATTATTTTTTATAATAGTCGACATTGAAACAACTAATTCTTGATTTTGTAGTTGATGTTAAATGGTTACAATGTTACTTTTTGGATGTTAATTCACATTTTATGAATGTCCTTATTCTTATTATACATATATAACTTTTGAAGAAATCTTTTGCAATTACTTACACTATATTGTAATGTTACTAATATAATTTGGTAGTTATTGAGTTTGCTTTACATTTTATTATATATTACGTATAAAACTAAATTACAAAATAATGTGTTATTGTATATCAACATATTGAATTTTTAGCAGTAGGTAAATTATGTTATAACTTAATAATACATTGAACAAGTGTCTCATACGTTAAAACATATATATTACATAACATCATACATGTTGTTAAACGTTCATGACTTAATAGAAAATAAAGAAAATATTTAACGTCATACATATTTATAAACTATAACACTATATCATACATTAATAGCATACTTTTAATGTATTTCTTACATTAAATACTTTGTGAACGTATCATACATTTACACGAAAGTATAATCTATAACCATACACATAAAATAAAATGGAAAAGGCCACTTAAATTATCATGAATTATGTTATATAAGTCTGCCATTTCTTATGTTGTTTAAACAAAAAATATACATGTAGTCAGTTAAAAGTCATTGTTGTCAGTAAAACGTCAAGCATGTTAATAAAGTATAATAGTATATCATACATTATATATATATATATATATATATATATATATATATATATATATATATGAAAGTTTAATGTATAATTGCGTAATACACATTAAGTTTCAACAACTATTTATTATAATAGTTGTCAAATTACATAGTATATACACACCCACAACATATGTATAAGGAGTGTGAATAGGATAAGACGCCTTCAACACCCACTTCTCATATAAGCATCAATTTTCGATTCATTCATAGAAGACGCCTTCAACACTCAGTTGCAGTCTTTGTTACAAAAAATCAGTACATAGCTGCATAATTTTTTCACACTGAGTCAATGGATTAAACAAACATGTTAAAAATAATAAAACCAAAATAAAATGCAATTTGTCATTGCGGTAGTTGTCATTATACACATAGACGAATGTATAATCAAATATTATACATTCTAATGTTTACTGGAATGACATAGTTTCATTATACAATGATTTGAATGTATAACAACATATTATACATTCGTAAGTTTACTGGAAAGACACAGTTTCATTATACATCAGCTTTAATGTATGCTAAAATATTATACAAAAAGGGAGCAAATGTAATATTGAAAATTCTCATAACCAACTCAAAAATATTTCTCTATTTTCCTAATTTTTGCAATCTTTAATAAGAAGCAAAGGAAATTTCCATAGAACAGTGTTAAAGACACATCTAAACCAAAAAAAAAGAAGGAAAAAATAAAACAAAAAGTTATCAGCTAAAGAACATCACAATGTTAAAGACACAACTAAACCAATAAAAAAATTAAACAAAAAGTTATCAGCTAAAGAACATCATAGTGATCAAGCAATCAATAATTTTGCAATTCACATTCATATTATTCACAAAAAAAAAAAAATCAAGAAATTACAATTATTAAGCCCAAAAGAAGGACTCTGAGTCAACCGATTCTGATGATACCCATTTCAGTTGTAATATTTACAATAAATTACCCATGATATATCAAAAGAATTTACAACTAAGCTCCCATCAATGAGAGATAGATAAAAGAGAGTGCAAAAAATTAAATGAGAAAAAAAGAAAAAAAAGGAAAGCAAGAAAAGTACTTGAAACTGTGGGAGAAAATAGTGTGAGAGAAAGATAAAAATAAATTGGATGATTCTATTCTTTGGAAGATTTCAGATTTCAGAGGTAAAAAAGTTAGCTAGCTAATTATTGCCGTTATTAAGGAAAAATAAAGCAATTAATGATTTCAATTACCTTAAATTTAGGAATGAATGTTTCATCATACATTCACCAATGTATAATAGTTGGCCGAATGTATGAGTATATTTGCCAAAATTCGGGAGAGAGAAAATAAGAGGCGATTTTATGTAATTACTTTCATTAATTAGGGGATTTATGTTGTTTACCCATTTATTATTCATTCTAATTTATTTATTTGTATTTGCTTGAACACTTTAATTAATGAACAAATTACACAAAACCACAAACCTAAGAGACCTTATTATCCAAAATCCCCTACCTTTTAAACAATTACTTAAAATCTCAAATTTTATATTTTACTTTTAATACATATGAATAAATCCCCCACCCTACTTTTACTCCACAATTAATGCATGCAATCTATTTATCTTTGATTTTTCCCCCCCAAATATTTCATCTTCTAAATCTCTCTCAAATTATCATCAATTGCTACAACTTTAACATATGTTTATTTATAAATATTTGATGCATTTAACATATGTAAATTATTTATTTTGGTGTGATATTGAATTTTTAATGATTAGTGAGTAATTTTACAAAATATGTCATTGTGATACATTTGAAACCAGATTTATCATTTCCACGATTTGTGACTAATTTTACTCCCCGAAATAATTTAATCCGTTTCTTCCTAAAATAAAAATCTTCTCTGTTTTAAATGTATCACGTTATAACATATGTATCACAAATTTAAAAATCTGAGATATGATGTAATTTAACAAATTATTGGGATAAAGTGTTATAACACTTAAATATTCAGGGATTTATGTAATTTACCCTTAATTAATTAATCTAGACAAATTCCTCAAGGTTTAGCCATTTTTATTTTATCTTCATTTTTCCTTTAGATTCCTTCCCCCCCCCCCCCCCCCCCTCTTTTAAATTATTATCTTGTTTAAATAAAAGAATAAAAATTGAATTTTATGTTAATCTTTTTAAAACAAGTCTTTCACATTAAGATGACTTTTTTTCATGTATTAATTAATCTCATTTAGGTTAAAGAGAGTTTTCTCAAGCGATAAAAGAGATGAGTTTTCTTAAATCGAAAAGTTTAAACTCTTCCGTAATCAATTAAATGTTCGTTATTTCTTCTTAAAATAAATTTATTGTTAAAATTAGGATTTCAATTAACATCGACCAAATAGTTTTTTTTTAAAATAATTCTTTTCTTTAAAATAAAAGTAAATTATTGTTACTAAAAATTGGCTTTTATTTAAAATTTTCTTTTCAAAGTCAATTCTCTTTAGCTAAAAACAAACTATTTTTTTAAAAATTGAATGAAATAAAATCATTTTCAAAAATCACTCGATTCAAGTTTGATATTTTCATGAAAAAAATGATATTTTCGTAAAATCATCCACTCCTTTAAGTTAGTCAAAATATTTTGGTCAGTCGATTTAAAACGAACGTTTCTAAGTGCCTTAAAACCCTTCTTAGGACGTTAATTGAACCCTTACCCATTTTCTCTAATTTTAAAGGTTTATTTCTGTTTTTGAACCTTTGAAATTTTAAATTCTTTTAAGTTTTCTTCATTTTTCTATAAAATTAAGTGGCGGCACTGTAACTTTTCTTAAGTTATTTTGACATTTTTCTTAAAGTTTTGAAATGATCTAAGAAGTCAACAACCATTTTCTTTCAAATAATTTATCTTCCCTTTGACAAATCCGAGAAGGGATAAAAAAAATGCATCCTTCCGAGATTGAAGCAGCTAAATTTAGAAGAACAATTCTTTATTTTGGCTTGATACATTGTTTAGGAGATGATAAATTTTGATCTTATGCTTGTTTTTTCATTGTAGGTCAAGTGGAGTTAGAATTGTCTGCACAGTCTCAAGTTTTAAAAGAGGCTGGATTGATGGAATAAGAAGAGCTGATTCTAGTATCTTATTTTTCTTACCTGTATCTTTTCCCTCACAAATGTTTAGACCCCATTCACTTTACCTATGCCTTCACTTATTTGAATGTCATGTTAAAACACTAAAGGTGGACATGGTTTATCGAAACTTTGCTCATCACTGGAGTCACTTTTTCGTGGAGTCAATTTGTCTCAATTTGTACTCTGTTTCATGAGTAGATGTAATATAATATCAGATATTAAAAAAATTTGTGTTCAACATAAACGTAGGCTTGTACTGCTGTACGCTACACATGTGTAGGAAAAAATTCATGTTTCGTTAATAAGGTATATCCGAAATAGTATTGGACATATTTTAGCACCAATTGCGAGGTTTTATTAATTCACATTGATTTTCTAAGCATCTAGATCACCTGAATAAGCTTATTCCATAAATGGATTAGATAATTGGTGTTCTAGCAGTTTGACTCTATATCATCATGGAATGCTGTAGTCTCTTCTTGTTTTTATACTGTAGATGCTGAAAGATAAGTTGCCAGTGAGACGATTGAGCACACAAAGATAAACTTTTCATTACTTCTGATTTAAAAAAGTTTTATTTCAATACTTGTGCTTTTTTCTTACATAACTAAACAAGAAATTTATATGGAGTTTGGTGAAACAGAGAGAGTTTTATTGATGGAAATTTTATCAAAGTGAGGTAGTCATAGAATTTTGTTGTTGGGATCAGTTGAATGAATCATCTATTCATTTTGCATAGTTTGATTCTTGCTTAGCAGCTTATCATGTGTTTTGCTTACTTTTAAATATCACATTTGAATTTAGAAATTTCACCCTTTTCCATGTGAATGTTACTTGCAAATTCTTGTAAGTTTAATAGGACTAGTGTTTAATGAACTTAAGTATGGATTCACTGTTAGAGAGGTAGTATTCTTTGCTTCTTTCTAACTTGGTCTTCTATATCTTTCCTTATGTTTTACCGAATAACTTGTTATCATTGCAAACAACTGCTCTCTTATTAGGAAGTCCGAGAAAGAGCACTATGCTATCTTGGCAAAGGTTGGAGTTTACCACTACAATGGAAGTAAGTTTGCGTGTGCATTACGTTCTTTTGTATATCAATATATTTCTTTGTGCTCCGTACGTGTCGTTGACGTTGTTGATATTGTTTCCAACATAGGGCATTTGTTGAAGTAATTTACTTTCTTATTGGGTTCTCTTTTTGCTTGTAATTCTTTCGTAACATTTGTTCTGTCTGGGGATGCACAAAAAATTTCACAATATAGGTAGGCATAATAGTTATCTGGATGGAATGTCACAATTTTTTTTTGAGAATGGTAATTTTAGTCTATATCCATAGGTATACTACATTTAAAAAAATGTAGCCCCCTTCAAAAGTATGACAACTTATAAATTTCTCATCTAGCTGTAGATCCTACAAACAATCTAAAACATCAAAAATATCTTCTATTTGAGCTAGTACTTTCTGTTTACACCAAAAATAATATAAAGCTAGTTAGTTTGTTTTAAACTCCTGTAGGCTGCTCTATTTGTCTTCAAAACATCTTTTGTTTCTTTCCATCCATACAGACCACCAAACGCAAGCCGAGACAATCTTTCATCTCTTCCTTCTTTGCTGCATTACCAACTTTATTCCAGCAGTGTAGTTTTATTGTAATGTTTCTTGATTTCACCCACTCTTCCCTTCTCTAGCATATGAATATTTTCCACAACTGGTTAGTCCATACACAATGTAAAAAAATGGTTGATTGTCTAACTTTGTTCCCCATACAGGAAACACCTAGAACACAGGAGAAATTCCTTCTAGTTCAAATTCTTATTGGTTAGCACTGCTTCTTTAGCTAGAAGCCATGTAAAAAGTTTACTTTATAAGGAATTTGTGTTTTTCAGATCATCTTTCATAACCAGTACTTTTCCGTTGTGTCAAAAATATTTAGCTCCTTATATACTGAACTCACTGAAAATATGCATGTGTTATCCTTTTGCCATATCAGTTTGTCCCTTTCCATTGTTAAGTTGTTGAATTCATCCATTATATTCAGGAAAGAGTCTATAATCTTCAGCTGTCACGACCCGAGGCTACCCCTAGTCGTGATAACTGTGCTTACGGTCATAGGTGTCCACAAACTAACCCATAAGTTAATACCTTCTGTGAGAACTGATTAATATAATGATAAAGAACATGTGCGGAAACAACTGAATAAAGCCATAAGGTTTTAAATACTGTAAAATGATTAAGTCATGAATCTGAACGACTAAAGCAATACTGAAAAGTCTGAAAAATACTGATAACTGACTAACTATCTAAATATCTGAAAGCCTCTAAATGACTTAGGAGTTGATGGGATAAATCCCCAACTAACTCCGACTGACTAACTAAAAGGAATGCGGAAATACTGAAATAACATAACAGGTCCTCGGCATATGAGGACTCACCACAATTGTTGCTGAGGATAAGATGAACTTTCTAAGCACGATCAGGGAATGAGTGTTTGAACCTATGATATTAAACATCATAGCGCAAAGAAAAGTATGCGATCGGTACTTTGAATATACTGGTATATGAGATGAGGTTAGGTTAAAATACATGGGTAATGTGCATGAAATCATAACTGACCGAATAGCATAAGGTAATTGAATATAAATGCATGAAAACTGCAAAACCTGAGACTAAATGACCAAGCATAAAACATGTTTCTAAAATAGTCTGTAACTGAAATGCTGAAATCTGCTAATTGAATAACAGATAACTGTATGTTATGGTCAAGAAACCCTCAACTGAATTCTGTACTAAATACTAAACTGAGGCTGCGGGAGCTAGCTATAACTGACATTCCCCAAATCTACTATCAGGGTCCAACCTGTAACCCCTGTTGGAAGGGTGCCGGTACCGTACTACGGGTACTAACACTGGCTGTGTGGATTCACTAATATGATGTCCCGAAGGACAAGGGTGTTATGCCTAACTGGCGAGGGTCCCCTCAAAGTCTATGGTGGTGTCATAGGTCTGGAACCTAGGGACTGCTACTAACGCCTCATGCCTAACTGACAGGGGAGACACTATCCCTAAGTTCACTCGGTGCTAAGTGTTACTCCCAACTGAAGACACTGATGCTAGGCTGAACTAAGTTTAAACTGAGCAACAACTGACTGAATAATAATGTTCATGGTTTACCTGAAATCATTTTGAAACTACTGAACTTATGTAAACAGCATAGTAATGGGTGTTCACAATCCTCCAGTACTAAATGGGAATACCAAAAGGGACAAACACTTTGCAACCATACTAGAGGATCATCGTTCAAAATCCAATCATTTAGAAATTTCATCAAATATTTGAAATTCATGAACTTAAGCATGAGAATGAGTGAAACATGTGGGAATAGAATAATTATAATACTAAAACCATAAATTTGGGATTTAATATGATATTTTTCATCATTCAAATGTGTAAGGGCTACTTTCAACGAGAAACACTTGTAAACATCATGTATAATCAAAATTCATAAAAACTTCATAGAGATAACTCATTGTAAATATGTAAATTCATAATTTAAAACATAAAAACAGATTCTTGGACTCCACGGGTGAAAAGGGCCCATGGATGAACATTACCCATACCTTAATCCTTAAGCTTGAAAGAAAAAGCAAAATCTTGGAAGCTTTCTTGAAAGTTCTTGGATTAGGAAACTTGAATTCTTGGTTTTCTTAAAGGGAATGTAATTGAATTTGATGAAAGTAGGAGATGGTTAGGGTTTATATGAGAGATAAATTAGGGTAATTGGGCATATAATTCCCTAAATGACGATTTAAGTCATGTTTTTATGAATTGGATTGAGGGGGAAAGATGTAACTGCCCCTCAGAGAATTAAATTCGCAATTGGAATGCAGATCGGATGGCCACCATGACACAGTAAGTGCCTCATTGTTATAACCGGCGCGATGCAATGCAATCGTGTTGAGCTGCTGGAATCAAAATCAAAACACGACCCAATCCTCGTCCAAAAAATCTGAAACTTACCCGAGACATGCTTCTTACACCCCTAAACATGAATTAACTCAAATACTAATATATCGAGGTCGGGAGAACCCATTTAAAAATCCTCAAAGTTATGAGGCCAAAATATGACTAAGTCCCCAACACTTAGTGAAATTTTCTGGTTTTAAGCCTCTTATGCAAGCACTAGGAGCTGAACTGAGCTAAGAAAAGTACAGGGTATTATAATATCTCCCTCTTGGGAATATTCGTCATCAAATGAGACTGATTAAGCTGAGAATAAGAATACTACTGAAATCTAGATCATATGCTGAACATGCATAACTAAAAACATGATTACATGACTGAGTCTGAAACATGATACATAACTGAACTAATTCGTGAACGCATGCAATGACGTAAGAATGAATTTAGAGTTGGAACTGAGAATGGAAAAGAAACAATCTAAGAAAAACTGTTACCATAAGCTGAGTATGAGTTTGCGAAGAAAAGGTGAAGGTACTTGGTTTGCATATTTGCTTCTGCTTCCAAAGTGGCTCTCTCAATTGACTGATTTCTCCAAAGAACTTTGGCCAAGAGAAATTCTTTGTTCCTTAGTCTGTGAATCTGAAAATTAAGAATCACGACTGGATTTCTTCGTAAAGGCTATCCTGAACATCTGTGCTTCCTAGTGGAACAACAACAGCTGGGTCGCCAATACACTTCTTTAACAGGGAAACATGAAATACTGGGTGCACTGATGCCAAATCAACAGATAACTCTAGCTCATAAGCTACCTTTCCAAAATGACTTAAGATTCTGTAAGGGCCAGCATATCGGGGACTAAGCTTCTCCTTCTTGCCAAATCTCTTCACTCCCTTCATGGGCAAGATTTTTAAATAGACCAAGTCACCAACCTCAAACTCGAGGTCCCTTCTCCTCATATCTACATAGAATTTCTGTTGGCTTTGGGTTGTCTTAAGCCTCTCCCTAATTAACTGAACTTTCTCCATCGCATCAAATAATGAATCTGGCCCTATCAATGTAGTCTCACCTGCCTCAAACCAACCAATGGGAGATTTACATCTCCTCCTATAGAGAGCCTCAAACGGAGCCATATGAATACTGGAGTGATAACTTTTATTGTAGGCAAAATCAATCAATGGCAAGAGGTCATCTCAATTACCCTTGAAGTAAATAACCCATGCTCTCAACATATCCTTTAGGGTATAAATTGTCCTCTCTGCCTGACCATCTATCTGAGGGTGAAAAGCTATACTAAGGTGAACTTAGGTACCAAGACCCTTCTGAAAAGCTTTCCAAAAGTGAAAGGTAAACTGAGTATCCCTATCTGAAATGATAGACAATGAGACTCCATGAAACCTAACCAACTCTCTAATGTAGAGCTTAGCATAATCCTTGGCTGAATAAAAAAGTATGAACTAGCAAAAAATAGGCTGATTTGGTCATTCTGTCTATAATAACCCATATCAAATTATGCTGACGACACGAATGGAGCAACTCTGTCACAAAATCCTTGTTCACTTCTTCCCACTTCCAAGTAGGGATGCTAACCTCCTGCATTGTACCACTAGTCCTCTGGTGCTCAACTTTAACCTGCTGATAATTAGGACACTTAGCTACAAACTCTCTAATATCCTTCTTTATACCACTCCACCAATAGTTTTCCCACAAATCATGGTACATCTTAATGGCTCTTAGGTGAATAGAGTAACGCGCACCATATACTTCTGCAAGGATTCGCTGTCTCAAACCATCAACATACAACATACACAGTCTACCCTAACAGCACAACACACCATCTCTTTCTTGGGAGAAAACCTTCACTTTTTGATCTCTAACTGATTCTTTCAACTTAACAAAACTAGAATCCCTATTGTGCTTCTCCTTCACTTCGGCAACCAAAGAAGATTTCAAACTATTATGAACCCAAACACTACCTTCAGCTGAATCAACCAACTGAAAACCTAATCTAACAAGCTGATGAACCTCCTGAACTAACTTATTCTTATCATTCTCAACATGAGCAACACTACCCACAAACAGTCTACAAAGGGTGTCTGCCACTACATTGGCCTTGCTCAGATATATAACACACTCATATCATAATCTTTCAATAACTCAAGCCATCTTCTGTGATGAAGATTTAAATCTTTCTGCGAGAACACATACTACAAGCTTTTGTGATCCGTGAACACATTAACATGAACCCCATAAAGATAATGACTCCAAATTTTAAAGGCAAAGACAATAGCTACTAACTCAAGATCATGGGTAGGATAATTCTTTTCATGGAGTTTAAGATGTCTAGAGGCATAGGATATGACCTTGACTCTCTGTATCAACACACAACCAAGGCCAACCATGGAAGCATCACAGTAAATAACAACCCTCTGAACCATCTGGAAAAGTCAAGACTGGGGCTGAGGTGAGTCGAGTCTTCAACTCCTGAAAACTCTTTTCATAGGAATCTGACCACTAAAACTTGAATTTCTTCAAAGTAAATCTAGACATGGAGGATGCAATAGATGAAAACCCTCAATAAATCATCGATAATAGCCAACCAAACCCATGAAACTTTTGATATCTGATGGAGAGATAAGTTTGGGCCAGTTTCTTACTACTTCAGTCTTTTGAGGGTCAAATCTAATGCCATAACCAGAAATAATATAACCAAGGAAAGCTACTGACCTTAGCAAAATGTCAATCTTATTGAATTTAGTGAACAACTGATGGGCTCTAAGAGTCTGCAATATAATTCTGAGATGGTCTGTATGATCGTTTTCATTATGGGAATATACAAGAATGTCATCAATAAAGACTATAATGAACATGTCTAAATACTGGTTGAACACTTTATTCATCAAGTCCATAAAGGCTGCCAGGGAAATTGTTAATCTAAAAGACATGACTAGAAATTTAAAGTGACCATATTGAGTTCTAAAAGCCATTTTTAGAATGTCACATTCTCCGACTCTGAGCTGATGATAGCCGGATCAGAGGTCTCTCTTAGAAAAATAACTGTCACCCTGAAGTTGGTCGAACAAGTCATCAATTCTGGGGAGTGGGTAATTATTCTTGATTATGACTTTGTTCAACTAACGGCAATCAATACACATTCTGAGAGAACCATTTTTCTTGCTCACGAAGAGGACTGGAGTGCCCTATGAGGAAATACGAAGCCTGATGAATACCTTATCTAAAAGATCTTTCAGTTGTTCTTGTAACTCTCTAAGCTCAACTGAGGCCATTCTGTAGGGCAGAATAGAGATAGGCTGGGTACTTAGAAGGAGATCTATTCCAAAGTCAATTTCCCTTTTGGGAGAACTCTAAGAAAATCTTCAGGGTACATATCTGGAAATTCCCTTACTACTAAAACTGACTCGAGAATGGAAGTCTCAGAACTAGAGTCTTTGACTCAAACAAGATAGAAAATGCACCCCTTGGATATCATTTTTCTTGCACTAAGATAAGAAATAATTTGATCCCTAAGTGCTGAAGTACTACCCCTCTATTTGATAGCTGGTTTATTAGGAAACTAAAATTGAAACCGAATGACTCTATTTCTATAATCAACTAAGGCATAACATGAGTGGAGCTAATCCATACCGAGAATGACATCAAAAGCAGTCATCTGTAACTCTACAAGGTCAACTGAGGTGAATTTTTGAGATATTATGACCAGGCAATTCCTGTATACATACTTCGCTACAATAGATACACCTATTGGTATCGATACTAAGAAGGGTTCAATAAAATATTGGGGACTGATACCAAAATTGACTACTACATAGGGGTTACAAAGGAGAGTGAGGCTCTGGGGTCTAATAAAGCATAACCATAAAGATGAAAGACCTTCAACGTACCCGTAACTATATCAGGAGAGCTTTCCTGATCATGACAGGACTGGAGTGCATATAATTCATTATGGCGCTGACTACTGGTGGCATTGGAAGTGGCGCCCTGCTAGGTTGGGTGACCCGCTGGTGCTACTGAATATACTTTTCATATACTCCCTTATCCTGTGGCCTAGTTTTCCATATCTAAAACACACATCACTACCAGCTCTACACACACTTTGATGATTTCTACCACACTTCTGGCAAAGTGGATTAGTACGATCACTATTCATACTACCCTAAGTCTTAGAACCTAGTGCCCTATCCCGACTATTATTCCTGAACTTCGGCACTGGTGCACTAGCTGAAGATAGAGCTGGGGCTAGAAACTTTTAACAAAACTGAGAATAGTTATACCCTCTGACTTTGGCTGAGTAAAGTTAAATCTACCTGTCCTAGCACTTTTATTCTCCCTTTCTTTCTCCTTAATATTCTCCCCTCTGATCTGCTGAGCATGGACCATAAGTCTAGATAGGTCTATCTTCTTAATCAACATCGCAGTCCTACACTCCTTGAACACACTATCAGATACACCAGACACAAACTTACTCATTCTAGACCTATTATTAGACACCATATGAAGAGCATACCTCGCCAACTGAGTAAACTTAAGCGAATACTCCTTCACACTCATTCAAATTAATAAACTCCAACACCTTAGCTTACCTCAACTCTAAAGGAAAGAACCTGTCTAAAAAGGCCATGACAAACTCCTCTCACTCAAAAAACCCTACATTAATACCTCTATTCTCCTTCCACTGCTTAAACCAGGTGTGAGCAATATCTTACAACTAGTAAGCAGCCAACTCTGCACTCTTACTCAAAGTGACACCCATAATATTAGTAACTTTATGAACCATATCCATAAACTCTTGCAGATCCTCCTTAGACTTGGATTCCGAAAATAAAAGAGAATTCATCAGAGTGAAATCCCGGACCCTAGCTGCGCTGTATTTGCCACTGGATTAGCTAGAGTAATAGTCTACTGATTGTTCTAAGTAGCTACTGAGTGATATAAGGTAGTAAAGGAAGCTTTGAACTTGGTGTGAGAGACATGCTTATTCAGGAAATCTTCTAAACAAGCAGAGGTGTAGGCTGATTTTCATTTCTTCTTTCGTTGTTCTTTATAGGAGGCATTTTCTATAAAAGGAAGAAAGAATGAATTTAGAAAGAGAGTTTAAATATAGCTCATTCTTATTTGCACAACATGAATACTGAAAAAAGGGAACTTTTCTTAAAATATCTTGTAGCCTCTTGTCCATAAGTGCGGCGCACTTCACACCTCTGCATAAGACTCTACTCAATGTGGCTTTCAGAATCCCTATGAAACCTATGAAACCATAAAACCTTAGGCTATGATACCAAGTTTTGTCATGATCCAAGGCTACCCCCTAGTCATGAAAACGGTGCTTACGATCACAAGTGACAATAAGCTAACCTATTAGCTGGTACCTGCTGTGAGCACTGATTAATATACTGATAAAGAGCATATGCAGAAATAGCTAAATAAAGCCATAAGGTTTTAAATATTGTAAAATGATTAGGTCATAAATCTGAATGTCTAAAGCAATACTGAAAAGTCTGATAAAATATTGATAACTGACTAACTATCTAAACATCTAAAAGCCTCTAAATTACTGAGGAGTTGATGGGACAATCCCCCTAACTAACTCCGCCTGACTAACTAAAAGGAATGTAGAAATATTGAAATAAAATAACAGTTCCTTGGCATATGAGGACTCACTACAAATACTGCTATTGATAAGCTGAACTGTCTAAGCATAATCAGGGAACTAAGCATTCAAACCTATGATATTAAACATCATATCTTAAAGAAGAATATGCGATTAGTACTTTGAATGTATTGGTATATGAGATAAGGTTAGGCTGAAATATATGGATTATGTGCATGAAATCATAACTGACTGAATAACATAAGGTAACTGAATATAAATGTGTGAAAACTGCAAAATCTTAGAATGCATGACCAAGCATAAAATATGTTTCTGAAATAATCTGTAAACTGAAATACTAAAATATGCTAGTTGAATAACTAATAAACTATATGCTATGGTCAAGAAAAACTAAAATGAATCCTGTACTGAATACTGAACTGGGATGGCGGGAGCTAGCTATAACCGATATTCCTCAAATCTACTTTCAGGGTCCAACCTGTAACCCCTGTTGGAAGGGTGCTAGTACCATACCATGGGTACTAACACTGGCTGTGTGGATCCACTAATCTGATGTCCCTAAGGGCGAGGGTATCATGCCTAACTAATAGGGAACCCCTCAAAGTCTACGGTGGTGCTGGAGGTATGAAACCTAGGGACTACTACTAACGCCTCATTCCTAACTAACAGGGAAGACACCATCCCTAAGTTCACTCGGTGCTAAGTGTTACTTCCAACTGAAGACACTGATGCTAGGCTGAACTAAGTTTTAACTAAGAAGCAGCTGAGTATAACAATTGGCTGAATGACAATGTTCATGGTTTACGTGAAATCATTCTGAAACTACTGAACTTATGTAAACAACATAGTAATAGGTGTTCACAACCCTCTAGTACTGAATGTGAATATCAATAGGGACATAATAAACACTTTGCAACAATACTAGAGGATCAATGTTCAAAATCCAATCATTTAGACATTTAATCAAACACTTAAAATTTATGAACTTAAGCATGAGAATGAGTGAAACATATGGGAATAGCATAATTATAATACTAAAACCATAAATTTGGAACTTAACATTAAATTTTCATCATTCAAATATGTAAGGGCTACTTTTAATGAGAAACACTTGTAAACATCTTGTATAATCGAAATTCATAAAAATTTTATGGAGATAACTCATTGTAAACATATAAATTTATGATTTAAAACATAAAAATAGATCCTTGGACTCCATCGGTGAAAAGGGCTATGGATGAACATCACACATACCTTAATCCTTAAGCTTGAAAGGAAAAACAAAATCTTGAAAGCTTTCTTGAAAGTTCTTGGATTGGGAAACTTGAATTCTTGGTCTTCTTGAAGGGAAGGTGATTGAATTTGATGAACTTGGGAGATGATTAGGGTTTATTTAAGAGAGAAGTTTGGGAAATTGGGAATATGATACCCTAAATGATGATTTAAGTCATGTTTTTATGAATTGGATTGAGGAGAAAAGACCTAACTGCCCCTCAGAGAATTAAATTTGCAACTGGAGTGCAGATTGGATATTTACCGTGATGCGCTGAGTACTTCATTGCTATGAACGGCGTGTCGCAATGCAATTGCATTGAGCTTCTAGAATCGAAATCCAAATATGACCCAGTCCTTGTCCAAAAAATCTGAAATTTACCCGAGATATGCTTCTTACACCCTTGAATATGAGTTAACTCAAATACCAATGTCTCAAGGTTAGGAGGACCCATTTAAAAGTCCTCAAATTTAAGATGCCAAAATATGACTAAGTCCCCAACACTTAGTGAAATTTTCAGGTTCTAAGGCTCTTTTGCACGCACTAGGAGCTGAACTGAGCTAAGAAAAGTATGGGGTATTACACCAGCTTCCAATCATTTAGATGTCTCTTGATATGTAGATTCCAAGCTTGTCTAGTCCATATTTCAAACACAATAGCTTGTTGTTGTTGTTGTTGTTGTTGTCATAGAGAGTGTAGTACAATAAATGCTAGCTTTGAGAGAGAGGGGTGTTACCTATCTATTTGTTATTCCAAAAAGAAGTCTTTACTCCATTGCCGACCTTTATATTCTAATTTTTATATTAGGATTGATATCATGAAAAACATATTTAGGATAAATATTCTGGTTATGGAAATTAAGTTTCTATGTCGTGAGTTGTATGTGTTGAGTTTTGAGAGAACCTAACATATCATTGGACTAACTTATAACTGAAGAATTAATGTTCTTCTTCATCTATAGTAGTTGAAGTGCATATGTATACCTCTATATTAGCTTATATTTAGAGGCATATCTATTGCGTCTACATGGTTTCTCTTGTCTCGTTTGGTTCTTATGTTGTGACCTTGTTGATTCATCTTTAATTTAAGAAGTCAAAATAATTTAGGGAGTTGTTTTATGATTTTAGTCGTGAAGAGAACTATATTTCATTGTGAAACCTCTTAGTTGAATGGAGTTTCTAATTATTGTTCATTCTTGTAATTATTGAAGGTTATCTATGATTAATGTTCTTTCATTTTCCCGACAAAGTTTTTCTTATGCTTTTATGCTCTCCATTGTTGCTATAATACCCCGTATTTCCCTAGCATAATTTACGCCTCAATACAAGAGTATTAATATATATAAAATTCTTGAAATACCCATTATTTTTTCAGTTTAGAGCCTGCCATTGCATAAAAAATTCAATTAGCTTTACAACGATAGAAAATTTGACTAAATCTGATAACCGTGTAAGAAGTTATGGTGATTTTAAGATTTAGTCATTAAACATCATCATTTTGGTCACTAGCGCATCGTGAAACCAGTCTAAATGACAATTATTAATTTTCAGTAAGGGACCGTGATAGCGCCAATGACCCAGTTCACATTTAGCAATTTTTAGTGAGCATCCGCAATAATGGCGCATCGTGGAGGTGGCCAAAATGGCATTTCAAAGACTTAGCATGATAGCTCCGCATCGCGCCAATGGACAAAATAAGGATTGTCGATTTCCAGTGGCCCGATGCAATTGCACCGCGTCGTGCCGGAGCCAAAAATTGGGATCTTCAGTTTTGAGCTCGAGTTTTTAAATTTATTTAGGGGTATTTGGGTCTTTTTTAACGGCCCTAATCAACCTAAAATATGAGATTTAACCCCTAAGTAACCCAAATAATCATCATTTATTCAATTCCTCTCAAAATTAAAGATCTCTTTCTCAAGAACAAGAAACCCTAGCTCTCAAATTCAAGACCAAATCTGAAGAACTCACCATCAATCCTCTCAAATTCATTAATCCAGGTATGTTAAATATTCATTCATGGGTTACTTTCACCCATGAAGTCCAAGTATCCGATTTAAATTACAAAATTGTAATCTTCTTAAGTTATTTTGATTTAAATTATGATTTCACCCATGAATCTCCATGAACTATTGTTTTACACCATGTATAGATGGAATTATTTTTGTTATTCAATTCTCTATGTTTTAATGTTATCATTCATTGAATTAATCATGATTTAGAACTATTCATGTTGAATTCATGATATTACTACAAGTTTCCTAACATTCCTATGATTTAACCAAACTATAAACAACAAGTGTTTGATAAAATGCCTACAAGAATACATGTTTGATAAAAGCCTTCATGCTATGTCCTCTAAGCTTAAGTATCATGTTACTATTATTGCTTTTGAGTCCTGGGGGTATTGAATACCCAAAAACCATAGCTTCTTACTTAGTCTCATTTCAACATCTTCAGAATAACTTAAGATTACATTATGAGCATTACCAGAACAGTCAATTAAACTCAGAAATAGTCAGTAACACAGTGTCATTCAGTTGGGAGTAGGATTTAGCACCGAACGAGTGTAGGGATGGAAGCTTCTCCGTCAGACAGGCAAAGTCGCTACTAGCAGTCCTTAAACTCCAGAACTATGTAGCTAGCTTAGGATATTAGAGGTCACCCATCAGTCTAGGCTTGACTATCACACAGGGGTCACTGGTCAGATTAGGCTTGACACCCTTAGTCCTTTGGGACAACACAATATACCAGTCTAGTGGATTGATATAGCCAGTGTTAGTACCCATGGCACGGTACTAAAATCCTTCCAGCTGGGGTTACAGGTTGGACCCTAATTAGCTTAGATTGGGGCATATCGGTTAGATGATACCTCCCACAGTCTCAGTCACCATCTCAGTTATAGTTTTAGTCCAGTAATCAATTCAGGCATTCAGTCTCAGTGTTGTTTGACCAAAGCATACAAATATCAGTTATTTCAGTATTTCAGTTTACAAATTTTATTTAGTTCATGTTATATGCTTGGTCATGCATCCCCAATATCTGCAGATTTCACGTACCTTCAGTATTTACAAACTTTCATGCATTCTATTTTGTACTCCATATTTTACATGTATATTTAGATAGTTATTATTTTCGCTCATGAGACCATACATATTAACCTACCTTATTTAGCATACTAGTACATTCAAAGTACTGATCGCATATCCTTCTTTTGTGCTATGATGTATTATATCATAGGTGTTGATGCTCAATTTTTGGATTGTGCTTAGAATTCTCAAACTCTCAGCAGTAGCAGTGGTGAGTCCTCATATTTTGAGAACAGATTATTTTATTTCATGCTTACAGTCTAGTAGTTAGTTGGAGTTAGTTAGGTCCTGTCCCATCAACTTATTGTTATTCAGTTTAGAGGCTTTCAGACACTGCCATTAGTTATTCAGTATTCAGACTTCAGTTAACATGACAGTTAGTTATTCAGTTTATCTTAGATTTCAGTATTTATTCAAACTCAGATAGTTATTTCTTTAGATTTATAATTCAGTAGTTGTTTTAGTTATTAAAATCTTATGGCATATTAGTTATTCTTCTACATTTATGATTGTGTTATTCAGTGTTCACAACAGGTACCAGCTCATGGGTTAGCTTATGGTCCCTCGGGACTGTAAGCACCATATGGCTCCCAGGGTGTACTCTTGGAGTGTTACAGTTGCAGACAACATAGATTTGAGAACTATTTGGGATAAATACTACAGAGTGTGTTGCTTTAGTATCATTGAACTATGTGAGCATATAATGAAATTCCTTACACTATTCCTTAATTTTTTTGTCGCCTAGGCATCCATAAAGAAGTATTTTGTCTTGTCAATTTGTCATGTCTTCCCCATTTTCTTCTATGGATTACATGTGATTCTAGTATTGTTAAGAGCTTGCCTTCTGACCAGTGAGAGGAGGTGCTTGATTCGATACTATTTTGGATCTTATTTGGAAGTTGCCTATTGTTATCTATGAATCTACTAACTTGCCAAATCATACCCTTGCATAGTTTTTCAGTGCATCAGATATATATTCAGCTATTTAAACAAATAAGCTTCATGCACATAATTTACATATAGATAATGGTTGCCATTGAGACATCATGGAAGTTTGTTGTATTTGACTGAGAACGGGTGATCTGATTATTCTTGCATTAGAATAGAAGCAACAACACTGCTGCTTAATGCCAAAGCCGGGGTAGAGATTGAAGTAGCCAAATTTAGAAGTAGTATTCTGTATTCTATTTAGATACCTTATATAGGAGATGATGGATTCGGATCTTATACTTGTTTTCTCATTATAGGTCAACTGGAGTCAGAATTATCTACTTAGTCTCAAGTTTTAAACTAAAAAGAGGCTGAATAATGACAGCCAAAGAATAGGTGATTCTAATCTCTTGTTTTTCTTACCTATATATTTTCTCTCACAAATACTTAGGCATCATTCATTTTTATTAAATTATGGTGTTTGAATCGTTATGCTCAGCTAATTATTAAATATTGCATTTAGATATGCACGTCGAAAAACCAACACTGTCTTTCTAAATCTAAATTGATAATTTATCTTTATTTAAAACATATGAATGGTGGTGTCAGCTATGATGGTTGTATGATAGAGGTTGGTGGTAGAGGTAGTTGGTGTTGGTCAGTGATAGTAGTTGACGTTTGTGGAGGTGGTTGGTCGGTGGTTACCCATGCCTTCAGAATTTTTATTATGTCTAGATATGGAGATCTTCCTGAGGTGACAAATTAATTGAGTATTGGCATAGTCCCAAGATCTAGGCAAAAAGAATTTATATATCAATTGTATCTTTAACTTTTCTTATTTTCTTCTTGAAATATGTGCACCTATTGCGTATTTGACATTTTATGAAAAGAATCATTTAAAGGGAGGAAGAAATAAAGAATCTGACAGAGGTACATACTGATTTAAACATTTGTTTATGATTATGATTTTGATTATTTGGGTGCTTATTTTGTGTTTTCCTGCTATATTGGAAGCTAACATCTTCACATGAAGTCCAATTACATAAATATATTACATAAACTTTGCCATTAAATGGATCTTTATATCATTTGAATTTATTTGTAATTCCGAATAATTACTTATATTGTCTAACCATGCAGTTTCTATCAGGCGGATATTTACATCTTATTATTTATTGTGTCGCTATCTTGGTTCCCATCATAAGGTTTTTACGGTCACTAGTTTAGAAAAATTCAAAGATTAATAAATTCCTCTAGCCAAAAAGGTAGCATATGTATAAATTTTAATCACCCGATATCCATTAATATTTATATCAATTATGTCCCCTTATGCTCCTTTTGTGTTCTTTTAAAGACCGTTGACCCAAAATGGAATCAAAGTTTATTATAAAATTATACTATTTAAGCTTACATTTTTTTTTGTTGTTTATCTTTTAAAAATAAATTAGGATATCAAAACAAATGGAGTGCTTAAAACTTAACGGACTATGTAAATTATATTGATTCTTCACTTCATAAGTTATTCCTAAATACTTTGTGATGATTTTGAACTTACTGATGGTAGGTCTATTTGAAATTAAAGTGAAAGGAGGTAGAATAGTGTCTTTGGATAAACCAATCTTCTAAATGTGTTGATTCACAGAACAAAAGGTATGTTCTTGGACATTGTTTCTTCTACATGTTATTATTGTGCAAGTAAAATATATTTATTTATTTCAAATAGATCATTATGTATAATAGCACAGTGACATGCATTTCAATATGTAGAAATAGACTCAATTGTGATAAACATTATCTATATAAAAAACTGAACAGTGTAGAATCATTTTTGTGGTTTTTAGGCAAACATCAGTTAGATTCATTGGTGAGTTATTTTGGAGCATCTTATTTCCATGGTGCAAAATGCCTTATTGTTTCCTCGATTTAGAAGCTTCACTTTCCATATGATTTACTACACATTTTCTCAAGCGCATTGTCTATCTAAGGTAAGCTCCTCTGTTTGCTGTTTCTTTCTTTATATGTATATCTCTCCGAACTTCTGATTCTTTGACATGTAGGACAAACTTTTTGATGTGTACTTTCATGTATCTATTCGATGACCTTTGTTTTTATTTCTGAGTCCATCGATGGAAGGTGTTGAGGTGATTGTAAGAGCTTTTACAACCTCATAAGTGTTGTTCTTGCATTTCCCTATAAAAAACATCAAAGTTTTAACAAATAGCAAATGTTAAATACTCATACAATATAGTTTAATTATAGATTACTTTAAAAGGAAAAGCAAAATATATCTAAGTAGATTAAATGTAGAAGGAAATAGTTACCTATAAATTAGAGAAGACTTCTTTATACACTACATTTGTAATTTCATTTATAATTTTCTTAGCTCCATCATAACATAAGATCTTCAGCCCTTTTCTAGATGATACTTATGAAAGGGCAACATATAATTGTCCATAAGTAAACATAGGCTTCTTCAAAAATAATCTCACACTATATAATGATTGACCTTGAATTTTATTGATGGTCATGGCAAAAGATCACTGAAAATTTCCTTCAGTAGAACTTAAAAGAAATTCATGAATCAGATGGGGTAAGTGACATTCTTGGGATAAAACTTTTTTGCCGGATTTTTCTCCTAATAACAGCTTTGCTTCAATTACCCGATTTTTGAGTCTTTTGATGATTAATATTGTGCCATTACATAATCCTACTGATTGATCTATATTTCTTAACAATATCACAGGAACACCTACCTTTAAAGTGATAGATTGATTTGGAATACCTGAGCATTTAATACTATTTAACAATTCAGGTGTATACATATGTCCCAAAGATGTAAGTGAATGATCAAATATACAAGTTGTATCGGATCTTAAATATGACTTCTTTTGTCCATAGTTGAGAGAAACCATATAATCATTCACCGATTTCACCATTTGAAGAGTAGGTGCAAAAATTGCTCTTTCTTGAAGATTTCATATAAGTAGAATATTCCAAATAACTGAAATATGTACTTTCTACAACTCCATATATTGGATCATCACAATTATTTATGAGAATATCTTCAGGTATTCTTACTTTCTCAATGCTATTCGTGAAAAATCCCATCCTTCCATCACCTATTTCCAAAAGCCAATCAAAAAACTATTTTAACTCATTCACATCTGCATTAGATCGACTATCTTGCAATCTCATATTATTTGTTAGCTTTAGAATATGATAGTGTGTCCACAAATAGGAACAATTTATTATTGCATTAACAATATCTTGCCTAGTGACTTTTGTAAATACCGATAAGATTTGTCTAAAATTCCCTTAAAAAATAATAGTCTTTCCTTCAAATGGTTGATCAAATTTGATGGATTTTAAATCTTGAAATATCTTTTAAAGTTTGATCAAGAGCTTCAAAACAATATCTATGCATCATTGGTGCCTCATACCAAATGATAAACTTTGCCTTAACCATCAACTTAGCTAATGGACTTCCTTGCTTTATTTTGCATATTGAATCTTTAGTTATATTTAGAGGAATTGCAAATCTCGAGTGAGCAGTCCATCCACCTGGTAACAACAGAGATGCAATGCCATTTGATGTAATATTTAGTACTATATCACCTTTAGAGAGTATGCCAGCAGACAATGTTTTTCAGAGAAAAGTTTTGCATGTTCTTTTGTGACCATATAAAAAGAATAACCCCCCTTTGTCTTCATTCACTGCAGTCATGATTTTATCATATGCATATTTCAGCTCAACTATTAATTGCATTAATAGATGTTGATGTTCTTGTGTCAAATTGCGTCTATTATAGCACAATTCCTCGTTGATGAGTGTATTGGTAACATCAACTTCTTCATGCCCATAACATAGTTTTGGCATTGTTGGAAATTCATTAAAACTTTTTTCACAACTTCTTAAAATCTTGTCCAACTTTTGCAAACAATGATTTTTCAATTCATCATCTGTTAGATCTGCTTCTGAATGACAAAATTATTATAATAATAAAAAACAAACCACATAATCATACATATAAGTCAATTAAGTAGTTTTATTTATATGTAGTTTATGCATGTTTGCTTAAGTTTACTAATTTTTCATAGAATATCATCATATATGTTAGATAAGTAAACTACACAAATTACTCTAAATCCAAAGTGAAATATGCATCTCTAGATACATGTTAAAATATATGATTTTAATATTATGAAAATAGTTTATTATTTAGAAGTAAGACTACCCAATGAAATGAAGTGGCAATAAAATTATTTCAAGTATAAATATTAATTTCTTGTTTAATCTGTATAGCAATTCAATAAAAATACTTAAATTATAAATAGAAACAATTTTAAAAATATTTTTGCTTTTACATAATTATATTATTTGGACCTGGGTTATCCAGTAATCTTCTTTCTTCATAAAGGATATCTTCTGAAAGTAACTGCTATGATAATTACCAAACAACTTCTGGTCGTGACATTGAATTAGCTATCATTAACATGACAAACAATTGTCGAATATAATATGTCATTCCCCAAGTACTTGTCTCCTTTATAGAATCGACGTACTCTTTGTCGTCATCCAATAAATTGTAATGCCCCAAAAGTACTCCTGGACGTCACACGGTGCTTAAGACTACGGATGGTCTCAAGCTAACCCTTAAAGTCTACTTAACTTGGAAATCGAAAGAAAACTAAACTGACATATAAAATTTGAAGATAAATGAATTAATATCATAACTGAAAGTCTTTAACTTGGAAGTTTTTAAATAGACACCTTTGAACTTAAAACTGAAATATTCGGAAAAGCCTTTACTTTTAACTAGAGAGCCACTAGGACAAACCCCAGCTGACCCAAACACAAATAGAAATCAAATAATTGAAACACTTCATCAATATCAAGGTCTAAGAAACTGGGTCCTCGGACTATGAGGACTCACCAAAGTCGTGATGTAGGTGGTGATGCCCGTACTGAATCGTGCTGCTAGAATTGAGCACTAGAACCTACATTATAATATAATGTATAACATAGACATATGTGTGGGTCAATACCTCTGGAATATATTGAGTATGTGGGGTGAATCTATAGGTAAAACGATAACTTAATATACACATAGACTTTCAAATAATGCATGCTAAACATTAGTAATGAAGCATAAGTATAAACTTTGTGAGCCATAACACTTAGTTCTAATAGCTTTACTTTTTTTCTTTCTTAGGGAGGTTTTTTTAATCGACATAAGTTATGTGAGCTATCATGGAGTCCAACGTCTTACCCACTTGGGGAGATCTGTTCTACCCTTACCATCAGAATAGAACCTTAAATTAAGTGATCACTATTCTTAAATTCATCCATATTGGAAAGCTTAACCTACGTTGGCTTGTAGTTTCTAGAAATTAAGGATACGCTCATCCACATTCCCTTCTTTGTTCTAAATACTACTCCCATATTACTTATATGCTCATACTTTAGGAAATCCACCTTAAAATAGCATAAGGGTTGTGTACTAGAAACTAATTATGCTTTTCTTTGCTTTAAATCATAAGTACGATAAATAATTATGGATTTCAAAACTTGTCCTTGAATTAAAAGATCAAACTTTTCTTGTAAACTTAGTGATTATACTTAAGCCTTAAATCTCATAATTTCTTTCATATAACTTGTAATACAATATCATGCTTAAAACTTAATTGAAAATCTTTAATCAATGTTTTAAATCAAACTCATGGTATTCAGCTCATAATAGAGAATAAGAGAATCTTCAAGTCAAAACATACATAGATGAGAACAAATAAGTACTTTAATACTTCAATCACATGATAATTCATAAACTCATGTAACGGCCCGAGAGTACACCCTGAGCGTCACACGATGCTTACGACCCCAAAGGACCACAAACTAACCTATGATTGATACCTACTGTGAGCACTAAATATAATACTAGAATATATAGGCAGAAGAAATTTGAAAATGATATAAGGTTCTCAAAATACTGAAAGAATGACTGAGTATAACTGATAATAACATCTGAAAACTGAATAACTAACTATGCTTGTCTGAAAGCCTCTAACTGTCAGAATATGGGGTTGATGGGACAAACCCCCAACTAACTCTGACTGAAATAACTACTGAACTACTAGAATATTGAAATAGATAAACTCTATCCTCAAAATATGAGGACTCACTACTATAACTACTGCTGATATCCTGAGCTGTTAAGTATGGTCAGGAACCAGAGTGTTCAAACCTATGATATAAGACATCATAGCACAAAAGAGAGAGTATACGTCAGTACATGAAATGTACTGGTATGCTAAGTGAGTTAAGGCTGATATACATGGGTCCATAAACATGAGATGATAACTGACTGAATGAACATCATGAAGTAACTAGATGAGAGTACATGCAAAACTGTAACTACTGAACATACTGAATATGTAATGCTGTACATATAGGTATACATCATGTATTTGAGATTATATTGAAATTGAGTACTGAATTTTGATGGCTGACTAACTGATAATTTATAGGCATGGTTCTGTAGAACTGACTGAGTTCCTTACTGAATACTAAGACTAAAACTGTAACTATAGGAGTGTTCATCAAACTGACTTACCCCGATATAAACTGATTTGGGGTCCAACCTGTGACCCCAATTGAAAGGGTGGTAGCATCTTGCCATGGGATACTAAATATACTATGTCAACACTAATCTGGCAGGAAGACTCATGAAATATATATATGATTGTGTCAATTCTAGTCTGGCAGGAGGATGACTTACCCTACGCTGGCTACGTAGTTTTGTAACTTACGGATTTCTACTAAGGGTCAAACCCTAACTAGCAAGAATACCCCCATTCCTAGGTTCTCTTGGTGCTAAATCCTACTCCCAATTGAATGACACTGATCAATAGATTGTACTAAGCTTGACTAAACTGACCCTGATCATGTTGACTGACTGAACTGGACAGATTTCACTTAACTAGCTGAGTACTACCATTCTTGACATTTACTAGGACTATTCTATAACTAATGCAACTAAGTAAACAACTAGATTTTGGGTAATAAATACCCCAGGACTCGATAGCATAACTGATAAAGTTATGTCACAACTTTAACAACACAACAATAGGTTACCATGTATAATTTACTCATATAGACATTTTATCAAACACTTGGGGAGCATGATAGGGCATCATAACTACAACATGCAACTTGCAATTTCAAGGGTTTTGACATGAGAGATTCATAGTTCAACACACATGCTAACTTAATTTCATGGAACTCATAAAAGATCTTAACTTGAAACCCATACAACAACACAAACATGAGCATAATTCAATTCACAACATGAGAATCATAATTCAAGTTTTGAAAAGGGTTCTTGAACTCCAAGGGTGGAACAAAACCCAAGGATAAACTCCTAACGTACCTGAGTGATGGAATTCGTGAAGATTGTTGGGGATTTCTTAGAACTTAAACTTGATGAACTAGGGTTTATTTCTTGTGAGGATTTTGTGAATGAGTGAATGTATTTAGCCTATTGAGGGGCTGAAGTTCATGTTGTGGGGGGTTTAATATAGGAGGAAAATGACTTAATTACCCCCATAAACTCGTAACTTAATATACAATCTGTCCAATGATGCAATTGGGGCTGAATCGCGTCGATGGTATCAACGCGATAGCCAACACGTCTCATTGATAGTGCCAATACGATAGCCAATACGATGCATCGAGATACCATTGGTTTGCTATTTTGGTCATTCAAACCTGACTCAAACGATGTTCAAAAAATCTAAAACTCGCCCAAGATGACCTATTGACATCCTTGATCATGAATCAACTTAAAAATTGATATTCTAATGTTGTAAGGATTGAAAATAGGATCATCCAATTATGAAGGCTAAAAATGATTTGAAGGCTTAACACTTAGCTGAATTTTTTCAAGTATGGGACCCCTTATTACAATCTATATTGGACTGAATTGAACTAGAACTTTTACGGGGTCCTATAATATCTCCCTCTTGGGAATATTCATCCTCAAATGAGACTCACTGAACTGAGACAAACTACGAAACTGCACTTACACTAACATGCATAACTGAAGCATGACTGAATTTGGGAGACATGACATATGACTGAACTATTTTGTGAGTGCATGAATGATATGAGAATGTTATGCAGTTTTAACTGAGCATGGAATATTGAAAATCTAATAAAATTTGTTACCTTAGGCTGAGTCTGAGTTTGCGGAGAAGAGGTAAGGATACTTAGTTTGCACGTCTGCCTCTGCTTCCCAACTAGCTCCCTCAATGGATTGATTTCACCAAAGAACTTTGACCAAAGGAACTTCTTTGTTCCTTAGTTTGTGAATCTAACGATCAAGGTTTTTGACTGGGACTTCCTTATAAGAGAGAATATTCTGAACATATACACTCTCTATAGGGACTACAACTGCCAGGTCACCTATGCACTTCTTTAGCAAGGAGAAGTGAAACATTGGGTGCACTGATGCTAAGTCTGCAGGCAACTCAAGTTCATAGGCTACCTTTCCGAAACAACTCAAAATCCTAAAAAGACCAACATATCGAGGACTAAGCTTCCCCTTCTTATGAAACCTTTTCACCCCCTTCATGGGAGAGATTTTCAAATACAGATTATCATCAATCTCAAATTCAAGGTCTTTCCTTCTCACATCTGCATAAGATTTCTGTTAGCTCTGGGCTGCCTTAAGCTTCTCCCTAATCAACTGCACTTTCTCTAAAGAATAAAACACCAAGTCAGGCCCCACCACCGCAGCCTCACCTACTTCAAACCAACCAATAGGAGATCCACATCTTCTCCTATAAAGATTCTCAAACAAAGACATCTGAATACTAAAATGATAGCTGTTATTATACGCAAACTCAATCAAAGGTAATTGGTCATCCTAACTACCGTTAAAGTCAACAACACACGCTCTCAACATATCTTCTAGAGTGTAAATGGTCCTTTTTACCCGACCATCTGTTTGAGGGTGAAAAGCTATACTGAGGTGGACTTAGGTACTAAGACCCTTCAAGAAAGCTTTCCAAAAGTGAGAGGTGAACTGCATACCTCAATCTGAAATGATGGACAATGGGACACCATGCAATCTGAGAAACTCTCTAATATAGAGCTTGGCATAATCCTCGGCTGAGTAAGAGGTATGGACTAGCAAAAAATGGGCAAATTTGGTCATCCTATCCACAACGACCCAAATCGAATCATACTGATAATGAGTATGAGGAAAACCTATCCCAAAGTCCATGTTCACTTCCTCCTACTTTTGAGTGGGAATACTAAACTCCTGCATAGACCCACTAGGTTTATCATGTTCAATCTTAACCTGCCGACATGTTGAGCACTTAGATATAAACTCTGCAATATTCCTCTTTATCCCACTCCACCAATAGATCTCCCACAAATCATGACACATCTTAGTGGCCCCTAGATGAATAGAGTAATGTGCACCATGCGCTTCATTAAGAATTTGTTGTCTCATGCTAGCCACACATGGCACACAAAGCCTACCCTGGCAATGCAACATACCATCTCCCCCTTGGGAGAAAACCTCTACTTTCTGGTCTCTGACTGACTCTTTTAACTTAACTAAAATGGGATCCATGTCCTGCTTTTCTTTTACCTTAGAAATTAAGGAAGATTCCAAATTATTTTACACCCAAACACTAACCTCAGCCAAATCAACCAAACAGACACGTAGTCTAGCAAGTTGATGAACTTCCTGAACTAACTTCTTCTTACCATCCTCAATATAAGAAACACTACCCTTAGATAAGCTACTGAGGGTATTCGACACTACATTGGCCTTTCCTGGATGATACAGAACACTCATGTCATAGTCTTTCAACAACTCTAACTACTTTCTCTGATGCAAGTTTAGTTATCTCTGCAAAACCACATACTATAGGCTTTTGTGTTCTATGAATACATAAACATGCATCCTATACAAATAGTGCCTTCAAATATTTAAGGCAAACACAACAGCTACTAATTCAAGATCATGGATGGGATAATTCTTTTCATGGGGCTTAAGCTGTCTAGAGGCATAGGCTATAACCTTACCTCTATGTATCAAAAAACACCCCAAACTAACTCTAAAATATCACATTATATAAAAAATCCATTTGATCCATTGGGCAAAGTCAAAATTGGGGTTGTAGTGAGTCAAGTCTTTAATTCCTGAAAACTCTTCTCACAAGAATCTGTTTACTAGAACTTGACTTTCTTCTGAGTCAATCTGGACATAGGGGATGCAATAGATGAAAATCCTTCAACAAACCATTGGTAATAGCCAGCCAAACACAGGAAAATCCTAATATCATATGGAGAGATGGGTCTGGGCTAATTTCTCACTGCCTTAGTCTTTTGAAGATCAAAATGCCATCATTGAAAACTATATGACCAAGGAAAGCTACTAATCTGAGGCAAAATTTTCATTTATTGAATTTGGTGAATAACTGATGGGCTCTGTGAGTTTGTAATACTATCCTGAGATGGTCTGTGTGAACATTTTCACTGCGAGAGTAGATAAGGATGTCATCTATGAAGACTATGATGAACATGTCCAAGTACTGCTTGAACACACAGTTCATCAAGTCCATGAAAGCTGTTGGGGCATTGGTAAGACCAAATGACATGACTAGGAATTCAAAGTGACCATACCGAGTTTTAAAAGATATCTTCGGAATGTCATATTCTCTAACTCTGAGCTGATAATAACCGAATCTGAGGTCTATCTTAGAAAAGTAGGTAGCACCCTGAAGTTGGTCGAATAAGTCATCGATTCTAGGAAGTGTGTACTTATTCTTGATTGTGACTTCGTTCAACTGACGGTAGTCTATACACATTCTAAGAGAATAATTTTTCTTTTTCACGAATAGGACTGGTGCACCCCAAAGAGATATGCTGGGCCTGATGAACCCTTTGTCTAAGAGGTCCTTCAAATGTTCTTTCAACTCTTTAAGTTCAGCTGGATCCATTTTGTATGGAAGATTAAAGATGGGTTGAGTATCAGGAAGAAGGTCTATTCTGAAGTTAATTTCCCTTTTGGGAGGAACTCCGGGGAGATCTTCGGGAAACACATCTGGGAATTCACTTGAGATTGGATCTGACTCAAGATTAGGAGCCTCAAAACTAGAGTCTTTGACTCACACCAAATTATAAACACACCCCTCTGATATTATTTGTCTTGCTCTAAGGTATGAAAAAAGCTACCCTTTAAGCGCTGGGGTACTACCCCTCTATTCTAGGATAGATTCATTTGGAAACTGGAAGGAGACATTTCTATTTCTACAATCAACTGAGGCATAACCTGAATGGAGCCAATCCATGTCGAGAATAATGTCAAAATCCGTCATTTTTAACTCTACTAAGTCTGTTGAAGTAACTTTCTGAGATACCACAACCAGACAGTTCCTGTATACCCACCGCGCTATAATAGATTTACCCCCTAGAGTAGTGACTGAGAAGGGTTCTACTAAGATTTCGGGACTGACTCCAAAGTTGATAGCTATATAAGGGGTTACAAAGGACAAAGAAGCTCCTGGATCTAACAAAGCATAAATATGTAAATGGTAAACTTGTAACGTACCAGTGACCACATCAGGATAACTTTCCTTATCCTATTAGGACTGGAATGCATAGAAACTGTTTGGGCGCTGCCCACTGGTGGTGGCACTGGAAGTGACACCATGCTAAGATGGGCGACCGAACTGCGTTGGGGTATGATTATGCTGATTTTGTGAACCCCCTAAGGACACTCTCTAATTCTATGACCTGGTTTGCCACACCCAAAACATACATCGTTGCCAATCCTGTAGACACCTTGATGGTTTTTTCCACATTTATGGAAAAGAGAATTTGTTCAAGAACTGTTCACACTACCCTATGATTTAGAGCCTAGTGCCCTATCATTATTACTATTTCTGAATTTAGGCACCAGAGCACTGGCTGAGAACGGAGCTAGGACTGAAGATTTTGAGTGGAACTGAGGATGATTACCATCCCCTGACTTAGGCTGAGCAAAACTAAAGCTACCTGTTCTAGCCTTCTTTTTCTCCTTCTCTTTCTCCTTATTATTTTCTCCTTCTATCTGTTGACCATAGACCATTAGCCTGGCCAAATCCATCTCTTTGATCAACATTGTGGTTCTACACTCTTACACACCCCAGACGCAAACTTTCCTATCCTGGACCTATTATCAGCTACCACATAAGGAGCATATCTGGATATCTGAGTAAACTTGAGGAAACACTCTTTCACACTCATGTTGCCTTGCTTCAGGTTGATAAACTCTAACACCTTAGCCTCCCTTAACTCCAATAGAAAGAACTTATCTAAAAAGGCAGTAGCGAAGTCTTCCCATTCTATGGGCCCTGCAATGTGCCCTTATCCGCTTTTCATTACTTAAACCATTACGAGCCACATCCTGCAACTGATAGGCAGCTAACTCAGCACTCTCACTAGCGATTACCCTTATAATGTCTGTTACTTTCTGCACCATGTTAGGGAATTCCTCTGGATCCTCTTCAAACTTGGATCCCAAATAGGAAGGAGGATTCATTCGAGTGAAGTTTTCTCAAATCCTGGCTGCAACGGTATTGGCCACTGGGATGGACTGAACAACAGCTGAGAGTTTATTCTGGGCTAATGAAAAATGAGCTAAAGTTCTGAATGCAGCTCTAAATTCTACATAGGAGACATGCTCATTCAAGGGATCTTCCTGAATGGGCGGAGGTGTTGGCTGGTTTCTCATTCTTCTTTTATTGGTCTTTCTTGGAGGCATGTTTTGTAAGTGAAAGGAAAATTTAGATTAGACAGAGAGTTTAACTTGAGCTCATGCTCGCTCGCACGATATGAACATTGAAAGAAGGGAACTTTTTCCTAAAAACACCTTATAGCCTCTTATCCATAAGTGTGGAACGCTACACACCCATGTACAAGACTCTACTTGACAAGGCTTTCAGACTCCATAGGACTCATTAGATGTAACGACCCAAATTTACCTCCCGGGACGTCACACGGTGCTTAAGGCTACAAGTAGCCCTAAGATAGCCCTTTGAACCTGTTTCTACTAATAACACTCATTTCAAGATGAAATAATTTAAACACTAGCATAGTCATATCATATGAAAGGAAATAAGAAAAAAATGCTCGGTCCAAATGACCAGGCAATATCAAAAACCTCAACACAACCATAATCTGATAACTAGTTTGAAAAAGCCTCTACTAATCCATGAACTAGAGAGCCATTGGGACAGGTCCCCAACTGACTCAAAATAAACTGAAAGTAATAACATAGTCTCTCAAATACTGAAATGTCTGATGATAGGTCCTCAAACCATGAGGACTCACCACTGTAGGGATGTAGACAGAGGTACTCAAAAGTCACTGACGAGGCTGGGATTGAGCACCTGAACCAATATTATAAGACAATGTAGCACATAGACGTATATATGAATCAACACTTGGGAATGTACTGAGTAAGTGGGGGTGCAGGCATTTATATAAAACAACATCAATACTATTTAATCAAATCATGCATGCAATAAGTAATGACTCACATGTCATGAACAAGTGTAAACTGTAAAGCTCATGAATCATGTAGAATGGAGCATGTAATACAAAACTCATGAGTCATCATAGTTTAACTTTGAAATCGGTAATCTTCTCTTATTCTCATTACCCATAGGAAAAAGGAGACTTTAAACAATACTTTCAACTCATTCATATGCCTCATAGAGAGTAAAACTTCTTTAATGCTCAAGAACTCATAACTCTTTTGAACTCAAATACTTGGAATATGGAATCATATAACTTTGAAACATACTTAAAGACATTTCATTCACTTTAGGAAAATATCTCATTGGAAGGGTAAATACTTTAGTTTCCCAGGAAGTAACTGATCTCAAAGTTTAAATATCTAGGGAGGTTCCCTTAACCGACACAAACCAAGCGATCTACGTGGAGTCCAATATTTTTTCCTCCTAAGAAAGAGACTTCACGTTGGGGAGAGGCGTCATACTCTTGCCAGGAAGTATAACCTAGGTCCAGTGATCACTAAAAAACTCAACCTCGGGCCCAATATCAACTCGGCCTTAGGCCCAATAATAATCATAAACTCGGCCTCAGGTCCAACCTACGGTGGCACATAGTTTTGGGGTAAGAAACCATAGTAAATTTCCCGCTCGGTGCTAAATACTACTCTCTTTAAATTATCTATGCTTATCTCATAAAAATTCACTTTTAGAAATAATCTCATGGTTCACCATGAACCAAATAATCAAATTTGTACTCTCATGTAAGAAAGAGGATATCAAAGATCAATGACCAGTAGGTCAAAACATTTATCAACAATCTCAGAATACTCAAATCATGGGTGCCTATAGCACAATAGTTCATAAAATTGCTAGTCTCAAGTAGGGTTTAATAACCCAAAATTCAATCTCAAGTTAAAACTCATCAAAAGTATAATAGATAGCATATAGATTCATGACCCATGTAGAAATTTAGAAATTTCAGCAATTTGGCTCAAAATATCAACATACTTATGTACTTCAATAACTCAAACATTTCAACTATTAACTTCTCAAGAATTAAAATCATGGGGTATAGACCCAGCTACAATTTCTCAAGAAAATATATAAAAATCATGCCATTAGACTATCAATTCATGGGAAACATCAAAAGCTTGCAACCAATAACAATGAGTGAAAACCCCCAATTCAATTTCATGTAAAATCTCATAAATTGCAGAGAAATTGTAGTTTAAATAAGCCTTTAGGCATAAGGGTGAAAGGATTACCCTTGTTCAAAACCCCACATATCTTGAATTAGAAGTTTTGGATGCACTCTCTCTTTTGGGAGTCTATTCGTACTCTTGAATGAGGGTTCTTGAAGCCCTTGACTTGAGAACCTTGAATCTTGACTAAATTAAGAAAATCTATGGTGGGTTCTTCAGATTTTTGGAAGAGGTTTTGGATGCTTAGGCTTTTGTTAAGAGAGAACTTGAGAAAAACTTCATAGAATGCTTGTAAATGACCTTGATTTTGTGCTTGCATGGTTTAAGAGGCTTGGAAAAATTCCAAAGTGCCCTTTTTAACTTTTGTACAAAGCTAGAAAAATTAAACTGGAACCTGATTTTATGGGCCACTGCGACGTGCCACCATCGCGATGGCTCACTGGAAATAGAAAAATGGGAATCTGGTGGTCACCGCGATGCGGAGCTATCGCATTGTCCCACTAGTAGGGACCTGAAACTTCAGAGCGATGCATCATAATCATGCCAGGCCACTGAAAATAGACTATTAGGAAATTGGGGTCCTCCGTGATGCGCCACTATCGTGGAGTTCCACTAGAAATTGACAATTGTCATATAGACCCTCTCCGCAACGCGCCAAGTACTAAAATGATGCTGTTTTATGACTAGGACTTAAATTAGCCATAACTTCTTACCCGGGTATCGAATTTGGGCAAATCTTATATTGATAGAAAGCTTATCAAATTTTCCATGTGATAAAAAGTCGAAATTAGAAAAATTCTTTATGGTTAACACGATACTCACTTAGGAAGTCACTTCTTAATTTTTTAGGGCCAGAATCATGCCTCACTTAACATGCCCTAAGGTTCATTCTATGATAGAATTTAGCGGCGTTTTACAATATCTCCCCTTTGGAAACATTCGTCCTCGAATATTGCTAGTTATACTAGGAACACAGGAAAACAGAGTACACATAGCTGAAGAAATTTGCAAAATGGCTCAAAATCTCTCTAAACCCTCGAATGCCTCAGAAATTGCAAGAACTCATGCAAGAACAGATACATATAGCTGAGCTTTAGATTAGAAAGGCTGAATTAAAGAAGAATAATACCTTCAGATTGATCTAAACTCATGGAAAAGAGGTGTGGGTACTTGGCTCGCATGTCTGCTTTATCCTCCCAAGTAGCGCCCTCAACTGACTGGTTTCGCCATAAAACTTTGACCAAAGAAACCTCTTTGTTCCTCAGTCTATGAATCTGAAAGTCTAGAATCTTAATAGAAATCTCATCGAATGAAAGATTGTTTTGAATATCAGCACTCTCTGTAGGATCTACCACAAAGGACTCACCAATGTGCTTCTTGAGCATGGAGACATGAAAGATAGGATGAATGGCTGACAACTCTACGGGCAACTTAATTCCATAGGCTACTTTACCAACACAGCTCAAGACTCTATAGGGGCCAACATAACGGGGACTAAGCTTCCCCCTTTTTCCAAACCTTTTCACTCCTTTCACAGGTAAAATCTTCAAGTATACCAAATCACCCACTTCTAACTCAAGATCTCTTTTTCTAACATCGACATAAGACGTTTGATGACTCTGGACTATCTTCAACCTCTTTTTAATCAACTTAACTTTCTCCATAGCTTTAAAAATTGCATCAGGCCCAATCACGATAGCTTCACCCTCTTCTAACCAACCTATGGGTGATCTACATCACCTACCATACAAGGCCTCAAATGGTTCCATCCCGATGCTAGCATTGTAACTATTGTTATAGGAAAACTCTATCAATGGCAAATACTCATACCAACTACCTTTGAAATCAACAGCAAATGCCCTCAATATATTTTCCAGGGTCTAAATGGTCCTCTTAATCTGACCATCTATCTGTGGATGAAAAGCAAAACTCAAAAGGACTTGGGTAACAAGACCCTGCTAGAATGCCTTATAAAACAGAGAAGTAAATTGAGTGCTCCTATCCGAAATGATAGACGAGGGAACTCCGTGCAGCCTAACTAACTCTTGGATATACAATATAGCATAATCCTCAGCTGCATAAGACGTATGCACGGGTAAGAAATGCGCCCTCCAACAACCCAAATAGAATCATGATGATGACACAAAAGAGGCAACCCGATTACGAAGTCCATATTCACCACCTCCTACTTTCAAGTGGGTATGCCAAACTCTTGTATCACATTACTAGGTCTTTGGTGCTCTACCTTAACCTGTTGGCACATTTCACACTTTGCTATAAACTCGGATATATCCTTCTTCATACTATTCCACCATAGATTTCCCACAAGTCGCGATACATCTTGGTGGTGCCGGGATGAATAGAATACCGCGTGCCATGTGCTTTATTCATAATCCTCTGGCTCAGATCATCAACATATGAAACACATAATCTACCTTACACTCTCAATACACCATCTCCTCCTTGGGAGAAAACCTCTATCTTTTGGCCTTGAACTGACTCTTTCAGTCTGACCAAACTAGGATCCTTGTCTTGGTTCTCCTTTACTTCCGACACTAAAGAGGATTCGGAACTACTCTACACTAAAGTACTTCCCTCAGCTGAATCAAGCAACCTAACAGCCAATCTAGCTAGAAAATGCACATCATGAGCTAACTCTTTCTTACCTTCCTCTACATGAGCAACACTACCCATAAACAACCTACTAAGGTGCCCACTACATTGGCCTTGCCTGGGTGATACAACACACTCATATCAGTCTTTTAATAACTCCGACCACCTTCTCTTCCTAAGATTGAACTCCCTCTGAGTAAATATATACTGCAACATCTTATGATCAGTAAACACATCAACATGGGCACCATAAAGATAATGTCTCCAGATTTTCAAAGCAAAGACCACAACAGCTAACTCAAGATCATGGGTTGGGTAATTCTTCTCATGCAGATTCAACTACCTAGAGGCATAAGCTATAACCTTACCTTTTTGCATCAACACACAACCCAAACTAACTCTAGAGGCATCATAATACACCACAAAACCATCTATACCATCAGGCAAAGTCAACACGAGGGCTGAAGTAAGTCGAGTCTTCAACTCCTGAAAACTCTTCTCACAGGAATCTGACCACTAGAACTTAACTTTTTTTTTGGAGCAACCGGTTCATGGGAGACGTAATAGAAGAAAAACCCTCAACAAAATGAAGGTAGTAGACGTTCTAGGCGCCAATTTCTTACAACTTCTATCTTTTGGGGATCAACTCTAATGCCCTCAGCTGAAATAATATGACCCAGAAAGGTTACAGACCTTAGCCAAAATTTGCACTTACTGAATTTGGCAAACAACTGGTGGTCTCTAAGAGTTTGTAAGACAATTCTAAGGTGGTTCGCATGGTCATTCTCATTATGGGAGTATACAAGGATATCATCTATGAAGACAATGACAAACATGTCGAGATATTGCTTTAATAATCTGTTCATGAGGTCCATAAAGGTTGATGGGGCATTGGTTAGCCTGAAGAACATGACTATAACTCAAAGTGGCCATAGTGGGTTCAGAAATCTATTTTTGGAATATCACATTCCCTCACTTTAAGTTGATGATTGCCGGATTTAAGGTCTATCTTAGAGAAATAACTTGCACCTTGTAACTGATCAAACAGGTCATTAATTCTCAGAAGAGGATACTTGTTCTTGATGACGACCTTATTAAGCTGACGATAGTTAATGTACATACGCAAAGAACCATCTTTCTTTCATACGAATAAGACAGGTATGCCCTAAGGAGAAATACTGGGCCTAATGAAACCTTTTTCTAAGAGATCTTTGAGTTTCTCTTTCATCACCTTAAGCTCTAAAAGTGCCACATGGTATGACGGAATAGAAATGGGACGAGTGTCAGGAAGAAGGTCAATCTTGAATTCTATCTCTCTATCGGGAGGTACCCCTAGGAGATCTTTAAAAAAAATTTGGAAACTCATTAACAGTTTCGACTGACTGAATAGTTGGAGCCTCGGACTTAGTATCTTTGACTCTAACTAAGTGATAGATGCAGCCCTTGGATATTAGCTTTCTGGCTTTGAGATAGGAGATAAAATGACTCTTGGGAGATACCGAACTCCTGGACCACTCAAAATCTGGTTCATCAGGAAATTGAAACTTGACTACATGGGTATGACAAACTATAGACACATAACAAGAATGAACCCAATCCTTACCCAGAATAAGGACAAAATCCACCATGTCTAACTCTATCAAATCCGCAAGTATGACTCTATGAAGAATAGTAACGGGACAATCTCTATGCACTTGTTTAACAACAACTGACTCCCCTACTGGTGTAGAAACTAGGAAAGGCTCAGGAATTTTTTCGGGACTCATTTTGAAATTCATAGCTACAAGTGGGGTCACATAAGAGAGACTTGACCCGGGGTCAAACAACACATAGACATCAAGGCAAAAGACACAGAGCATACCAGTAACAACATTGGGAGAGGCCTCCAATTCCTGATGGGATGGTAAGTCATAGAATCTATTTTGGCGCTGGCTGCTAATAGTGCTGGATGAAGTACCCTGAGCAAGGGCGGGATGGGGTACAAGAGCTGGTGCACTAGTAGCCTGTGCCTGAGGTCGGGCATCTCTGTTCCCCTGTCTAGATTGAGGACAATCTCTAAATTTGTGGACCTGCTTTCCACAACCAAAAAACCCCCTGAAATCTACGAAACACTCACCGAGATAATCCCTACCACACTTAGCACAAGGAGGACAACGGGTCCTGTTACCAACACTGTTCTGTGACCTAGACGTAAAGGATCTGCCCCCTTACTCCTACCTGCTTCTAGGTGTAGGAGCACTAGTTGATGCAGGTGCTGGAAGAGACGAATGCCTCTGAAACGTAGGGTGGTTCCCTCCATGAAACCTAGGTTGGCTAAAATCATGCTGCTCAGATCTAGCCCTCTTGTTACCCCTCACTCGATCGCTCTCCTTAATCTTTTCCGCCTCTATCTACTGGGCATACATCATCAACCTAGCCAGATCCATATCCCTATGCAGTATACAGTCCTACACTCTTTCAACACCAAACCAGAAACACCTGTCACAAACTTGCTTATATTAGCTCGGGTGTTAGAAATTAAATCAGGAGCATACTTGGCCAACTGGTTGAACTTCAAGCAGTACTCTTTAACAGTCATGGAGCCCTGCCTCCAGTTCATAGACTCGTCAATCTTTGCTTCCCTTATCTCAAGCAGAAAAAACTTGTCCAAGAATGTATCTTGGAACACCTGCTAAGTCATAGTAGCAACATCCTCACCTCTACCCTTCCTCCACGATACAACCCAGTCATAAGCTATGTCCTTCAACCTGTAAGACACCAACTCAACACTTTTTTCCTAAAAAACATGCATCACCTGCATGATCTTTCTCACATCCTCAAGGTACAACTGTGGGTCCTAATCTACCTTAGACCAATAAAACTCTGGTGGATTCATCCACATAAAATCATGAATCCTAGCCGTAACTACATCTCCTCCCTGCTGATTAGTAACTACGACTTGGTTATTAGACCGAACATTAGCAGTGACTACTTGGGCTAACGCCTTCTGGCAGCCCAAAACTCAGCATGAGACACAGTCTCATTCAAAGGGTAAAAAGGTGGGGTTGCTCATCATTATCCCTGCCGACATTCACTCTTTCGAGAGGTATTTTCTGAAATAGAGAAGCACAAATTATTAGATGAGAGGGACAACTGTACGAATGATAGATTCTGAAAGAAACAATAATTTTTTCCTAAAACATCTTTTAGCCTCTTGCTCATAGACGTGGTACGCTACACACCGATGATCAAGACTCTACTCAACGCGGCTTGTCAGACTCACTGAGACTCCTTAAAAACCTTAGGCTCTGATACCAAGTTTGTAACGACCCAAAATTGCCTCCCGGGATGTCACACGGTGCTTAAGGTTACAAGTAGCCCAAAGCTAACTCTTTGAGCCTGTTTCTACTAATAACACTCATTTTAAGATGAAATAATTTAAATACTAGCATAGTTATATCATATGAAAGAAAATACAGAGAAAATGCTCAGTCCAAATGACCAAGCAATACCGAAAACCTCAGCACAACCACAATTTGATAACTAGTCTGACAAAGCCTCTACTAATCCATGAACTAGAGAGCCACTGGGAAAGGTCCCGAACTGACTCAAAATAAACTGAAAGTAATAACATAGTCTCTTAAATACTAAAATGTCTGACGATAGATCCTCAAACCATGAGGACTCACCATTGTAGGGATGTAGACAGAGGTACTCGAAAGTCACTGACACGGCTAGGACTAGCACCTAAACCTACATTCTAAGACAATGTAGAACATAGACGTATATGTGGTTCAACACTTGGGAATATACTGAGAATGTGGGGGTGCATGCATTTATATAAAACAACATCAATACTCTTTAATCAAATCATGCATGCAATAAGTAATGACTAATATGGCTTGAATAAGTATAAAATGTAAAGCTCATGAATCATGTAGAATGGAGCATGTAACACAAATCTCGTGAGTCATCATAGTTTAACTTTGAAATCGGTAATCTTCTCTTATTATCATTGCCCATAGGCTAAAAGAGACTTTAAATAATACTTTCAACTCATTCATATGCCTCATGGAGAGTAAAACTTCTTTAATGCTCAATAACTCATAACTCTTTTGAACTCAAATACCTGGAATATGGAATCATATAACTTTGAAACATACTTGAAGGCATTTCATTCACTTTAGGAAAATATCTCATTGGAAGGGTAAATACTTTAGTTTTCAAGGAAGTAACTGATCTCGAAGTTTAAATGTTAAGGGAGGTTCTCTTAACCGACATAAACCATGCAAGCTACATGGAGTCCAACGTTTTGTCCTCCTAAGGAAGAGACCTCACGTTGGGGAGAGGCGTCATACTATTGCCAAGTAGTATAACCTAGGTCCAGTGATCACTAAATAAACTCAGCCTCGGGTCCAATATCAACTCGGCCTTAGGCCCAATAATAATTATAAACTAGGCCTCAGGCCTACCATATGGTGGCACATAATTTGGGGAAAGAAACCTTAGTAACTTACCCGCTCGGTGCTAAATACTACTCTCTTTAAATTATCTACGCTTATCTCATAAAAATTCACTTTTAGAAATAATCTCATGGTTCACCATGAACCCAATAATCAAATCTGTACTCTCATGTAGGAAAGTGGATTTCAAAGCTCAATGACCATTAGGTCAAAACATTTCTCAACAATCTTAGAATACTCAAATCATGGCTGCTTATAGCACAATAGTTCATAAAATTATGAGTCTCAAGTAGGGTTTAATAATCTATAATTCAATCTCAAGTTAAAACTCATCAAAAGCATAATAGATAGCATATAGATTCATAACCCATGTAGAAATCTGGAAATTTCAGTAATTTATACTTCAATATCTCAAATATTTCAACTATTAACTTCTCAAGGATTAAAATCATGGGGTATAGACCCAGCTGCAATTTCTCAAGAAAATATGTAAAAATTATGCCATTAGACTCTCAATTCATGGGAAACATCAAAAACTTGCAATCAATAACAATGGGTGAAAAACCCTAATTCAATTTCATGTAAAATCTCATAAATTGCAGTGAAATTATAGTTTAAATAAGCCTTTGGGTACAAGGGTGAAAGGATTACCCTTCTTCAAAACTCCACATACCTTGAATTATAAGCTTTGGATGAACTCTCGCTTTTGGGAGTCTATTCATACTTTTGAATGAGGGTTCTTGAAGCCCTTGACTTGGGAACCTTGAATCTTGACTCAATTAAGAAAATTTATGGTGGATTCTTGAGATTCTTGGAAGAGGTTTTGAATACTTAGGCTTTTTGTTGAGACAAAACTTGAGAAAAACTTCATAGAGTGCTTGTAAATGACCTTGTTTTATGTTCGCATGGTTTAAGAGGTTTGGAAAAAGTTCAAAGTACCCTTTTTAACTTCTGCATGAAGTTGGAAAAATTAAATTGGGAGCGAAATTTCATGGGCCACCGCGATGCACCACTATCGCGGTGGCTCACTGGAAATTGACAAATGGGAATCTGGTGGTCACCGCAATGCGGAGCCATCGCATTGTCCCACTAGTTGGGACCTAAAACTTCAGTGCAACGCATCATAATCGCGCCAAGCTACTAGAAATTGACTATTGGGAAATTGTGGTCCTCTGCGATGCGCCACTATCACGAAGTTCCACTGGAAATTGCCAATTTTCAAATAGATCCTCTTCGCGATGCGCTAAGCACTAAAATGACTCTGTTTTACGACTAGGACATAAACTAGCCATAACTTCTTACTCGGGTAACGGATTTGGGCGAATCTTATATCGACAGAAAGCTTATCAAATTTCCCATATGATAAAAAGTCAAAATTAGGAAAATTCTATATGGTTAACACAATACTCACTTAGGAAGTCACTTCTCAATTTTTTAGGGCCGAAATCATACCTCACTTGACACGCCTTAAGGTTCATTCTACGAGAGAATTTTGCAGGGTCTTACATTAGAACTATAGGCTTTGATACCAATTTTGTAATGCCTTAAGAGTACACCCTGGGCATCATACAATGCTTACGACCCTGAAGGACCATAAGCTAACCCATGACTTGTACCTCCTATGAGCACTAAATATAATACTAGAATATATATGCGGAAGAAATCTGAAAATGCCATAAAGTTCTCAAAATACAGAAATAATAGTTGAGTATAATTGATAATAACATCTGTAAACTGAATAACTGACTATGCTAGTCTGAAAGCCTCTGACTGTTTGAATATGGAGTTGATCGAACAAACCCCAAACTGACTCTGACTAAAATAACTACTGAACTGCTGGAATACTGAAATAGATAAACTCTATCCTCGAAATATGAGGGCTCAACATTATAAATGTTGCTGATAGCCTAAGCTTTTAAGTATGGTCAGGAACCTGAGAGTCTGAACCTATGATATGAGACATCATAGCGCAAAAAAGAGAGTATATATCAGTACATGGAATGTACTGGTATGCTAAGTAAGGTAAGACTAATATACATGGGTTTATATCCATGAGATGATAACTGACTGAATGAACATCATGAAGTAACTGGATGAGAGTACATGTAAAATTGTAACTTCTAAACATACTGAACATATAATATTGTGCATATAGGTATACATCGTGTATCTGAGATTATATTGAAATTGAGTACTGAATTCTAATGGCCGAGTAATTGATAATTGATAGCCATGGTTCTGTAGAACTGACTGAGTTCTTTACTGAATACTAAGACTGAAACTGTAACTTTGGGAGTGTTTATTTAACTGACATACTCTGATATAAACTGATTTGGGGTCTAACCTATGACCCCAGTTGGAAGGGTGTTAGCACCTTTCCACGAGATAATAAATATGTTGTGTCAACACTAATCTGAAAGAAAGACTCATGATATATATATATATATATATATATATATATATATATATATGATTGCGTCAATCTTAGTCTAGTAGGAGGATGACTTACCCTACGTTGGCTACGTAGTTCTGTAACTCAGGGATTTCTACTAAGGGTCAAACACTAACTGGAAGGAATTCCCCCATCCCTAGGTTTGATCGGTGCTGAATCCTACTCCTAACTAAATGACATTGATCAATAGATTGTATTAAGCTTGACTAAACTAACTTTGATCGTGTTGACTGACTGAATTGGACTGAGTTTACTAAGTTCTGTTAACTGGAAGAGTACTACCATTCTTGAACTTTATTGGGACTATTCTATAATTACTGCAACTAATTAAACAACTAGATTTTGGGTAATAAATAGCCCCAAAACTAGATAGCATAATTGATAAACTCATGTCAAACAAAACAACAATAGGTTACCTTGCACAATTTACTCATATAGACTTTTTATCAAACACTTGGGGAGCATGATTTCTATACATGAGAGCTAACATAGGGCATCATAACTGCAGCATGCAACTTATAAATTCAAGGGTTTTGACATGAGAGATTATGTAATACCCCAAGATTCCCAACCGATAGTAGAACCATGCCTCAAGATCATGAGAAATAAATTTTAGTGATTTTTTAGTTTTATGATCAATTTAGATGTGTATTAAGGCCTCAAATATGTCCTATCTATTGGTCGAATCAAAACATTCCTTACCGATTGAATTCTTGAGAAGGATATTAGTGCAGTCAACTTCAAATAAGCATATATTTTGTTATACTATGAATTTTTGATCTCATGACCCACCAACATATATATAATTTAATTATCTTTCCAACGATACTAATTTTGCCAAAATCTGATATCGGGGTAAAATGTTATGGCCGTTTTACACTGAGCTATCTGGACTGCCAAAGTGCAATGGGAAGGCCGATGGACCATCGCAACTGAGTTAGTAAGCCTATTTTCTGGCAAAAAAGTGATGGGTTGAAGGGACGGTCCATCCCTAGGGCGATGGTTCATCGCCCAAACCATCGGGGACCTCTGTTTAGCGAATTTAAGCCGTTTTTAAAAGGATTTTTGGGTCTTTTCCATCCTTTTTAATACCTAATTAAATCAAATCAGAGCTCATAACTTCATATTCATCCATAGCATCAAAATTAGGGTTCCTTTCAAGATCAACCCTCAAGAACAAGGTTTAAATCCTTCTTCAAGAAAACTCAAGAATTAAAACATCACCATCCAAGAACTTTCAAGAAAAGCCTCCAAGAACATTCTCAAGGATTCAAAAGTCATCTTTTTCCATTGAATCAAGCCAAATAAGGTATATGGGGTTTCAACAAGAATAATTCTATCGTTCTTGTGCCCAAAAACTTACTTTAAGTTACAAGTTTCTGAATTTTGATGTGATTTCCATGAAATTAAAGTTAGGGTTTATACCCCATGTTGCTAGTTGCATGATTTTGAGACCTTAAGTGATTTGGATATTAATTTACATGTCTACTTTCGAATATTTATGCACATGATCATTTTTTTTCCAGATTTTGAGTTAATTTACCAATAATTACATTATCAAGCATGAACCTTTTGATGTTTTAACATAAGTTTGAAACATCGGCTTTAAGCCCTAAGATTTGGCCTTGATATTTTAAGATTATGATTTTAAGCCTCCTTGATGATTATTTACCAAGCTTCAAGAAATAAATTTGATCATCTCTACCCAATGTGGGCAAGATGTTGAACTCCATGTCAGCTCACATGGTTTATGTCGGTTTGAAGAAACTCCTAAATTTCTACTATCCCTAAGTTTCAAAGAAGTCCCCTATTCTCCTTAAGATGAATGTAGATATTTTGAAAGCTATTGTTTTAATATTTCCCAAGTTTCCAGAGTCTCCAAGTCTCCAAAGTTTTATAGTCCTAAAGTTCTCAAATCCTTGTGTTCCCAAAGTCCTATCCTCCTCAAGATAAAAACATAAGTTTTGAAAGTTATTGTTTTAAGATTCTTTTTTTTGCTTACAAGCTTTGAGAATAAGAGAGTATAATGACTCACGAGATTTATGCTACATGTTTCATTATTCATGATTTATGAGATTTAGATTTCAGATTTATTCAAGCTATGTGAGTCATTTATATCAGCATGCATGGTTTTATAAAGAGTAATGATATTATTGACTTAATGTATATACCCCCATATACTCAATACATCCTCAAAGTACTGATCCACATATATGTCTATGTGTACATTATATCATAATGTAGGTACAAGATCTAGTAGGCACATTCAGACTCAGCCAGTTGCAAATTCTAGCCAGCAAGGTGATGAGTCCTCATACTTTGGGGATTTCAGTTGGATTTATTTAAGTTGTGTCTTTTCTTATTCATATGTATTGATTAGCGATAGTTGGAGTATATTCCCAACTATTTATAGTCAGTATAGTAGAGGCTTCACAAATGTCAGTCAGAGTCAGTATTATAATTTCAGTCCCTCTCTTCACACTTTATTAGAACGTAAAAGTGGTATCAGTATTATGTTTTACAGATTTCAGCATTTCTCTATGTTTTCGCATAGTAAACTCCGTCACTCATTCATATTTAATCAGTTGCTTAGTAGTATGCCATTAGAAAGGTTAGCTTGGGATCATTTGTGGTCCTAAGCACCGTGTGACATCTCAGGACATATTTTGGGGTGTTACAGATTCATAGTTCAACACACATGCTAACTTAATTTCATGGAACTCATAAACTATCTTAACTTGAAACCCATACAACAACACAAATATGAGCATAATTCAATTCATAACATGGGAATCATAATTCAAGTTTTGAAAAGGCTTCTTTAACTCCAAGGGTGGAACAAAGCCCTAGGATGAATACCTAACATACCTGAGTGACAGAATTCGTGAAGATTGTTGTGGATTTCTTAGAACTTGATCTTGAGCTTGATAAATTAGGGTTTATTTCTTGAGAGGATTTTGTGAATGAGTGAATATATTTTCCCTATTGAGGGACTGAATTTTGTGTTATGGGGGTTTAACATGGAAGGAAAATGACTTAATTACCCCCACAAACCTGTAACTTAATACACAATCTGTACCCAGTAATGCAATCGGCGCCATACCGTATCGATAATATCAATGCGATACCCGACGCATTGCATCGATGGTGCCGACATGATAGCCAACACGATGCGTCAAGATTGTGTTAGCTTGCTATTTTGATCATCCAAACATGACTCAAATGATGTTCGAAAAATCTAAAACTCACCCAATATGACCTATTGACATCCCTGATCACGAATCAACTTAAAAATTGACATTTTAAGGTTGTAAGGATCGAAAATAAGATCATCCAATTACGAAGGCTAAAAATAATTCTAAGTCTTAACACTTAGCTAAATTTTTCTAAGTTTGGGACCCCTTATTATAAGCTATATGAGACTGAATTGAACTAGAACTTTTACAGGGTCTTACAACTCAATACAAGATAATTTGGTTATGAACCCTAATTACAAATTATATAACTTAAACTTTAAAACAAGTTTTGGGCACAAAGATGGAAGAATGCCCCTGTTCATAGACCCCACATACTTCAATAGCTAAATTCTTAAAGATTTCATGAACTTGGAAGTTTGAAATCTTAGATTCTTGGGGAGAAGAGCTTGGATTTTGTTCTTGGGAAGAAGGAGGGTTTCTAGTGAGTAATTTGAGAGAAAGGGAAAAATAATGCCACTTTTGATGGCCCCTATTGTGTTATGGACGACTTGGATTTAGGGAAAAGACTCAATTACCCGTTGATATCTTTAATCAAGAAGCTGGGCGTACTACACCAATGTGCCGTGCCCCTTGCTCTGGGAGAAATACCAATGCGCCACACCCCTATTTCATGGGAGAGACCAATGTGTCGCGCCCCTCTTTCCAGAGAAGAAATCAATATGCCATAATAATATCACAAGGGCTTTCTGTATCCGCTATCAAAAAAATCCCGAACCCCATCCAAAAACCCCAAAACTCTCCCGAGACATACCTTTGATCTCCCTATACATAAATCAACTCAAAAACCAACTTCCTAGGGTCGAGAAGGTCAAAATAAAAATCTGTAAAGTCTTGGGGTCTTGAAATGACTGAGTCCCCAAAACTTAGTGAAAATTTCAAGCCTTGGAACCCTTAAGCATGAAACTAAGACAGGGTCGAGCTTAGAATCTTACGGGGTATTACACAAACCAAGTGCATAACATACATCTCTAAAAGTAGCATGGACATTGTTGTTGATTCTTCTAAGTTCTTCATAGGAGTTGACCCTTTGATTACATTCAATAACAACCTGAGATAATATATCTTTCCATTCCCTGGAGTAACAACGAAGATCCTCCCAATAGAAAATGCAAAAAATTTCTCCTTTTCAATTTTTTTGAATTTCTGTCTCACCAAAATTTAATAGGAAATTCTACATAAGTCAAATCTCTTGATTTTGAAAAACTTTTGTTAGACTCAATCCAACTTAAAAATTGAGACTCCCTAATATATGGTTTATTGACAACATTTTTAATTGGATCCTCATCAGAAAAAAATGCACTATTTATCTTCAAGATGGAATGGTAGTCTTTCTACTTGTGGTTCTCTATGGTGGATTCGAAATTTAAATATTATCCAAACAGCTTCATATGGTGATATGTAGAGACAATCATAATGCATGTTGATTTCATCAACAATTGATGAACCATCAACACGTGTACTTTGTGGAAAAGCAGCAGTAGCACAGTCATGTCCTTTATCGACATACTTAAATAAATATTTAATAGACCTTGATTGATTGAACCATTCCACGTTAATGTGAGCATTATATTTTAACAACAACCTACGTTTGTCAGGAACCACATACCTATTATCCAAATGAATATCATTTTCTCAATTGTTCTACCATTATACTGTCTTCTGTAAACAGGATACCCTTCTTCATCAACTGTTGTTATGTGAACAAACTTTTTAAGGAAGTGCTTTGTACATTTACCATTCTGCATGCTCAAAGAAGATTTGCTAGTAGAACCACATGGTCCATGAATCATCATATTTTTTTTACAGTATCATAATAATGAGGATCATTGACTTTATTTGGTAATTCTGCTGAAATTATTCAATCAATGTCTGATGCAGATGGAAATTTATTGCTTTCATGAAGAAAAAGCAATATATGAGCATATGGCAACTCTCGTTTTTGGAACTCAATGGTATATATCACTAAATTAGTAATCAAATAATTTTATTAGAAATACATTATCTGAATAATATATATATATATATATATCATATAGTGTCCTCATGTATATTCAAATTAAATAGAAATATGACAAACCTGCTTTTACTTTTCTAAATACTTTATCAAGTAGTCCAATTTAATTTTAAAGATCCTACTTAGAATATCTGAATGATCTTCGGATTCAACCCCCTTCTCCCTACAAATCTAGTAATTTCTGGCACCTTAGTATTGTAAGTAAATTTGATAAAAAGGTCAGGGTATCCAACCCATTTGCATATTGCCATAGCATCTTGGTAATTTGAAAGCATATATCATGCACCTCCCGTGAAGCTAGATGGTAGAAATACTCTTTTACCTTGGGATAAAGGATCAGTGTCTCCACGTAAAACTGCATCTGATAGGACCTTATAAAACTTAACTCTAAATTATTTTTGATGAGTCCTAAAGAACTTTAGGTGAGAAGATTCCATCATTATATAGGCATCAACTAAAAATTGCTGAAATAATCTTTTTGAAGCCACAATGGTAGGAACTTCATGTTTTCTTTCTTGAATTCTATAAAAAAAAAAATTCACGTATACTAACATGTTGTCTTCCCTTATCACCTAAACTTAAAGGAATGTCCTCTCTATACCCATCTTCACTATAAGAAAAAAGTAAAGGATATTGTAGTCCTAAATATGCAGCATTCAGTTCATTAATCCTTTGTAATTATCCAAATTGTGTGTCTATGATAATATCACGATCAGATCTAGAAACATCAAAATCTCCAACAACCAAAGCAGTTACTTCTGGTATTGTTTGTAGGTTGTATCTTATACCATCAGTATCTTTTTTTTTCTATTAGTTTCAACTTCACATTGGAGCTGTTATTTCTTGAAATCTATCTCTCACCATTCTAAAAGTCTTGGCCAACACATTATTATCATCAAGCATTTGTTTTTTAGATCAACAACAATGTTAGCATGAAGCTTATTAACATCCTGTCCACTACTACAAAAGACATATAATATTAAATTTTTACCTTCTAAAAAAGATATATTATATTAATAAGATCTTTATAGTAATTTTTAATTTCATAGAACTATATAATTAGGAAACAATACTTAACTGACAACATTAATTCTATTTGAAACTTTATTTTTTGTATCTTAAATATATAGCTTCACAAATTTTGGAGTAGATCCTTCAAGAGGTAGTACACTACCAATTTGATAATAATTTTGTTCAAATAATTTGAATGTTCTTGATCCTCTTGTTTGATTGATTGAGGCATCCACCTTTCCTCCCATTGATGTAAATGAGAACATAAAATTATAACTCCTTATTTTTTCTTGAAAATAACTACATTTAGGATCTATAGTAAAAAAATGTAGAATGAAGAAGGTTTATATAGGTAGATATGAATATGGTGATATTAAAATCAATGATTTCTCTAACCTGATCCAAACAATAGTTGTTCCAAAATTTGAGGAGGCTTCTTAAGATATGAAAGCTTTATTTTTCCTTGTTGATAGCACAATGTGAAAATTACTTTCTTATTTGTAATGCTTGTGAGTTCTTTCTCCATAACAAAAATTAGCCCCATAGTTTCCACATTCATATGTAGCATATCCTATATCCCAAAATTCTATAATTGCAATAGCGTATATAGTTAAAGCCATAACATTATCGATTTAATTGGTCAAACTATTTTATCTTAAATCAAGAGTTTTTCAAAAGAACCTTCAATGTAAATTTCTCCACATTCAACATCAACATCTATAAAAAGCAGTGGAAAAATCAATTAATAGGTTTGAATTTTCAACATATACCTATAGTTATCAAGATAGTTTTATAAGTAATAGTAAAAAAACTAAGTAAAGTATGATTGTCACATCTGGATACTCTTCTTCTTCCTCCTCTTCTATGTTATGTTGAAGTTGTTCTATTATGTATAAAAATTTATGATTGGTCGATAGATGTAAATGTAATAATCTTTTTGTAAATTAAAGATTGTTGATTCAAAAACTCATTTCTAATAAAGTGTAAATTTTTAAAGATAAATAAATCTTTTTAGGAACATACCTTGTATGATAGTATTGTTTATTGTTGCCTCAACTTATAGTTAGAAATATACACTAATTAACTGTCTGTACTTTTAATAATGTATATTATTTTTCATTGATAAACAATGAGAACTTGAAATACTTACCTTCCATTATTGGAGTTTCATTTAAATCTGACAGAGAATTATGTGTTTGTAAATCAAAAAATTAAATGAAATATATTACTATATTATTTGCAAATTCATATTGAAGTAACAAATTTTTAATTTAGAATCTAGTTCAGATGAAAATTTTAAAGAACTAATAAAATTGTATTACCTTCAGGTAATACATTTAGATCAGGTAATATTGTAACACCCCAATTTTCTGAACCAGAATGCTACAAGGTGCTCATGACCCCAAAGGACCATAAGCTAACCCATGACTGATATATGTACCTGTAAACTGCAATATATAACGCAATAGTGCAGAAAACATAAACATGTAGGCCATAAGGTTCAACTGAATAAAAATCTGTCAAGACACAATATCCATATGGGTGAAAGATAACCAAAACAACTAAAAACTGAATCAAATCTGAACTAAATCTGAAAGCCTCTAAGTACTGTCTGAATAAGGAGTTGAAGGAACATGTCTCCAACTAACTCTATCTAGCAAAACTGAGCTAAAATAATAAATGAAATAAAATAATATCGCCCTCGAATGGATGAGGACTCACTGCAACTCTGCGGCTGGATACTACTGCTGATTTGGAGCTTGTGTCTCTGAACCTATGGTGTAACATAAAAGAAAGCACCATAGCGCAAATGCGTCAGTACCTCTGAATGTACTGAGTATACGAGTGAGGTAGGCTAAATGCAAAGGGTTATATGCATGAACAATGCTAACTAATATGAACGTGATAATACATACGTGCATACATAACTGTAACTGAACTCGTAGAGATAGTGACTACTGTGTCTGAATACTGACAACATGAGTGTACTGATACTGAGATACTAAATAGATGAACGACTATTTTTGACAGTTTGAATTATAAAGAATGTGTCTGGTTGACTGTGTCTAATAGTCCTGAAGATGAATACTGATATCATGAATTCTGATAACTGATATGACTGATACATGAGTTCATAAAATTGATATAACTGATATAACTATGATGATCGGTTGAACCGATATAACTAATACTGAGCGACTGTATCTGACAGTCTAAGTTCTGATGGAACTATCTGAGTTCTATTTTTTATGGAGTACCTGAATTTGAGATCAGTCTTGTCTAATGGGCGATCTTGAAGTCTATTTATAATGATAAGGATTGATTGTCTTTAACAGTACTGAATCTGTACTACTAAACTGAGTTGACTGTATCTGACAGTCCTAAATCTGTAACTGAAACTGTGGGATATATTCATCTAACCAACATGCCCCAAGCTAAGCTACTGGGGTCCAATCTCTGCCCTGCCTGGAAGGGTGTCAGTACCGCACCACCAGTAAAGACATCTGCTGGGGAGTTAGTCCTAATCTAGCGGGTGACTCCTGGGATCAGTCCTATAAATATAAATGTGCTAACGGGTAACCCCTGAGTATGTCAGTCCTATCTAATGGGGGACATCTCGTACCTACGCTGGCTATGTAGTTCTGAAACTTAGGGATTGCTTCTAATGATCTCAGTCCTAATCTAGCGGGTGAGTCCCCATCCCTAGGATCACTCGGTGCTGAATCCTACTCCTATCTGAAAGACACTGAACTAAATAACTGGGCTGAACTGAATAATTGAACTGAATTGATTAGCTAAACTGATACTGATTAACTGGACTGATACTAGTGATATTGTTTAGCGGAGCTAAACTAAGTTTATTGGATTCCGATGACTAACGGAATGTACTGAGTTCTGAGGACTGGTTGAGAGTACTGAAGTTACTGAGATTGACTTTGAATACTGAGGTTACAGATATTACTGAGTACTAAGATACTGAGATTACTAAACTACTGAGATTACTGAGGTTACTGGATTTTCCTGAGTTACATGACTGACTGAATTCTATATATCATGGCTTGACTGAGAGTATCGTGATAACATGACATGGATCTAGGCACACAACTATATTTTTGGTTATGAATACCCCCAAGACTCGATGAAAGGAAACTGACACAACATGACTGACTTGATCATAATATTGGAGTCCACAATTCATATTGTCATAAGTAGGGGATATTATACTTCATGTAGTTCTTCAACATCTTAAGCATGGTAGGGAGTGCATGGATATATTTCATGTACATATAGTATATTTCCATTATCATACATGCTTCCTACCACAACAATAGCAACATATCAATAGCATGGAATTTATATTGAAGTATATAGCTAACATGGACTTGTCATTAAGATATCATGGAACCTTATAAACATGAATTTCTAGCATCCTAAGCATTTTATCAAACACTCTGCATGCATAATATTGAGCATAGGTGTACTTAACAAATTTGAAAATTTTGAACCACCCAAATTCATGGGTTTCAAACTAACCTATTCACATGATTCATGAGAAACACATCAAGATGGAACCTTGAATCCAAACAACAATCATTAACATGAATATAGTCATAAAACAACAAGAAAATCACAATTTATAATTTAAAACATGATTCTTGAGCTCCATGGATGAAAGGGACCCATGGATGAACTCTACGTATGCCTTAGATTAAGACTTCGTGAAGATTGACAGCAAAATTTCCTTGAAATAGACTCTTATATGAAAACCCTAGGGCTTGTTCTTGAGAGTTTTGATCTTGAGAGGAAACCCTAATCTTGTGGTTGAGAGCGTATGAGAGGGATTTTTGAGATGTTTAACTAAAGAGAATAGAAGATAATACGCTTCTTGAGGGTTATAAGTCGTGGGAAGTGAAGGAAAAAGATCAAAATACCCTTATTAAAATAAATTCCTAGTTGCTGAAAATCATAGCTGGCGATATTTGTGACAAGGCGTAAAAAATATGACAGGCCATCAAAAATATCGTCACACAAGAGCTGAAATTGATGGTTTCTGCCCAAGTCTGACGACATTTGTCACAAGGAGTCAAAAAATGTGACAGGACATCTAAAATTTCATTACACAAAATTTGGATTCTGCCTAAGGCTGACGACATTTTTGACAAGGCATCACAAATGTGACGGGCCGTCAAAATTGTCGTCACACAGTTGCCAGCCCGACATGTTGGAGTAAAATAGGAATAACTTTTTGCTCCAATATCGGATTTAGGGTAAATTGGTATAATTGGAAAGATAATTCAAAGATCTTTCATTTGATATATAGTAAGCCACCCAGTTCATCATATACTTATGGCTGATTAAAGTTGACCCAAGTTTTGACGCCCACTAAAACTTGAACGATAGGAAAGCTTTCAACTTGTACTTTAGTTAGGGGACCTATATGATCTAAATTCATGCTCAAATATATTCCCACACTACATAATTGATTAAAACACTAAATTTATATAGGATTTGAGGCTTTTAAAATGTCTATGCATAGGAATGATGGATTTTTATTCTATTCCAAAATGTGGGGTATTACAATATCTCCCCCTTGGGAACATTCGTCCTCGAATGATACTAGCTGAGATGATAGAAAATACAACTTACACGAATATATATCATGAATGAATGATCATGATTTCATGGTTGACATGACTAAAAACTGAGCATATCATACTGTACATACATATCTGATGCATGGGTAGCTAATTTATGAATGTAGAACTGAGTGTTCTGATAAACTGAGTTTCTTAAACTGAGAATGCATATCTGATGCTTAACTAATAAGTTGAATCCATGCATATATGATATATGATTATATGACTGACATAATACATGAATGCATGACTGAAAGTACTGATAAGCTGACCATGCATATTTAATGCATGAATATATGACTGAACTGACTCATGAACATGCGACTAATCATACAATGGTAAAGGCACTAAGATTGAACTAAAACATGAGAACATGACTGATTCTACTACGTGACATATGGACTGAACATCATGAACTAAACTGAACCTCTGAATACTTGACTTACAACTGAGGTCTAACTTGAAGGTTAACTTATGAGTACCCTCTATTCTAGACTGAATTCGTTATGCAAGGAGAAATTGATGGATCTAAGGCATGAGAGCATTAAGAGAAAGTGGGGTATCTCTCCTTTGGGATGCTATGTCTCTCTAAGAACGCTTACCTTATGAAGATACTGGGTGATGCACAGGGCATCTACAAACTAGATTATAACTAAAATTTGGGGGTCTGAGACTAATGCATGAGATGGACTGAAATTGCAACTACTAGGAGGTTCTACCTTGACATGGTTATATTCTCTGAGATTTTGGTTACCATGAATAAATGCAAGGATGAGAAAACAAGCTATACAAATCTGACAGATCACTGGCACGACATGAATACTGAAAGAAGGGAAATTATTCCTAAAACATCTTATAGCCTCCTACACATAGGTGTGGTGCACAACACATGCATGTACAAGACTCTACTAGATGCATCTTTCAGACTTCCTAGGACTCTATTGAACCTTAGGCTTTGATACCAAGTTTGTAACACCTCAATTTTATGAACCGAAATGCTACACGGTGCTCATGACCCCAAAGGACCACAAGCTAACCCATGAGTGATATCTGTACCTGTACACTACAATATATAACATAATAGTATAAAAAATATGAACATGTAAGCGACAAAGTTCAACTGAATAAAAATTTGTCAAGACACAATATCCATATGGGTGAAAGATACCCAAAATAACTAAAAATTGAATCAAATCTGAAATAAATTTAAAAGCCTCTAAGTATTGTCTGAATAAGGAGTTGAAGGAATATGTCTCCAACTAAATCCGTCTAGCAAAACTAAGATGAAATAATAAATGAAATAAAATAATATTGCCCTCGAATGGATGAGGACTCACTGCAACTCTGCGACTGGATACTACTGCTGATCTGGAGCTCGTGTCTCTAAACCTATGGTGTAACATAAAAGAAAGCACCATAGCGCAAATGCGTCAGTACGTCTGAATGTACTGAGTATACAAGTGAGGTAGGCTAAATGCAAAGGATTATATGCATGAACAATGCTGACTAATATGAATGTGAGAATACATACATACATACATAACTGTGATTGAACTCGTGGAGATACTGACTACTGAGTCTGAATAATGATAACATGAGTGCACTGATACTGAGATACTAAATAGATGAATGACTATTTCTGATAGTTCAAATTATGAAGAACATGTTTGGTTAACTGTGTTTGATAGTCCTGAAGCTGAATACTGATATCATGAATTCTGATAACTGATATGACTGATACATGAGTTCAGAAAACTGATATAACTGATATAACTGTGATGATTGGCCTAACAGATATAACTAATACTGAGCGACTGTACCTGACAATCTAAGTTCTGATGAAACTATCTGAGTTCTGTTTTATATGGAGTACCTAAATTTGAGATCAGTCTTGTCTAATGTGTGATCTTGAAGTCTATGTATTATAATAAGGATTGATTGTCTCTAATAGTACTGAATCTGTACTACTGAACTGATTTGATTATATCACAGTCCTAAATCTATAATTGAAATTATGGGATGTATTCATCTAACCAACATACCCCAAGCTAAGCTGACTGGGGTCCAATCTCTGCCCCGACTGGAAGGGTGTCAGTACTGCGCCACCAATAAAGACATCTTCTGTGGAGTCAGTCCTAATCTAGCGGGTGACTCTTGGGATCAGTCCTATACATATAAATGTGCTAACGGGTGACCCATGAGTATGTCAGTCCTATCTAATGTGTGACATCTCATACCTACGCTGGCTACGTAGTTCGGGAACTTAGGGATTGCTTCTAAGGATCTCAGTCCTAATCTAGTGGGTGAGTCCCCATCCTTAGGATTACTCAGTGCTGAATCCTACTCCCATCTGAAAGACACTGAACTAAATAACTAGGCTGAACTGAATAACTGAATTGAACTGATTAGCTGAACTGATACTGATTAACTAGACTGATACTAATGGTATTGTTTAGCGGAGCTAAACTAAGTTTACTGGATTCTAATGACTGATGAAATGTACTGAGTTCTGAGGACTGGTTGAGAGTATTGAATTTACTGAGATTGAATTTGAATACTGAGGTTACAAATATTACTGAGTATTGAGATCACTGAGATTACTGAACTACTGACATTACTAGATTTTCCTGAGTCACATGACTGACTGAATTCTATAGATCATGGCTTAACTAAGAGTATCACGATAACATGACATGGCTCTAGGCACACAACTATATTCTTAGGTACGAATACCCCCAAGACTCAATGGAAGGAAACTGACACAATATGACTGACTTGATCATAAGATTGGAGTCCACAATTCACATTGTCATAAGTAGGGGATAATATACTTTATGTAGTTCTTCAACATCTTAAGCATGGTTGAGAGTGCATGGATATATTTCATGTACCTATAGTGTATCTCCATTATAATACATGCTTCATACCATAACAATAGCAACACATCAATAGCATGGAATTTATATTGAAGTATATAGCTAACATGGACTTGTCATTTAGATATCATGGAACCATGTAAACATGAATTTCTAGCATCCTAAGCATTTTATCAAACACCTTGCATGCATAATATTGAGCATAGGTGTACTTAACAAATTTATAAATCTTGAACCACCCAAATTCATGGGTTTCCAACTAACCCATTCACATGATTCATGAAAAACACATCAAGATGCAACCTTGAATCCAAACAACAATCATTAACATGAATATAGTCATAAAATAACAAGAAAATCACAATTTATAATTTAAAACATGATTCTTGAGCTCCATGGATGAAAGGAACCCATGGATGAACACTACGCATGCCTTAGATTAAGAATTCGTGAAGATTGACGGTGAAATTTCCTTGAAATAGACTCTTCTATGAAAACCCTAGGACTTGTTCTTGAGAGTTTTGATCTTGAGAGAAAACCCTAATCTTGTGGTTGAGAGTGTATGAGAGATTTTTTTGAGATGTTTAACTAAAGAGAATGGAAGATAATACGCTCCTTGAGGGTTATAAGTCATGGGAAGTGAAGGAAAAATACCAAAATACCCTTAATAAAATAAATTCCTAGTTGCTGAAAATCATAGCTGATGACATTTGTGACAAGGCATAAAAAATGTGACAAGCCATCAAAAATGTCATCACACAGAAGCTGGAATTGATGGTTTCTGCCTAAGTTTGATGACATTTGTAACAAGGCGTAAAAAATGTGATAGGCTGTCAAAAATATCATCACACAAGAGCTGGAATTAATGGTTTCTGCCTAAGTCTGACAACATTTGTGACAAGGCATAAAAAATATGATAGGGCATCTAAAATGTCATCACACGAAAGCTGGATTCTACCTAAGGCTGATGACATTTTTGAAAAGGCGTCACAAATGTGACAGACCATCAAAATTGTCATCACACAGTTGCCAGCCCGACATGCTGGAGAAAAATAGGAATAACTTTTTGCTCCGATATTAGATTTAGGCAAAATTGGTATCGTTAGAAATATAATTCAAAGAGATTTCATTTGATATATAGTAAACCACCTAGTTCGTCATATACAATGAGTTATAGTTGATTGAAGTTGACCCAAGTTTTGACGCTTACTAAAACTTGAATAATAGGAAAGCTTTCAACTTGTACTTGAGTTAGGGGACCTATATGATCTAAATTCATGCTCAAATATATTCCCACACTACATAATTGATTAACACACTAAATTTACATAGGATTCGAGGCTTTTGAAATGTCTACGCATAGGAATGACGGATTTTCATCCTAGTCCGAAATGTGGGGTATTACAAATATGTTGTCACCATGCATACATATATAAGAAGATTATTTGAAAGTAAGTTTTAAATTATATTAAATCAGAGATTTTGTCACTCACCATTTGTTATATCAGTCAATGGTGCTAGTATTCTTCACTCTCGATAGAATGATTTTTGTATTTTGAGGGATCACCTTTTCCTGTAGAAGATATTTGTGTGCTATTTTAGTTCATCCTTTGAGAAAAAAATCAAATATTGCTAGCAATATCAAAGTAATTTCTAATTTTACCTGTAAATTAGAGATGTGAGTGGTAATCAAAGATCATACCATTGTTAAAAGTGCTTTATCTGGGCCATTTTGATTTTGTATGCTGCATCTTCTTAGTGCCGAAACAAATTTCTTTTTATTCTCCATATATAAGGACTTCAGAATTTTGATTTAATATGCAAATTTAAAAGATTTTTGAAAGAAAGATGAAATCTATTGATAATTTTGACAGAGGAAACATAAGTAATCTGAAATATCAACTATTATTGAGAATTTCAAAACAGGTTATTACTATGTAACTGCCATTTTTAAACTTTTAATGAATAAAGTTTGATTTTACACTATCAGTACATCAGTTTCATAAGAGTTCACTAAAGGATAATAATAATAAGTTTAATACAGTAATTAAAATTTATTAAAAAATTATAAGGACATGAAAAAAAATCAGCATGTCGTTGTTCTTACATATGGTAATGTCAACATAGTTATAATGGTAGTTATTTAGAAAAAATAAATTTGTAATCGATCTTTATGTGTATTATTCATGGCAACTGAAGCATCATTTATTAAAAATTATATGATTATTTTCAATGGAGCAAGTTCATATCTTATATTATTTGTAACATCTATTACTTTGTCAGAGTATCAGGAGAAAGAACTCCCTGAGATTGAACAAAATCTATGAAATTCATATACTGAAATTGATGCTACAAAATTCAGACACTGAAACTGAAAAATATCCTCCTCAATGATTAAAAAATAAACCCATATATAATGATTTACATCAGTGAATAATTTGGAGTGAAGAGATGCATTTTAGTGTCAAGAGGAAATGATTCGTCGTCCAGATAAATTTTAAATCACTTTTTATAAATCTGAAAAATGAAGTACACACTGTTTGATTGTGCTTATGTTGGGTAGTGATGTCAAATTACGCAAGCCTAAAAATCCAGTCTTTTTAGTGGCATAAGGCCATCGACTTTGATATCACAATATTTTAACGAGAAGCGGAGATTGTAATGTCTAATTTAGCAACTGTCTAATATTTTTAGTTACCTCGATAGTGATTTAGTTCATTTAACAACAGAAGTATAAACTACTTCCAATTAGTTGAAGTATTAACTCAATTTTATTGTGGTTTGTTTCACTCATTGTTTGGGTGAGTTTTCATGAATGAGCCAACTTATGTTGTGAGTCCTTTATATCTGGGAAGGTTATACTTAATAATAGTGTAGTGTAGTAATAAATTGGTTGTAAAAGTTACACTACTTATTCCTTTTGTTGTTTTTTCTAAGTTGATACCTAAACTTATCATTCAGCATCTTAATCCCTACAGGTATACATATGTTACTTTGTCAGAGAATCAGGAGAAAGAACTCGTTGAAATTGAACAGACGCTCTAAAATTCAGACACTGAAACTGACAGATGCCCTCCTCAATGATTAAAAAATAAGTCTAGATATAAAGATTTGCATGAGTGAAAATAAGGTAAAATTATATTTTTAAAGGCTTTTAAATAAAAATGTTCCTGGTTTTAGAATAATGTGAAAGTATTATAACTTGTCAAATGTAATGGAAAATCTCATTCGTGAAATCTCAAGGTAAACTACTAAGTATGAAGTTGGTTTCTTATGAACGTTTAGTTAAATATATAGGTCATGATTTTAAACCATGAAATCAATTGTTGATGCTTGCATCAGGATAAACTGCCTCCATGGCACCCTCTCGGGGTATAGCCTTTTCCTATATCCAGTGTGAACATAGGATAGTTTGTGCACCTGGATGCCATTTGTTATGATATTCCAATATAAGAGATTAAGTGTAACAGGTTAGAGATTAAGTGAAACAAATCGTATATAGGATTTGAAAAGTATTGCGGATAAGAAGTTAATCAAAATTATGGGTTAAGATCTTGGATTGTTAACTGAACCATTAGGGGTACAAATTTTGATTTAATGTATAAGGTCTCGTTTAAGTGAAATAATGTGTTATGCCGAGCCTTGTTATCTCGGGATGCTATCTAGCCCATTTTCTTTCTAACTTATTTTAAGGTCATGGTTGCAAAACTGAAGCTAGTCACACCATGCCTGTCTGATCTTCTTACTGGGATTGTATTTATTTACCAAATCAGGATCTACTTGTTGGTCATGATGTATAGGAAATAATTGCTTTATTTTCTAATTTTTCATGGAGCAGACTCAAAGAATCTGGGAAACTGTTATCCAAAGCATGGTGGAATCGTTCAACACCATCAAGAGATTAAAGATCACTTTAAGTGTTTCCTTATCAACAACGTAGAAAGAGTATGGACAACTATTTTAAAATTTTTAATTATGATCTCTTGCTTGAAAAGAGTTTGTTTAGTGGCAGATATAATCAGCTAACTGCTAAGTACTCGAATATATATGATATATGATATCTCTATATAAATGAGTGGTATAATTTATTGAAATAATTCCTCAAAGAAAAGAGAGACAGGCAATGGGTACTCGGAAGATCTAATATGAAATTAGATGTACTTAGCTTTATCCTAGTAGTGTAGATCTTAAGCAGGAATCGAAATAAAGGGTTCTCTCATCCAGACCATCACCATAATCTTTTAGGACGTGTAGGAACTCTTATTGTCTATCTCATATGGTGCAAAAATAATGTTAGTAAAACTTTTAGTATCTCATCTAAGTGCATGATATCAAAATTTCACTGTTGAATCCTCTTTAAAGAAGATAGATTTTTGTAACTATTAAGTACATATCTCAGGAACTAATGCAATATGTGGGAGATACAAAGATCAATCCATGTATGTCTATTGTGTGTACAATAGTGTCTAGATGATATACCTAGTATAGCATTGATTGTGCTGATGTTGGGTAGGGATGCCAAATTGCCCAAGCCTAAACAACCAGGATTTTCAGTGGCATAAAGCCATCTACTTTGATGTTACAATATTTTTCTAAGAAGCAGAGATTGTAATGACTAATTAGTAGTTGTCTAATATTTTTAGTTACCTCGATAGTGTTATAGTAAATTTAACAACTGAAGTACAAACTACCACTAATTAGTTGAATTATCAACTAGATTTATTTTGGTTTGTTCAGTCATTATTTAGGTCAATTTCATCAATGAGCCAGCTTATGTTGTGACTCCTTTATATCTGGGAAGTTGTACTTAATGTTAATATAGATTAGTGATGAATTGGTTGTAAAATTTAAACTTCTTATTCATTTTGTTGAGTTTCCTAAGTTGAGAATTAATCTTATCATTCCCTATCTTAATCCCTGCAGGTATTCATCTATTACTTTGCCAGAGAATCATGAGAAAGAACTCCCTGAGATTGAATATATACTACGAAATTCAGTGTTTGAAATTGATGTTACAAAATTCACACACTAAAACTGACTGATGTCCTCCTTAATTATTAAAAAATAAGTCCAAAAAAATGATTTGTGTGAGTGGATAATTTGGAGTGAAGAGATGCATTTTAATGTCAACATGGAATGACTCATCGTCCCGGTAATATTTTAAATCACATTTTATAAATCAGAAAAATGAGGTACACATTGGTCGTTGAAAATTATTTTTTTAACATTTCTAGATATATTTTTTATTGTTGAGTTCTCTATTTTTTCCCAACACTGCTATGCAAGAAAAGAATAATATAAATCCATATCACAAACTATTCTCTTATTATATTTAACTTCAACTAAAGCTCACCAGAAAATCGAGCTTCTAATAAATTAGTTAACATAGTTTGTGTAGACATAGTTTCACCTCCAACCGAGTTAATGCGTCCAACTGATTATACCTCTTTTCTTTCCATTTTTATTCTATATTTCTATTAATTAACCAAAACATTTTGCATAAAAGTTAAAATAGTTAGAATGTAATCTAAAATGGCGATGATTACATAATGTATGATTTGGTATTTTCAGGTGCAAATCAATGAAGCTTGGAAGGTTAAAGAAACTCCAGATCGTACATTTCTTCCCAAGGAAAAATTGCAAGCCAAGTGAGTAATAACTTATCTCTAATTTGACGTCATAGTATTTTGTTGAGAAGCAGAGATTGTAATGACTAATTTAGCAACTGTCTAACATTTCTAGTTACCTCAATAGTGCTTTAGTAAATTTAATGACTGAAGTATGAACAGCAACAAGTTGTCTAAATTATTAACTCAATTTTATTGTGGTTTGTTCACTCATTGTTCGGTTTAGTTTTCATGAATAGGCCAGCTTGTGTTGTGAGTCCTTTGTATCTGGGAATGTTGTACTTAATGATAGAGTAGTTTGGTAATTAATTAGTTGTAAAAGTTATACTTCTTATTCCTTTTGTTGTTTTTTTCCCTAATTTGATACCTAAACTTATTTTCCTCATCCTAATCCTTGTAGGTAAACATCTATTACTTTGCCAGAGAATTGGAGGAAGAACTCCCTGAGATTAAACAGGCGCTACGAAATTCAGACACTAAAACTGATAGATGCCCTCCTCAAAGATATATAGGTCATGGTTTTGAGCCTTGGAATCAATCGTTGATGCTTGCATTAGGATAGACTGCCTTTATGGCACCCTTTCGAGGTGCGCCCTTTTCCTATATCCGAATTGAACATAGGATAGTTTGTGCACCTGGATGACATTTATTATGATATTGAAATACAAGAGATTAAGTGTAATAGGTTAGATATTCAGTGAAAAAAATTGTATATAGGATTTGAAAAGTATTACGGATAAGAAGTTAATCAAAATTATGGGTTAAGATCTTGGACTGTTAACTGAACCATCTGGGGTACGAATTTTAATTTAATGTATAAAATCTCGTTTAAGTGAAATAATGGCTTATCTCGAGCCTTGTTATTTTGGGATGTTATCTAGCCTATTTGCTTTCTAACTTACACTAAGGTCATGGTTGCAAAACTAAAGCTAGTCTCACCATGCCTATCTGATCTTTTTACTGGGATTGTATTTATTTCTCAATCAGTTTATCTTACATTACTATTTATTTATTAACTGGATCTACTTGTTGGTCATGATGTATAGGCACTAATTACTTTATTTTATATTTTTTCATGGAGCAGACTCAGGAAATTTGGAAAACTAAAAACCAAAGCATGGTGGAATTGTCCAACACCATCCAAGAGCTTAAAAATCACTGTAGGTGTTTTCTTATCAACTATGTAGAAAGAGTATGGACAACTATTTCATATTTTCTAATTATAATCTCTTACTAAAAGAATTTGTTTAGTGACAAATATAATGTGCTAACTGCTAAGTACTCAAATATATACGATCTATGAAATCTCTGCATAAATGGGTGGTATAATCCGTTGAAAGAACTCCTGAAATAAAAGAGGGACAAGCAATGGATACTCGGAAGCTATGTTCAATTTATGCAGTACTATTGCACCATCACAATATGGTTCTTCCATTGATCTGTTTCTGGATGTGAATGCATGCTTCCCAATCATTTCATTTGACTTTAGCTTTTTACATTGTTCAACCTAATAGTACCATTGTTGCATTATTGTTTCTATTGATCTATTTCTGGATGTGAATGCATGCTTCCCAAGCATGTCATTTGACTATTCTTGCAGTGTTGTTCAATTGACTTGTTGCAGTGTTGCTCATTTTTTATAAATCTAGGAAATGACGTACACATTGTTCGTTGAAAAATTATATTTTTAATTTTTTAGATATATTTTCTATTATTGATTTCTCCATTTGTTCTCAGCATTGACCTGTAAGAAAAGAATAATATCAAGGCATATGACATACTATTCTCTCATTACATTTAACTCTCATACTATTCTCTCATTAGAAATAGCTTTTTCAGTGAAATCAGATGCATTTACCATTGGCGTTTTAGTATTGTAGATCATAAGTAGGAAGAGAAATAAAGGGTTCTCCCATCCAGACCATCATCATAATCTTTTAGGACATGTAGGAACTCTTAATGACTATTTTATATGGTGCAAAAATTATACTAGTAAAACTTTTAGCATCTCATCTAAGTTCATGATATCAAAATTTTAGGCTTGGATCCTCTTTAAAGAAGTTATATTTTTTGAACTATTAAGTACACATCTCAAGGACTCATGCAACATGTCTGAAATGCAAAGATCAGTCTATATAGGTCTACCTTGTGTACTATAGTGTCCAGATGATAGGCCTAGTATGGTATCGATTGTGCTGATTTTGGGTAGTAATGTCAAATTACCCAAGCCTAAACATCCAGGCTTTTTAGTGGCATAAGGCCATCTACTTTGATGTCACAGTATTTTATCGAGAAGCGGAGATTGTAATGTCTAATTTAGCAACTGTCTAATTTATGTTGGGTCTTCCTATTGTTGCTGTTAGAGAAGGGCCCAGCACATACGACAAAGCATCTGTAAGGATCATATTTTAGATGTTTTATCCCTATTAACATGTCATCCTGCAACAGTATCAATTTAACAAAGACATAATTTAGCTGCTTAAATATTTTTTTCCGTTTGTCTCCAACAGATGGCATTGAAATTGTACTGATTTATTACTTTTCTCTGTTGTAGATTCACTATTATATTCAATTATATATCCAAATGAATGATTATCGGGACCGTGTAATAATGGTATGTCCTTGTGTAGGTTCAATCAAATAAGAGTAAAATACAAAAGAATAGTCTACAGTATTGACTAGCTGATGTTCATATTACAGCCTGCTACATCAAAGAAATTTGGAAGGTATATTGGGACCTGTATAAAGGTTTTGGACATGATTGGTCTAAAGCTTTTTGATCTAAACCCAATTAAGGTATATTTTTTTATTTGACATTGTAATTATATTTCATTGACCTTCCTATCAAATTCCTTCTATGTTATTCCTTCTGACAGTTTCACTCATTAACTTGACCATTCTGTTTACAATTCTCATTTGAGGCTATTTGAACCTGAGGATCTATCTATTTTATATATTTCTTTGGTTTTGCATTTGAAGAACTTCCTGAGATTGAACAGATGGTACTAAATTCAGCCACTCAAACTAACACTACTAAATCCAGGTAATAAAGCTGACAAACATCCTCAATGGTAAAAAATGGGTCCCATATAATAATATACATGAGTGAATAGTTTGGAGTGAATTGATGCATTTTAAAGTCAACTGCAAATGAATCATCGTCCAGGTAATATTTTAAATCATATTTTACAAATTATAACGCCCCGAGTCTGTACCGCAAATGCTACATGGTGCTCATAATACTGAAGGACCACAAGCTAACCCATGTCTGGTACTTGCTGCAATATCTAAATAATAATACTGTAATAATTGTAGAATTTAGGTGAAAACTTTTCATAAGGTTCAAATCTAAAATAATTAATGTTTACGGTATCATAATACCAAAATTGAGCATCAGTACTGAAATCTAAAGAACTATCTGAAAATATTCTAGTCTGAAAAAGCCTCTAAATAGTCTGAAATATGGATTTGATAGGACAAGCCTCCAACTAACTCCGACTACTGATAATAAATTGAAATGCTAAAAAACAATCATGTCCTTGGACTATGAGGACTCACCACTAACTCTGTCTGCTGAGAATCTAAACTGCTAAGGGTGCTCTGTAGCCCGTGCATCTGAACCTATGATATAAGACATCATAGTGCAAAAGAAAAGCATGTGTCAGTACTTTAAATATACTGGTATGCTCAGTGAGATAGGCTGATATGCATAGGTTTATATGCATGAACAAAGCTAACTGAATAACATGAGTATAACTGAATAAAAGTACATGCATGAATACGTATACTATAACTGAGATCATGATAATATTGAATACTGAGTTTGAATAATTAAAATGATTTTCTAATATCTGAATGACTGTATCTGATAGCCCTGATTCTGTGGAACTATACTAAGTTTCGTACTATACTGAATGACTTTATCTGATAGTCCTGAGTCTGTAGAACTGAACTGAGTTTTATTTTGAGACTAAATCTGAAACTGAGACTGTGAGAGGTAATCATCTAACCGATATGCCCCTTTCTGAATAGATTGGGGTCCAACCTGTGACCCCAGTTAGAAGGGTGTTAATACCGTTTCACGACTAGAGACAAGCTGTGAGTTAACCCTCTCTGACAGGAAGTTTTTTCATCAACCCTCACTGGCAGGATAACTCGAATGAGATGTATCAACCCTCATAATATCTGGCAGGAAGATATCTCAACCTACGCTGGCTACGTAGTTCTGTAATGTAGGGATTGCTACTAAGGGTCAAACCGTCTACTGGAAGGAATGCCCCCATCCCTGGGTTCACTCAGTGCTAAATCCTACTCCTAACTGAATAGACACTAAACTAATTTCTAGTCTGTACTAGGCTGGACTAAACTGCTACTGATATTACTGTTTGACTGAATCGAACTGAGTTCAGCGAATTTCGTAGACTGATGGAATACTATTGAGTTCTATTAGCTGACTGAGTTTACTGAGGTCTGAACTGAATATTGAACTAGACTGGACTAATACTGGGTCTACTAAGTATTCCTGAGTCTTGTAACTGACTAAGAGTACTAGGATCGTGACGTGATTGAGATTATTCTATAACTGACATTGGCTCTTGGCAAACAACTAAATTTTCGAGTATTAAATACCCCCAGGACTCGATAGCATGAAAATAAAGCATCACATGATCTTTCTTAGCATAAACATGCACATTGAATTCATAATGCATCTATAGAGATATCTTATCAAACTCTTGCATGGTATAACTTGCAAATAAGATAGCATAACATGATTTCTTTCCCTTATTAGTTCTCAAGCACTTGGTGAGCATAATATATGCACATAATAAGTGAGCATTAAGATTTACTTCAAATTTCACAATTTCAAGGGGGTTTAACATGGATTTATACGAATCTACACACATAGTAATCAAACCCACATGAAATGTATAATAATTCATGAAATAGAAATCTAACTCACATAATAATCATGAATACAATTTAACTCAAATCATGAATTTAAAACTAACTGAAATTTAAAAAAGATTCTTGGACTCCAAGGGTGAAAGGAACCCTTGGATGAACACTTCATATACCTTGGTTGCTAAATTCTTGAATATTAATGGTGGAATATTGAGCCTTGAATTGAAATTTAAGCTCCTAGGGTTTATTGTTCATGAGCAATTTGTGAAAGAATGAATGTACTTTGCTAAAAGAGGGCTAAATTTCATGTTATCGGATTTGAAGGTTGTGGGAAAAAGACTTAATTAACCCTGAGGACGCGATTTTTTAATGACTGTAAACTGAACCATTGATGTGATAGCCAACGCGCCTCATTAAGTCTGCGTTGGTTCACTAGAATTTGACGTTGTGAGATGGGAAAAAAATTTATCAATGCAATAGTCGATGCGACGCGTCAAGATCGCATTGACTCACTGGTTTAGGATTCCAAAGGTGCTTCAAATGAGGTCAGAAAAATCCAAAACTTGTCCGAAAACACCTATTGACCTTCCTGATCATGAAACAACCTAAATATTGATACTTTAAGGTCGTAAGGGTTGTGAAATTGGATTGCCAACTTTCAAAGGCTAAAATAACACTAAGTATGGACACTTAGCTAAATTTTTCAAAGTCTAGGACCCCTTGACCAACTTTAAAAGACTGAATTGAGCTTAGAATTTTGTGGGGTCTTATATAAATCTAAAAAATTAGTTACACACTATTCGTTGAAAAATTATATTTTAATATTTGTAGATATGTTTTCTATTATTGAGTTCTCTATTTGCTCACAACACTGCTGTGTAAGCAAAGAATAATATCAAGGCATATCATACTATTCTCTCATTATATTTAACTCGCATACTATTCTCTCATTAAAAAGTACTTTTTCAGTGAAATCAGATGTATTTAGCATTTGCGTTCTAGTTTTGTAGATCATAAGCAGGAAGAGAAACAAAGGGTTCTCCCAACCAGACCATCATCATAATCTTTTAGGACATGTGGGAATTCTTATTGTCTATCTCATATAGTTATATTAGTAAAACTTTTAGCATCTCATCTAAGTGCATGATATCAAAATTTTAGGCTTGGATTCTCTTCAAAGAAGGTAGATGTTTAGAACTATTAAGTACATATCTTAGGGACTTATGCAACATGCATAAAATGCAAAGATTATTCCATGCAGGTCTACCATGTGTACAACAGTGTCCAGATGATAGGCCTAGTATGGTTTTGATAGTGCTGACGTTGAGTAGTTATGTCAAATTACCTAAGCCTAAATCTCCAGGATTTTTAGTAGGATAATATCATGACCCGAACCAAGTCCCTGGAAGCGATGGGCATCCCGAATCATGAAGGACCGAGAGACCCCTTAGCATGTAATCATAAGCATAACTCATGTGAAATAAAAGTACGGAAGATAAATTAAAAACATGAGGCTTCCAAAACCAAACTTAGTATTTCATGACAGCAATCCATAAGGAATCCCAAATCTAATCTAAAACAATCTATGAAGCCTCTACTGATTTGAAAACACTAGTCTGACTAAATTCGGGACAAGGCCCTAAACCAAACTACAAAACAACTGAAAACTAACATATGAATAGATTGCCTTCTGAAGAAAGGGAGGCTTACCAAATCTGAAAGTCTAGAAATAATCTACAGCTAAGTTGGGCCATGAGATTGTGCCTCAGAACCTATAAGGTAAGAGGATAATTCTTGGAAAGTACTGGTATACAGAATAATCCAAAATAACATATATTACATGTAACAAAATTGAGAGCAAATATATATATATATATATATATATATATATATATATATATATATATATATAAACACATGGACATATTTAAAAAGTTTCAAATCTTTCAGGTGAAAACATAAACAACACTCTTTATTTTAGTTCTGAGCTAGATCGTACACCATACATGTCTATAATCCCACGGGTTCTATGAGATTCTCCTTTAACTCGACGGTCAAGCCCCCAATCCGAGTTTGTCACAAGGATTGGAGTATGTAATAAGATGAAGCATGCCTCCTTACCGACATACCAGGTCATGAAAGAGTGTGACTCCTTACTGACACACTATATTATGAGAGAGTATGGCTTCTTACTGACAAACCATTTATAAAACCCGCATCGGCAAAATACGATTTTGGTAAAAGTTATTTAAATTCGTGATTCTTTGAGTAACCATCTAACTCTCTTGGAGCCTATTTTTACCCTTTAAAACCATACTTCAAACTTAAACATGCTTTTCTTTCATGTTAAGGGCAAATTCATGATTAGATATCGTCATACCAAGACTTGCACGCCATATCATATAATGCATATCATAGCCCTTCTTATTTAAAAACACATTAATGACCACCAAAAGATTTAAACAACGTATGAGAGTTCTTATTTCTGAAGTACACCAAAACTTATACAAAAACATAATATTTTCAAGATTTCAACATAAGGTGGCCAACTCTTTCATAAATCGCATGCAATTCTTTCATTTAAAATGAATAACATATATATAAAAAGAAAAAATCCTCTCATCAAATCATAACCAACGTCATGTCCATACATATTTTCTATTATTGAGTTGTCCATTTTTTCCTTCTTGAAAAAATATTGTGCAAGAGGCAAACCTTTGGCTTTATAGAAAATAAAAAATTTGTGCACTAAGATATATGAATGACAGGGTATTACACCTTTGAAAAAAAACTAATGCAGATGTACAAACTTCACAAATACATAAAAGGCAAAAAACATTAGATCCATTAACTAAATAATAAGAAAACATAAAATTTAAACTAATTCTGGATCATACGTAAATCTAGATTGCTAGAAAGTTAAAGAAATCTAGTTAAATTTTTAAAGGGAAATTATCAAGCATCTACTCCTTTAGAGATTTTTCTTCTTCTTAATCACCTTCTTGACCTTGTTACCTGATAGCTGATTAATATCATCAGAAACTTCTGATATAGATCCTCCACTTTTTGGACTACCTATCTTTGCAGTATAAGTCTTTTTAGGAGACATCTTCTCATTATCACTCGCGGAATTCTAAGACAAAAAAGAGAACAGGAAATAGTTATTTAAAAATACATAAATATTGAAATGTCCGTTATCAATTTTTTTTAAATAATTAAAAGTTGAAAACCTTGTTAGCATCTGTGTATTCTTCAGCATTGCATTTAGGTTCCTATATTTTAAAATAAATGGGATTAAGCACTCCCTTTAGTGGTAAAATCTAGACTACTAATAATTACTTTTTTTCTACCAAAATCATACATATTATGACTGTATCTTCTTTTGTTAATTTGTTGTACTGATTTATCCGTTCTTCATCGTAATTGATCTTCGAAATTTCATAGACTCAATCACGTGATTCAATATTTTTTTGTTTAACATTCACTCTAAAGATGATGATTTTATCAAGAAGAACATCCAGCTCGATCGGATAGGAACACTCATAAGGAGAATCAAAAATCTAATATGATATTAGTTTTATTAGTTGTAGGATCCATAAAACAAACTAAAAAAATATCATATACCTGTAACGGACATTCTTTTAATTCAGAAGCGGATTTTTCAATGAGTGTGATTGCTTCGTTATCCCAAAGCAATAAAGAGACGACCCAATATCATCCATTAACTTAATTTGAACCCTGTACCTGATATTATATTTGGTTTAACTATAAAATGTTGATTAAATTTGTAATGTTAACCAAACAATATTTAGGTTAAACCTATGAGTAGCTATTTGTTAATCCCGACAACATTACTTGCAGTAAAATATATTCTTATCAACTTCATCAACACTCTTCTGGCACTTTGTGCATCCTAGGTATGACCAATTATTTTTAAGTTGTAAGTTCACTACTTTTACAACAATCCACAAATATCTGACCTGTAAAAATAAAAAAATATAGTTATGTATAAAAATTGTATCAAATTCTAACAGTTTGATGTACTTTGGGTAGAAATTAATATAGAGAATATTTCACCTATACCGATTCAAGAAACTCTTTAGAAGTTTTAAGTTGCATAGTTCCAACAGCCAATTATTTAGAAATAGAAAGACTATGTTGAGAATTTGCTTGACTTAAAATTTCAAGGGTAACTTCAAACACACTTTTTAATCTGCACATTTTTTATTAGTGACGGACATGATTTTTTTTAGTATCAACATAAATGTATTATATTGTAAAAGAACCTTGGATTTAAAATCATTAGCTTGAGGAATATCAGGATTAATCCACAGCTTGAAGGAATTTCATGTGTTCTGTACAGAATATACCCCTGTAAATATTAAGATAGTATTAATGCATAATTTTTTTTACCTGAAAAAGCGATATTTGTAGTGTAAGCTATACTATTGATAAACCTTGAAATTTATGCATTCTTATAAGCTGAATAACAATGATGATAGGTTGACCAATTAAATTGAGCAAGTGAGGCATGATTTTATCAATAAATTCTACCAAAAAAGTTGTTGTAATTGTGTTACTTCTGCATTAATAAACAAAAATTAAAAATTAAGGTAGTAGAAAAATATTTAAAATTATTAATTGAATCACAATCTTACTCATGATCTTCGATAACAACATTTAAAAATCGAATGGTTGTACCATCTCGGAGTTGATGAGTTTGTTTTTAGCATAACAAAAAATTCATCCAATAACATCTACAGGATAGTTAGAAAAAAAATTAATAATAATATCTTATAAAAATAAATTCAAAGAGTAACATAGGAAAAATATTACCGAATAGTTGAGTGTCATCAGTGTCAATGTAATTTTTCAAATCCTTAAACAACCGAAAATTAAAAATATTTAAGCCAAAATCTAAGTCAGTTGTCTCCAAAGCAATTGTCTTGGGTGTAAACTCTAGCTTATGTGGAGTTGTTTTATAATGTATATTGTTAGGTTCAACAATGAAAGTATTCATAAGTTATAATTCCATTTTTTTATTGCATTTTTTCTCCTTGGAAATGATGAACAATAAAATTCTTTCCCCCTACAAATAAATAAGTGAGAACATAAGTTAGGATTAATAAGTTAGAATTGATGCAGAAAATAGTAAAATATAGAATAATTTTAAATATTTTTCATCTTGAAGAACTAATTCAATTTTTTTTCAACTAAGAACTAATTCAATTGATAGAAGAAAAATTGATTTGTTTCTTGGTGTAGCATGCCACATACGTACAATCCTTACCTTCAAGTTCTAGTCCATTTTGTTATTTGTAATTTGACTTATGTAGTCAACTCTTGTCATATTTAGAATCTGTGTTTGCGAAAAATGATATGGTAGAAGATAGAAGATTTGAGACAATGAAACCTGCGTTGAATATTTATTTATAGGAGAAAGTTTTAAACAATAAATAAGAAAAATAGAAATTTAAATATTTTAAAATTTGTCTATATGTAAAACTAGGCTGCTACTTATCTTGAAATTTACTTGAAAATAGAGAATAAGATTTATTTGTAAAATTGAAATTGTATTAGATTAAGTTACAGTTGCTTAGTACCTTTGTTGTGAAAGTGGTTATGTGGGAGCTTAGTGGGAAAATAAGAAGATGTGGGTAAGATGAATGTTACGTTTAATGCACAATTATCTACTTAATTTCTTAATGTAATTTTTTAAAAAAATTATTATAAATATTAAATAGGTGTTTTTATTTCCACAACTAACTCCTGAAGCTTTGTATTGATGTATGTATTTATGTGGATCTTTTTTTAAACAGAAGAGAAAATATATATGACTTTCGATCACAGTTAAGTAATGTTCTTATAAATTTTTTATTTTTATAAGAATAGTATTAATTACTTAATAAAGAATTGAAGAGTAATTGAAACGTGTAATTTAGTATTAAGGTTTTGTAGATAACAAAGTTATGTGCATTTTAAATATAGAAAAATAAATAAATAGGGATGTAAATATTAAAAAAAAATAAAATTTAAACTTCCTAGCAAATTTTCTGAAATTTTCTTGATAGTAAGAAATGTGATTATGTTTAAAATAGGAATTGTATCTGAAAATTATAAACTTGAAAGAAAATGTGTTGCTTTTTGTAGTTGTGTGGGAGACTAATCGAAAACATAGCTATAAAATTATAAAAATACATGAAAAAGTACTTAAAAATATTAAATTAATTTATTAAATTAATGCTTCTAGATATCTACTCCACTTTGTCCCCTTTAAAAATAAAAAAGCAACATCCTGTTACACAGTTTTAATACTTTAAAGGAAAAACTCTATTTTTCAAACACCGTTATATTCTTAATCTAATATTTTTAAAATAAATTTCTAATTTATAAAATGTAAAATCTATCTATATGAAAAGCTGTGTAGCTACATATCTTGAAAATTGCAAAAAATTAGGGAATGAGATTTATTTATAAAATTGAAATTGTATTAAAAAAAGTTACAAACTGCTTAGCATCATGAAAGTGGTTATGTGGGAGGATAGTGGGAAAATAAGAAGACGTGGGTGAGAGGGAGTTTTAGAGCCCGTTTGGGATTACTATTAAAAAACTGCTTATTTGAGAAGTACTTTTATAAAATGGCTTTTCAAAAAAGTGCTTTTAAAAAAAGCAGTTTGTATTTGATAAATTCATTCGAAAAGTACTTTTGATAATCAAATTGTGTTTGGATAGTTTTTTTCAAGAAGTGTTTTTTTTGAGAAAATGACCAAAAAGGACACATATGAATAGACTTTTATTTCTAAAATCAAATTAAAGAGAAAAATTATTTTAAATGTCTATTATAATACTTTTAATTATTTTTTTAATTTAATTTTAAAGTATGTAGTCTAAAATTTTCAATCAATATTTATATACATAACAACATTTAAAAAAATTGAATGGTGATATATTACTTAAATAATTTAAATATTACTTAAAACATCAAACAAAAATGAATACAAAAGTTATTTCATAAACTAAATCACTATATATGAAACAATTAACGACAAAAATAATTAGACCTTCATACATCACAAAAATTCTCAATAATTTCATCCCTAACTTTATTAGCAATGTCTCCACACTTGTAGAACATCTGTCATGTATTTCTGAAGGTATACCAAAAGGCTGATCTGCTTTTTCGTATCAAAAGGCTGATCTGCTTTTTCGATCTCTATGATCATGCCTTCATTAGCATAATAGTTAAAGTCTTTTTAATATATTTTTACGGAGTCAAAAATTTACTTCAAATAAGCAGTCATCATATTCATATTCACACACACACACTATATTTAAACAAATATGTCACCTTTCATGAATTATTTATTTAAAATTAAATATTCGAGAAAAATTTATATGTGATATGAAAATACAATCTTGTAGCGTGATTCATCTATCAATTGTTATCATTAATAATAATAAAATAATTTATATATTTTTTAGTCGTCATCATCAATGATATTTTCAAATTTATTTAAAGAAAATGAGTGAAAATAAAATAATAATATATAAATCATAAAGAATTATGACGTAAATATAAAATATAAATTTTTAAAAATCAAACTAATCAAACTTGTAAGATATGTTAATTAACTAATAAGGTATATATATACATATATATATACATACATATATATATACATATATATATATACATACATACATATATATATATATATATGTGTGTGTGTGTGTGTGTGTGATAGGGATATTTTTGTCATAAAAAAATAATTTTTTGCTTCTGCTTATTTTTAAACGTACTTTTGTAAGTTTACCGAACACCCTTTTTTTTAAAAAAAAAGATATTTTTTTCTTAAAATAAGTGTTTGTTTTGAGAAATAAGCAATTCTTAACAGGCTATTAGTATAAGGAAAGACGTGGGATTCTGGGATTATTTTCCTATTGATATGATAGTAGTTTAGGGATTTTGAGTAATATACTTGAAAAAAAATCGAACTAACATGTCACAAATCAAAGCTTCACGTGAGTTTTGTTATCTCTCAATTTAAGAACATTGTCTATTTTTGGTTTTGTTTGAAACATTTTATATAATTTTATATCTTTATTAATTTTTATCATTTATGTTTATCTAAATAGTGTAATATGTGATATTGATTCTTTTTCTTATTTAATGTTTTTACTATGATTAAAATTATTCTACAATTTTTTCTCAAAATTTATATAAATTCTTATTTAATTATTAGTTTACACAAAATTATATTAAATAAATATTTAGTTATTATATTAACTAAATATTTAAGTATTGTTTTGTATTGTAAATGTAATTTATGTATTTTTTTAATTAGCATACAAATCAAATTTTAGATAAATGTTTGTACTTGAATAATTTTAAGATATAAGTTAAATTCAATTAAATTTATATTATTTTCACACTCTACTTTGTTTTAAAAATCAAACTCCCTCCTCAATTTTGAAAAATAATCATACTCCCCCCTTTATCTCATGTAGTGTCTATTTTACCCTTGTAATTTTAATCCTGTATTTATATAATATCTTTTTATATTATATATAATATATTTTTTATAACTTGGGTATTTATAACATTTTAGAGAAAAGTCATCGTTTACACCCTATACTATGCATGAAAAGTTGAAAACACACTTAAACTATTGATGTGACCTATTACACACCTATACTGTATAAAAGTGAATTTATTTACTCCTCGCGACACCCATATCCAGGCGTGTTTCTTACACTCCTAAAAAGCACGTCTGTAACACCCCACATGTTCGGGCTAGAATTCAAACTGTTGTTATGAACTATGCAGATCGAACCCAATGATTTTATGTCTATATATGTGTGATGATCAATTCTATAGTGTGAACATATCCTTTTATATTAGTCGAGGCCATAAAAATCTCCAAACTCAAAGATGAGTTGATTGATTAAGTTTTAGTGAATGATTCAGCTTAGGTCAACTTTAAATAACCATTACTCCTTGTACATAATGATTTATATGTACTACCTTATATCAAATAAAAGATCTTTGAATCTTCTTTCCAACACATTTGGTTTCACCTTAATTCACTATTGGAGCAAAAAGTTCTACTCATTTTACTTCAGCATGTCAGTCTGTCAACAAATTAACGACCTGAGTTGATAAGCCGTCAACCAAGTGACGACTTATCATCCCAAGTCGTTAGTCAACCCAAAAAACCCTTAACTTCAGCTTTCAAGTGACGACTTAAGGTGATAAGCCGTCACCTTATTGATGACTTATCAGCCCAAGTTGTCAGCCATGATCAGTATATGATAATTTCAGCTTCAAAGTGATGACTTGAGGTGATAAGCCGTCAACCTAAGTGACGACTTATCAACCAAGTCATCACTCATGACCAGAATTGATCAACCTCACCCTTAAATAGTTTTGGAGGGGTATTTTGTCTTTTTCCTTCACCTCCCATGACATAAAACACCCCATACACGTACTTAGTCATTATGAATCAGTTTTAAAAGCTCTTAACCCTCTCCACTCTCAAGAACAGGAAAATTAGGGTTTCCTCTCCAGATCATCTCCCAAGAATAAGATTCAATCTCTTCTTCAAGAAAACCAAGAAATTATAATTCTCAATCCAAGAACGTTCAAGAAAAGTCAATTCTCTATCAAGATTAAAGTTCTAAGGTATCTTAGATGTTCATCCATGGACTCTTTTCACCCATGGAGTCTAAGAATCCATTTTCAAGTTTAGAATCATGATCTTTACATATTTTTATGAATTATGTCCATGAACTTTCATGAATTTTGAATTTTTATATCATGTTTACACGAAATGGTTGTTGTTATTGAACCCTACATGTTTGAATGGTGTTGTTCGCTGATTTAGGACATAATGGGTGATTTAGTATCAAAATCATGCTATTACTATATGTTTAAAACTATTCCCATGCTTAAGCCATGCATTGCAAGTGTTTGATAAAATGCCTCAAAGAATGGGTTTTGAATATTGACTACATGTATGTCCTCAATGTTTTAGTATGATCTTGCTATTATTGCTATTGAGTCCTGGGGCTTGGAATACCCAAAATTTAGCTATTTTACTTAGCTTTCAGTACCCACAAAATGATTTCATAATATACCATGAGCATTATCAGTTCAGTCAATCATCAAAATCAGTTAAACTTAGATCAGTTCAGAATTTAACGTCCTTCAGTTGGGAGTAGGATTTAGCACTGAGCGAATCCAGGGATGGCGGCTTCCCCGTCAGTTAGGCAGAGTCACTAGTAGCAGTCCCTGTGTTCCAGAACTGTGTAGCCAACATAGGATGAGGAGTCACCCATCAGATTAGGCTTGACTATCTCCCAGGGATCACCCGTCAGATTATGCTTAACTTTGCCCAAGTGTCACTCATCAGTTTAGGCTTGACATCCTGGTTTTCAGTAGCTTAGTGGATCCACATAGCCATTGTTAGTACCCGTGGCACGGTACTAACACCCTTTCAACTGGGATTATAGGTTGAACCCCAATCAGTTCAGAGCGAGGCATGTCGGTTAGATGATACCTCCCACAGTCTCAGTTCAGTGTTCAGTATAATTCATTTCAGGATTGAATTGACCATATCATACAGTTATTAGTTTTGCAGTTATTAGATTTCAGTATTTTAGTTTACAGACTATTTCAGAATTATGTTATATGCTTGGTCATACATTCTCAGTTTATACAATATTCAAATATTTTTATTAGTTATTCAGTTATCCTATGATATTCAGTCAGTCTTTACTTCATGCATATAACCTATGCATGTCAGCCTAAATATAGTACTTTGTATTTCCCTAATATAGAATAAGTCCCAATACATGAGTATTTATATATAAAATTTTGAAACACTCATTATTTTCTAGTTTAGATCCTGTCAATTTGGAGGAAATTGAATTAGTTTTCCAATGATATAAAATTCGTCTAAATTCGATAACCGAGTAAGTAGTTATGGCGATTTAAAATTTAAGTCGTTAAACATCGTCATTTTAACCCTTAGAGCATCACGTAGGCAGCCTAAATGACAATTGTCAATTTCTAGTGTGACCCCACTATCATGGTACATCGCGGAGTAGGCCAATTTCCCATTTGTTAATTTCTAGTGGACCTCCGCGAAGTTGGCGTGTCGCAGAGGTGGCCAAAATGGCATCCAAAGGCTTACCGCGATAATGGCGCATCGCACCTTCAGCCCAGTTCCCAGTTGTCAATTTTCAGTGACACGACGCGAGAGCACCGCATCGCACCAGGTGCCCATTTAGGGAAAATTCAATTAAAAATTAATATTTAGTTCAGGGATAAGACAATCTTTTCCCCATTATTGTAGTCCACTCAGGTATGATATTGAAGCCCTAAAAACGTTTTCACTATCATTGTTTTTGAGTCCTGGAGGTATTAAACACCCGAAAACCATAGTTGTTTATTTAGTCTATCTCATTACATTACAGAATAGTCATCAGATTTTATTACGAGCATTATCAGAATAGTCAGATATAAGTCATTCAACTCAGAACAGTCTAGTATCTCAGTGTCTTTCAGTTAGGAGTAGGATTTAGCACCAAGCGAGTGCAGGGATAGAGGCCTCCCCGTCAGATAGGCAGAGTTGTTAGTAGCAGTCCCTATACTCTAGAATTTTGTAGCCAGCGTAGGATATGAGTAGTCACCCGTCAAACTAGGCTTAACTATCTCACAGGGGTCACCCACCAGTTCAGGCTTGACACTCTTAGTCCTTTGGATATTATGTTAGTTTAGTGGATCCACACAGCCATTGTTAGTACCCATGGCATGGTATTAACACCCTTCTAATAGGGGTTACATGTTGGACCCCGATTATCTCAAATTAGGGAATGTCGGTTAGATTATACCTCCCACAGTATTAGATAGTCTCAGTTATAGTCTCAGTTCGGTTATACAGTCTTGGAGTTGTTTGGCCAAAGCATACAGATATCAATATTTTGTTAGTATTTTAGTTTACAGATTTTACTCAGTCCATATTATATGCTTGGTCATGCATCCTCTGTGTCCACAGATTTTCATGTATCTTTAGTATTTACAAACTGTCATGCATACTCAGTATTTACAAATTTCTCCATATTTTCAGTACCTACAGATTTTATGTTCTCTACTCAGTACTCTATGTTTTACGTGTATAATTAGTTAGTTATTATTATTCCTATTCATGAAACCATGCATATCAGCCTACCTCATTTAGCATACCAGTACGTTCAAAGTACTGATCGCATACTTTTCTTTTGCACTATGATGTATCATATCATAGGTGCTGACGCTCAGTTCCTTGCCCACACTTAGTCCCTCAGATCATCAACAGTACAGTAGTAGTGGTGAGTCCTTATCATTCGAGGATAGATTATATTAGTTCATGTCTTTATCTCAGTAGTTAGTAGAGTTAGTTGGGGGGCTATCCCATTAACTCACAGTATTCATTTTAGAGGCTTTTCAGATACTAAAGTTAGCTATTCAGATTATTCAAATTTTAGTATTTTTCCAGATTTATAATTTAGTAGTCGTTTCGTTATTAAAACCTTATGGAATTTCAGTTATTCCTCCACATTCATGATTATATTATCCAGTGCTTATAGTAGGTACCAGCTCATGGGTTAGCTTGTGATTCATTACAAACTTGGTATCAGAGCCTAAAGTTTTAAAGTGTCCTAGGAAGTCTGAAAACTGTATCGAGTAGAGTCTTGTGCATGGGTGTGTAGCGCGTCACACTTAAGGACGAGAGGCTATAAGGCATTTAGGAAAAAATTTCCCTTCTTTCAGTACTTATGTCATGCGAGTGAGTATTAGCTCAAGTTAAATTCTCTATCTAATCCACTTCTTCCTTCAGTTTAAAGAACATGCCTCCAAAGAAGAATGGAACAAGAACATGAACTCAGCCAGCCCCTCAGCCCATCCAGGCAGATTCTCTAGACAAATATGTCTCTCACGCAGAATTCAAAGCTACGTTCACTACTCTAGCCAATTCTGTAGCAACACAAAATAAACGGCCAACTACTATTTCAACCAATCCAATAGCCAATACTTCTGCAACCAGAATTTAGGATTTGACCCAGATGAATCCTCCTTCTTTCATGGGATCTAAGTCTGAAGAGAATCCACATGAATTCTTAGATATGGTTTAGAAGGTAACGAATGCTATGGGGGTGACGTCTAGTCAGAGTACTGAGTTGGTTACATATCAATTGCAAGATATATCCCATATTTGGTTTAAGCTGTGAAAGGTTGATAGGGGTATAGATATAGGTCCTGTAGGATGGGAAGAGTTTGACACAACTTTCTTAGACAGATTCTTCCCATTGGAGTTGAGAAAGGCCAAAGTGTTAGAGTTCATTAATTTTAGACATGGCAGCATGAGTATGAGGGAGTATTCCCTCAAGTTTACCTAGTTAGCTAGGTATGCTCCTCATGTGGTAGCTGATAACAAATCTAAGATGAGTAAGTTTATGTCTAGCATATCTGATAGTGTGGTCAAGGAGTGTAGGACCGCAATGCTTATTAGTGAGATGGACTTGTCTAGGATAATGGTCTGTGCTCAACAGACAGAGGAGCAAAAGTTTAAGGAGAGGGAAAGAGAAAACAAGAGAGCTAGGATAGGTAGTTTTAATTTCAATTAGCCAAAGTCAGAAGGTGGTAACTGTCAGTTTCATCAAAGGTCTTCAGCCCCAGCACCCTCTTCAACCAGTGCTCCAGTACCCAAATTCAGAAGCGACAATAGGGATAGGGCACCAGGCTCTAAGTCCCAGGTTAGTGTTAGCAGTGCTTGTACCAATACTTTATGTCAAAAGTATGGCAGACACCATCAGGGTGGGTGTAGAGCGGGTAGTGATGTGTGCTTCAGGTGTGGCAAGCCTGGACATTAGATTCGGGAGTGTTGGGTGGTTGCTCAGAGAGTTAGAGATGTACGCCAATAGGGACAGTCCCATCTGTCATCAGTTCTATCCGGTCGCCCGGCTCAGCAGGGTTTCGCTTCTAGTGCTACCAGTGGTCAATGTCCGAATAGATTATATGCTCTTCAGTCCCACCAAGATCAGGAAAATTCTCCTAACGTAGTTGTTGGTACATTGCAGGTTGTTCACTTACATGTTTATGCTTTACTACACCCTGGAGCTTCTCTCTCTTTTGTAACTCCATATATAGCCGTCAACTTTGAAGTAAGTCCCAAAATACTAGTAAAGCCCTTTTCAGTGTCCACCCCAGAAGGTGTTTCCATTTTAGACAGATAGGTATACAGGAATTGTCTAGTCACAATATCTCAGAAAGTTACCTCAGTTGATCTCATGGAGTTAGAGATGATGGATTTTGACGTTATTCTTAGCATGGATTGGATCCACTCATGCTATGCCTCAGTTGACTGTAGAAATAGAATAGTTCAGTTTCAGTTCCTTAATGAAACAATCCTTGAATAGAGGGGTAGTACTACAACTCTTAGGGGTCAGTTGATCTCATACCTTAGAGCCAGAAAGATAATATCAAAGAAGTGTATTTACCATCTTGTGCGAGTTAAAGACTCTAGCTCAGAAACTCCAACTCTTGAGTCAGTTTTAGTAGTGAGGGAATTTCCAGACGTGTTCCCTGAAGATCTCCCCAGAGTTCCTTCTAAAAGGGAAATCGACTTTGGAATAGACCTTCTCCCAGATACTCAGCCTATATCTATTCTGCCATACGGAATGGCTACAGCTGAATTCAAAGAACTGAAAGAATAGTTAAAGGATCTCTTAGATAAGGGATTCATTCGACCCAACATCTCCCCGTGTGGCACACCTATTCTATTCGTGCGTAAGAAAGATGGTTCTCTCAGAATGTGCATAGACTGCCATTAGTTGAACAAGGTCATAATCAAGAATAAATATCCACTTCCTAGAATTGATGACTTATTTGATCAACTTTAGGGTGCTAGCTCCTTTTCTAAGATAGACCTCAGATCAACTCAAGGTCAAGGAATGTGACATTTCGAAAATAGCTTTCCGTACTTGGTATGTCCACTTTGAATTTCTAGTCATGTCCTTTGGTCTTACGAATGCCCCAGCTGCCTTTATGGTCTTGATAAACCGAGTGTTCAAGCAGTACTTAAGACATATTCGTCATAGTCTTCATTGATGACATTCTTGTCTATTCCCGTAGCAAAAATAATCATGCAAACCATCTCATAATAGTGTTGCAAACTCTTAGAGCTCACCAGTTGTTTGCTAAATTCAGTAAGTATGAATTCTGGCTAAGATTAGTAGCTTTTCTTGGCCATATCATCTTCGCTGATGGCATTAGAGTCGATCCTCAAAAGACTGAGGTGGTGAGAAACTAGCATAGACCCATCTCTCTATTAGATATCAAGAGTTTCTTGGGTTTAGCTGGCTATTACCATTGGTTTGTTGAAGGATTTTCTTCTATTGCATCACTCATGTCCAGATATCCTCAAAAGAAAGTTGAGTTTTAGTGGTCAAATTCCTGTGAGAAGAGTTTTCAGGAATTGAAGACTCGACTCACCTCAGCCCCAGTCTTGACTCTACCAGATAGTTCAGATGGTTTTGTTGTGTACTGTGATGCATCCAGAGTAGGTTTGGGTTGTGTCCTCATGTAGGGAGGTAAGGTCATTAGCCTATGCCTCCAGACAGCTTAAACCCCATGAGAAGAATTACCCTACTCATGATCTTGAGTTAGCAGTTGTAGTGTTTGCCTTAAAGATTTAGAGGCATTACTTGTATGGGGTGCATGTAGATGTGTTCACAGATCACAAAAGACTTTAGTAGGTGTTCTCTCAGAAAGATTTAAATCTGTGTCAGAGAAGGTGGTTAAAGTTATTGAAGGATTATGACATGAGTGTTCTGTATCATCTGGACAAGGCCAATGTAGTGGATGATGCTCTCAGTAGATTGTCTATGGACAGTGTTACTCATGTTGAGGATGGTAAGAAAAAGTTAGCTAAGAAAGAGGTGTCTTCTTAGTCGACTCAGCAGAAGGTGTCTTCTCGTGCATTCATGAATCACTTCAGTCATGCATCAGATATGCATGTTCAGTGTGTAATCTTAGTTCATCAGTTTTCCCTCAGTTTAACCAATCTCATTCGAGGACGAATGATCCCAAGGGGAGATATTGCAATACCTCATATTTTCCTAACATAACTTAAGTCCCAATTCATGCGTATTCATATATAAAATTTTTGAAACACTCATTATTTTCCAGTTTAGAGCCTGCCATTTCGGAAGAAATTAAATTAGTTTTCCAAAGATAAAAAATTCACCTAAATTTGATAACCGGGTAAGAAGTTATGGTGATTTAAAGTTTTAGTCGTTAAACACCGTCATTTTAACCCTTAGTGCATCGCGTAGGCAGCCCCAATGACAATTATCAATTTCCAATATGACTCCACGATCATGGCACGTCACTGAGCAGGTCAATTTCCCGTTTGTCAATTTCTAGTGGGCCTTCACGATGTTGGCGCGTCACGGAGGTGGCCAAAATGGCATCCAAAGGCTTACCGCGATAATGGCATGTCACGTCGTCAGCCTAGTTCCCAATTGTCAGTTTTCAGTGACACGACGCGATAGCGCCGCATTGGCCAGGTTCCTATTTTAGGAAAATTCAATGAAAAATTAATATTTCGTTCAGGGATAAAATAGTCCTTTCCCTATTATTTTAGTCCATACAGGTATGATATTTAAGCCCTAAAAATATTTTAAAATCATTCTTTAATTAATTTCCCCCAAATCAAAAGACATTCTCTCCCAATCAAGAACTCTAGCTGTCAAATTCAAGGTCAATCCCAATAATTCACCAAGAACTTCAAGAAATCCATCAATTAAGGTGTGTTAGATGTTCATCCAGGGATCCCTTTCATCCATGGAGTCCAAGCAACCCTTTTAAATTATAAAATTATGATCTTTTCAAGTTATTATATTTTAAATTGTGATTTCGCCCATGAATCTCCATGAACTATGATTCTATACCATGTTACCAAGAAATTATTGTTATTATTTAATCCTCCATATTTTAGTGTTGTTATTTATTGAACCAGACCACGATTTAACTCTATTATGTCAGATTCATGCTATTTCTATATGTTTTAGGACATTCCTATGATTGTTTTAAACCATGAACTACAAGTGTTTAATAAAATGCCTTCAAGAGTGATTGATTTACTAAAAGCCTTCATGTTCTAATCTCCAATTTTTATCGTCATTTTACTATCATTGTTTTTTAGTCCTGGGGTATTGAATACCCGAAAATCATATCTGTTTATTTAGTCTAGTCTTAGTATATTATAGAATAGTCTTCAGATTTTATTGTGAGCATTATCAGAATAGTCAGATACTAGCCATTCAACTCAGAAAATTTTAGTATCTCAGTGTCTTTCAGTTAGGAGTAGAATTTAGCACCAAGCGAGTGCAGGGATGGCGGCTTCCCTGTCAGATAGGCAGAGTCATTAGTAGCAGTCCCTATACTCCAGAACTACGTAGCCAGCATAGGATATGAGTAGTCACCCATCAAACTAGGCTTGACTATCTCGCAAGGGTCACCCGTCAGTTCAGGCATGACACCCTTAGTCCTTTGGACATTATATCAGTTTAGTGGATCCATAGAGCCATTATTAGTACCCGTGGCACAATATTAACACCCTTCTAACTGGGGTTACAAGTTGGACCTCGATTAGCTCAAATTGGAAAATATCGATTAGATGATACGTCCCACAGTCTCAAGTAGTCTCAGTTTAGTTATACAATCTTAGATTTGTTTGGCTAAATCATACAGATATCATATTTTGTTAGTATTTCAGTTTACAGATTTTACTCAGTCCATGTTATATGCTTGGTCATGCATCCTCAGTGTCTACAGATTTTCACGTATCTTCAGTATTTACAGATTGTCATGCATACTCGGTATTTACTGATTTCTCTATATTTTCAGTACTTATAGATTTCATGTTCTCTACTCAGTACTCTATGTTTTACATGTATAATTAGTTAGTTATTATTATTCCTATTCATGAAACTATGCATATCAACCTACCTCATTTAGCATACCAGTACATTCAAAGTACTGATTGCATACCTTTCTTTTTCACTATGATGTATCATATCATAGGTGCTGACGCTTAATTCCCGGATTGCACTTAGTCCCTCAAATCATCAGCAGTACAGTAGCAGTGTGAGTCCTCATCATTCGAGGATAGATTATATTAGTTTATGTCTTTATCTCAGAAATTAGTAGAGTTAGTTGGAGGCCTGTCCCATCAACTCACAGTATTTAGTTTAAAGGCTTTTCAGACACTACAGTTAGCTATTCAAATTATTCAGATTTCAATATTTTTCCAGATTCATAATTCAGTAGTCGTTTCATTATTAAAACCTTATGGCATTTCAGTTATTCTTTTATATTCATGATTATATTATCCAGTGCTTATAGCAGGTACTAGATCATGGGTTAGCTTGTGGTCCCTCGGAACCGTAAAGACCATGTAACTACTAGGGGGTAGTCTCGCGTCGTTACACTAACCTCATTTAGCATACCAGTACATTCAAAGTACTGACGCTTACTCGTTTCTTGCGCTATAATGTTTAATATCATAGGTTCGAACGCTCAGTTCTCTGATCGCGCATTGACATACCAGGTTACCAGCTATAGCAGTGGTAAGTTGTCATACTTCGAGGACATGGTTTATTTATCTCAGTATACCTTATCAGTTCAGTATTTTCTATTCAGTCGGAGTTAGTTGGGGGTTTGTCCCATCAGCTCCATAGCCAGTAGAGGCTTTTCAAACTAGTACAGACAGTTAGTCAGTTTTTAATTGTTTTATCAGTATTGTCAGTATTGTTTTATAGACATTATCAGAATTATGTTTTAAGACCTTATGGCATTTTTCAGTTAAATTCCACATTTGATCTTTTGATATCAGTTATACTCAGTGCTCATAACAGGTACAAGTCATGGGTTAGTTTGTGGTCTTTCAGAACCATAAGCACTGTGTGGCGTCCAGGGTGTACTTTCGGGGTATTACAACATCCAGCCTTTTAACACTAAAAAATAAACTGTAAAAAACATTAAAAATTTAATAAATTGAAGCCCCCAATGGATATATTGACCGAAAATCCCATTTAAGTCAATTTGGGGTTCTGAAATTCAAGAACCCTAATTCTTAAATTGATCATTGAAAAATCAAAATTCAAGCTCATTTCTTTGAAGAATTGACAACTAAATTCTTTTAATCGTTTGATTTTTTACTATATTGCAAGAAAATATAGTTCTTTTCTCTTAATTTTTTTTTTAAATTTTACTAATTATTTCTTCCCCCCAAGTGTTTTTTCATCTCTTCGATCAGGTTCAAATTTTCTACTCAACTTGGAACGAAAATTGAGAAATGATTTTGTATTTTGTCTTCGTCGATCCTTGATGCTCTCCAAATTGGGTTTGTCGATTTATATTCTACCCGAATGGATCGAGTTAGGGTGTATTATTTTGGGTTGGGTTAGGGTCTAATATTTTGGGTTGAATCGAATTAGGGTCAAATATTATGGGATTGGGTCAGGTTAGGGTTAAATTTGATAGGAATATATTGAATTAAAAATGTGACATCACCCCAGGGCGAGTGTACTCCACTCCACTCATTAAACTTGAGCATTGGTGTCACGGGGAGTAAATAAAATTACTCTTATATAGTATAGGTGTGTAATAGGTCACATCAATAGTTTAATTGTGTCTTCAACTTTGGGAATAAAATTCAGGATTATTTTATTCAGCATTTTGTTAGAGGTATTAGTTAGTTTTAAAATTATTTATCCCACTATTTATATCACGGGGATGGGATAAGTTACCATATATACATGTTGGTACAACTTATTTCGGGATATCCAATCGTGAGATAACTTGTTGCAACCAAGCCACCCCTAAGTGTGTATATGTATGTACATGCATGTGCATATATTTTTTGTGTTTCACCATTTTCTTACTACATTTGTTTCATAGTACTTGACTTTTATTGAAATGATACAACCCTTAAAAAAAATTTATTTAGAGGTGTATTTTACTGAATTAACCTTATTAATAATACTTTGAAACTTTTAATTTGTCTATACTACTACTTTATGTAGTTGTTTAATACTAAGAGGGTAAAAAGAAAAAATAACATAATAAAATTCTCTTAATTTTATATATTGGACAAGTAAATTAAAGAGAAAATGCACTATTTCCACCCTGAAATATAAACGAAATTGTTGAGACACACTCCAACTTAAAAGGGGTCCTATTACCCCCCTTAGATTAATTGAAATCATATTTTTGGCAACTTCAAGGCCTACGTGGCACATACATGGCACACTGCGTGAATCAACATACTAAAGGTCCACGTAGGCACACGTATGTGTCTTGTAGGCACTTAAGGTTGCCAAAAATATGATTTTAATTAGTCCAGGGGGTAATAGGACCCCATTTAAGTTGGGGTGTGTCTCAGCAATTTCGTTTATAGTTCAGGGTGAAAACAGTGCATTTACTCTAAATTAAAACAACTATTTTAAGTATGAGCGTCAAGTGATAAGAGACAAGTATTATCTATTGTCTATATAAATAATATAAGTTGTGATTGTCATTAATAAAATATTACATAAATTATAATTTAAAATATAAAAAAATATAAACTTTAAAAATCTGGCCTTATTTTTAATCATTATTTTATATTGAAAAAATGCTTTGTTTTCACCTGGAACTATACACGAAATTGCTGAGACACACCCGAACTTTAGGAGGATCCTATTACCCCCCTGGATTAATTAAAATCATATTTTTTGCAACCTTAGTGCCTACGTGCCACATATGTGTGCCTATGTGGACCTTCAATATGTTGATTCACTGATGTGCAACGTATGTGCCACATAGGTACTAAGGTTGCCACAAATACAATTTTAATTAGTCTAGGAGAGTAATAGGACCACCTAAAGTTCGGATGTGTCTCAACAATTTTGTTTATAGTTCAGCGTGGAAACTGAGCATTTTCTCTTTTATAATTTCTGCATTGAAATATATTTATAAAATTAATATTACTTATTATTTTCACTTGTAAAATAAATATTAGAGTTTTGATTACTATTGATAAAATTAATTTTCTTATTATGCTAATTTACTTTATAATAGATCATCATTAGCTTATATACTTAATTAGTATTTCACTTTTTTCGCCCAGAAGATAATGTTCATGTTTTTATGAAAAAAATTGTTACATGAAGTCGAAAAAAATAAAAATATGATGATTTTAAAAAAGTTGAAAGAAAATGAAAAAAGTTGATGATGAGAGGGTACAATAGGCATTTTAAAAATTCAATTAAGATAAAAGGGGAAATATGATCATTGTTCAAAGTTGAGGACTTTGATTTTTAAGACAAAGTTGGGGAGGGAAAATGATTTTCACCCAATTTATATTAAAGTTTAATAGTTGATATAAAAATCTGATAACTTCTAAATAATAATAAAAAAAGGTCTTCATAAATCTGTTAATTGATAAACATTCCCTTTTCATACAAAACGATAGTGTGTTAAAGCAAGTATAATTTGTGCGTATTTGTTATATCATTAATAATTTTAGTCTTAAAAGTAAATAATTAAGGTATTCATTAGGACGTAAACGTATAGCTAAAGTAGAGGTGAGGAGCTAACCAAAATATTAAAATAGACTTTAGAAAATTGTGTATCCAAACACAGAAAACAATCAAATACAGTCGAGTTTAAAATAAAATTTATAAAAATGTAAATAAAGTATACTAATGATTTTTTAGGTAAACAATGTATATATAGTGATGATAAGCAAATTAGTTAAGGAAATCAGTTAAAGGAAATTTTTTAAATAATAAGAGTAAAGAGAAGAGAAGAACGTGGAATAGAGTACTGAAGAAAAACGTCACGCCCCAAAATTCCATCGGGTCGGACTGGCACCCGAAGCCGAGAAGGCCCGGGAGAACCCGTTCAAATACCTGTACTTTCACTTACATGTCACCAAAAATTGGACAGCACTTCGTTGCATATAGAAGGATCTAATTACCTGTATCAGCACAACACGCGCAAATATATATATATATATATATAATACTTGGCCGTCGGGGCCACCACATATACAGATATAACATCACTATATAAACTTCCATGACTTTACCCTTCCTTATGTCTACAAAGCCTCTAGGATATACATGACATAACTAGGGTCGGGACAAACCCCCGCCCACACATGACTCACGTACAATAACAAAACATAAGGAACCGACTCGGAAAGCTCCGAAGCAAACTGGAGCTCACCAACAATAGCTGTATGACCTGGCTCCTACTTGTGCGGTGTATGAGCTGAGGTACCTGTGCCTGCAGCATGAAATGCAGGTCCCCCGTGAGAGACGTCAGTACGAAATATGTACTGAGTATGTAAAGCTGTAGATAATCACATATGATATAGGAGCTCAATAGAAATCAGAAACAAGTGAATAAGTCGTAATAGGAGTGGACCACACTTACTAGAACTTGTGACAACCTGTACATTGTATTTATTCAATCACTTTACCTTCGTTCTTATCGTCTTTGTAATCATTACTGTACTGTACTGTGATCATTAGGCTGCCTCCAGTACATATCAACTGGGATCGACCCATGCTAGGCTTATGCCCCTGGGATACCACCCATAAACACATAAATAGGGATCGACCTATGCTAGGCTTATGCCCCTGGGATACCACCCGATAAGAGAGAACTCCCATCACTTAGTTCAATTAATCTTTGAGATTGTTATTTCGGTCGCCACCACATTTTTGATACTTTGAAACAATGATACATCAATAGGAACCAAGTAATAGACCTTCTATACAATAACGATGTAATAAAGACTCATTGGTACATCAACAATGTGTTTCAGAATCATCAATATCACAACAATGAAATAAGAGCCTTTTGGTATATCAATGAAACATTTTGACACTTTATAGGATGGAAACAACTTCGTTGGTAACGTAGAACAATACATGTTTTTGGACAACCTCGGAATCTTACTTGATGGAACATTGGTGTTTTCATGCCAAAGAACATTGTTAGAGTATGCTTTACATACCTCGTTGTAGATTCGGATACCAATTCAACACAACTTCCCGCCTTTACAAATCACTTATCTACAATGAAATATTTGGCATCTAGTATTAGCAACCCAACACCACAATTCTCTTCCATAATTCCATACTACCAATATTTGCAAAACATTCCAAAAACCAACTTGAACAATAGGTTTATGTGTATATATATATATAATCATCATTTCAATACCACATCATCAATACCACATCATCATACCAAATTCCTTCACAATTCAACATAATCCAACATCATTTCCCAATCATCTTTCAACAACAATCAAATAACATACTTCTTATGCTCACATGCATATATATATATATACATATCCATATAAATAACACCAACATAATTTACATCCTTACCATAAAATGACCCTTTTGATTTCGAAGTCCTGTTGGCACAAATAAGGGGTGCTTCTCGAAGCCTTTGAGATGGTGAACACAACTATGGAATCAATTTGGATTTTCTACGGTTGAATCACAAGATATTTGGAGTTGAAATTAGGCTAGGGTTTCTTATTTTCAATAATTTGATGATAATTGATGGATATGAGACTAATTATATGTATATAATGACCAATTTTCGTCCATGAGGTGATGGAAAATGACCATATTGCCCTTAAAAATTTAAGTAAATCCGAATCTGTCCATGGTGGACTGTTTTGATAGGCTAAAGTAAATCGGCCATAACTCTTTGCTCCGATATCAGATTTGGGTTAAATTGGTATCGTTGGAAAGATAATTCAAAGGACTTTCATTTCATATAAAGTAGGCCACCCAGTTCGTCCTGTACAAGGAGTTATGATCGTTTGAAGTTGACCCTAAAAATCTATTTTGAGAGGCTGAAGTAAAACGAGTATAACTCCTTACTCAGATGTTGGATTGGGATGAAACTAATTGCATTGGAAAGAAGACTCAAAGATATTTCTTTTTATATGTGGTAGCTCTCCCAGTTCATTATATTGAGGGAGTTATGATCGTTCAAAGTTGACCAAAAAAACTGGCAGGCCTCAGTAGTTTGTGTGCAGGAAATTTTCCTGCACATTTACTGTTCACAACATCCCGGCCACCGTTTTATAGTTTCGAACGTGCTTGATTATATTCGAAACTTATCCGTTTTTGGAAATCTTTATATCGTTGGAAAGCTTATTCAATAACCTTCGTATGGAACCATCGACGGGCAAATTCCGATATAAATAAGGTCGATTCCTATACACATATAATCAAACTATACACTTGAAACCATCTCAAAATAATCAATACTCATACTTAAACTCATATATACCTAACTTAGGATCAATACATATACTCCAAAACATATAACAATGGCTAATGCACGTAATTAAGTACGAGGTGTTACAAAAAAGAACAAAATCTAATTAGTAGCCATACAACATAAACAAAATTGCACAAATTCATCAAATAGGAGAGTAAAAGATAGGATACGAATTTAAATTTGACATTAAAAGACATGAGGACAAATCAAAGTATTTAATAAAAATGAGAGAAAATGGCCAAATGCCCCTCCAACCTATACTCGAATTCTTAACTACACACTATAACTTCACGGGGGTCCTATTACCCCCTGAACTATTTAAAAATAGAATTATTATCCCCTTAAAAACTCACATCTAAATTTATAGTAAGAAATGTTATACACGCACCATGCCACGTCACGCCACATAATATTACTTTTTCTGATATAAATAAATTGATTATTTTTGTGTATTATAATTTTTCCTTTGTTATTTCTCTTTTTTTTTTCATTTTCATTTCATTCTCTTTTCTTTGTTATTTGCCATTTCCATTCAATAACAACTTTTCCGGTGATGAACAAAAAAGTGAAGAAGACGACGCCGGGCAACATCTCTCAAATTCAAAATTGTGGGATGAAAATCGGGTTTATCCGATCTGAATCGAGAAAACACTAAGATCCAAATAGATCGAAGAAGAGTTCTAATTTTTATTTTCTTCTTAATCTGAAATGGAGGAATTATATATATATTTATTAATTTTATTTTAGATTTGTTTATCCTCGTTATTTATTTTAGTGATAATTACTGCAAAGTTTGGATCTTTATGTTGTTTTTGACTAACATTTTTTGTTGAAAGTTGAAAAACAATTTTTTTTTGGGTGTTTTATACTAGGGCACATACATGAAATTGAAGCATACATAGAAATTTCAAGGAAGTCGAGAAGTCGGTGGTGATAAATGGTTAAAATAATTTCATGACATCATCGATGGTGAAGGCAACAATTATGAAGAGTCTGTAGCGGCAATTTTGAAAAAGGGTGAGAAAGACGATGGTAGAATGATGCCATTGATGATGGTTGAATGACTTCACCAAACAAGATTTGAGAAGATGACGACCAACAAATTAAAGATGATGGTGGAGATGAAGATGTAGTTAGTGACGATGACATTCCGATATTGAATAGAACATTGAATTATTGAATGAAAATGGCAACAAGGAAGATGATGAAAAAGTTAGCGGTGGATGCCATTAATGAATTTATTTTTGAAGATCTTTATTCTTTGAGAGTGTTTTTGGGATGAGAATTGAGAAGGATGCCTGTTGATGTGAGAAGAAAAGAAAGAAAACAAATATCAATTTTTTTTAATTTATACATATATATATATATATATATATATATATATATATATATATATATATGTATGTATTTTCTATATTATAGGAAAAAAGGTTTTGACATGGCTGGTTAATTCCATAACAAATCTATCTAAGGGTAAATTGGCCATTTCATGTCAAATGCTAATAACTCTTTGCTGGTATTAAATACATGTAGCCATCATAAATTTGCTACCAAATACGTGGCACTTTATTGGCATTAGCAAATTTTCTGCTAAATAAATACGTCTGGCCATCTTTTTTATTGGCATTAGCAAATTTTCTGCTAAATAAATACGTCTGGCCATCTTTCTTCTCAGCTCTTTGCAGGTCTTCAATATTAACGCTTTCTCTGTTAAAAAAAAATCTCAACTCTTGTGATATTCTCTCTGTTGGGTATGTTTACTGATTCCTAATTTTTTTTTGCGATATTGGAAATCAACAATTTGTTGGACTTTCGATTTAAACTATTTCATCAGATATACAACTTCCAGTGTTATGATTATTGCTTCTTTGCTTTCTGATTTAGATTTTTTTTTTTTTTGAGTTTTAATTGGGAATTTTCCATTTTAATAGTAGAAGAAACGAAAATTTCTTATTTGAGGTTTCATTTGAGGTTTCTTCATTCTCATTCAATAACAAGACCCAATTCTATTGGATTGAAATTATTTGGATCTAAAAAATATGATCATTTTCTCTACAATTATTTGAATTGCAAAGAAATATTTTCTTAAAATAGATGCTGCAGGTATTGTTTAAATTTGGCGTTATACAGTGATGATACGTTGTTCTTGGCAAGGAATAAATATCCACTAGAATACTGTTTTCAATTCAGAATCACTGTTAAATCTCCTGCAATCTTTCAATGTTTAGTAAAAGGATTAAATGTATATTAATGATCTGCTCATATAGCAAATACATCAGGATTATCTTATCTTCCTACCGCGAAGTCCTTTTCCTTTGAAATAATCTTGGATTTTAGTTTCGTGGGTATTTTTTTATACTTGCCACCTCTCATCAACAGACAAAAGCTCCGTTGCAACTTCTATGAGGAGTTTGGTAGTCTGGAAGCTGAGCTTATAGTGTTAGTTGCGGTGAAAGAAACTATTGAAAAGTATCCAAGTGCACCTACAGAGCTGCTGCGGCTGCAATTTCACGACTTCTTCATTGGGGCACTTTCTCAAGCGCTGCTGGTTCCACCGCCTCGTCCATCTTCCTAGCATTAACAACCACCGTCTTCTTGTTCAAACCGGCATCAAATTTCTTTATGGTTTGAACCGGTGCTCCATAAAAAAGATATTTTAGTGATTCTCTGACGTATCTATGGTGATTTAGCTCATCGTCCGGTCATACTTCCGTAGTTAACGAACAACAATAAGAAGAAGATAGGCACCATCATCATCATCATCATCTCAAAGAAGAATGCAAATCGCGTTGAAATTCGGTGGCAGGAACACTATTTCGGCGGCCAATTTCTACCGCAAATTGCCGAAATCCAGCGACTCAATCAAGTATAAGGACACAACCCAGCTTCGATCAGATGCACTCGATCCATCTTTTCTAGTTGCGTATAGCTTTCTTGATTTTTAGGGGCTGCTACTGGTAGTGTTCTGCACTATTCTTGTTGTGATTCTTGTTTCGTAGCGTCTTGGTTGATTATCTGATTGTGGGTGTCGAATTTCTTATTGATTGGTTACTTTGTAATAGTGTTGTACGTGTGAATCTCTTTATTGTTCTTAGTAGTTTTGGAATGTGTTACCTTGTCTGATTACTGTTAATTGATTTACTAGCATATCCATTAAGTGTAGTAGTATTAGTTCCCGCTATTGACTATTGTGTATCAAAATTTGCGTTATATTATTGGTTTTGTTGCTCCCTATCTATTATAGATTGTTCTCTTTGTCCGTAGCTCCTTTATTGACTTTATTTTAACTAGTGTGCCTTTTACCTTATCTTGATCCCCCTTTGTTATCTTTCTTTCCTTTTTTCCTTTCTTTCCTTTGTTGCATAATGGTTATGATTAGCGAGGGTAGACTAGGGGCATTCATAGGTTGGGGTCGGGGTTAGGAGATGTTGGGTCTGGGTTGGGGTTTAAGGGGGTTGGGTCTGGGTTGGGTCTAGGATTGAGTTTGGGGTTAGGGGCTAGGGGTACTAAGGTTAGGCGGGATAAGAGAGCTTCTAGGTTGCGAGTTGGGTATTGGAACATTGGTATTTTGCAGGGTAAGTCTATAGAGCTGATGAAGATTCTTAGAAAGAGGAGGGTTAGTGTAGCGTGTGTTCAGGAAACTAAATGGTAGGCACTAAAGCAAGAGATGTGGATGGATATAAGTTGTGGTACTCAGATAGCATGAGACATAGAAATGGGGTAGGTATCTTAGTAGATGAAGATCTTAGGGAGCAGGTGATAGAGGTAAAGAGAGTTAGTGATAGACTAATGTCAATTAAGTTGGTCATGGGAGGGTCTACGGTGAATGTTATTAGTGCCTATGCCCCGCAAGTAGGTATGGATGAAGAGGAGAAGAAGAAATTCTGGGAGGTTTTAGATGAGGTGGTGAGGAGCATCCTGAGCACTGAGAAGCTTTTCATGGGAGGGGATTTCAATGGGCATATTAGGTCTTTAGTGAGATGGTATGATGATGTGCATGGCGGTTTTGGTTTTGGTGAGCGGAATGAAGGAGGAACTTCTCTGTTGGATTTTTCTAGGGCTTTTAGGTTGTGGATAGCAAATTCGACTTTTTTGAAGAAGGAGGATCATCTTATTACGTTTCGTAGTTCAGTGGCCAAGACTCAGATAGACTTTTTGCTTGTTAGAAAAGGGGATAGAGTGCTATGTAAAAACTGTAAAGTCATACCTAGCGAGAATCTCTTAACTCAACATAGGTTGTTGGTGATGGACTTGGTTATCAATAAGGGTAAAAAGAAGAGAAGTAGGGAGGCACGACCCAGGATTAAGTGAGGGAGCCTAACTTTGACTAATGCTTTGGAGATAGAAGAGAAGTTAAAGATTAGGGGGGGCTTAGGAGAGTAGAGGTGGAGTGGATAATATATGAAAGATGACTGCTAGTTGCATTAGGGAGATCGCTAGAGAGGTGTTGGGTTTCTTGAGAGGTCGATCTAACAAACATCGAGGAGACAGGTAGTGGAACAAAGAGGTCAAGAGAAAAGAGGAGTCTAAGAAAGTGGATTATGCTAAGTTGATTGGGAGCAAGGATGGTGAGGAAAGATATAAGAATAAGGATGAGTATAAGGTTGCTAGAAGAGAGGCTAAGTTAGCGGTTACGGCGGCTAAGACAGCAGCTTTTGAGAGTTTGTGTTGGAACCTTAAAGTTTTGATGAATGACAATATGAATGAAACAAGTTAAATTTGATTCAAACACGTGATGATAAGGGAAAGCAAGTTGAGTTGAAAAAGGATTCCTATGTGAAGAAGGAGTTTCACTTCTAAGCATATCCTTAAGAGTCCAATGTATGGAAAGAGAAAGATTCTGAAAATTGAAGAATTCAAAAGAGTTGGAGTTTTACTACAACACTAAGGAGACAAGAGTTGGAATTGAAGAAGGAGTCTCACTTGAAGTAGAACTCTATGCAATGAGAGTTCTAAGTAAAGTAGGAGTTTGAAATAAAGAATGACTCTTTGGAGAGTTGTGCTTAAATAGAAGATGCAGCAGCCAGAATAAGTCACGCACTTAAAAAAATAGAAAAGCTCAATCGATAGATTGACTTCACAAAGTGCTACTCAATCACTGAAGAAACACGTTGAAGAACCTGGTCCTTAGTACAGAATCCAGCTAAGAGTTTTAGCGTTGATTTTTAGAGTTGTTCATTGTGTTTGATCTATTCATGTAATATTAGTTTCAGTGTGTTATAAACTAAATTAGGAGCTAGTATTCGAATTGGGGAAAACTAAGAGACTTTGGGAACACATACCTTGGGAGGTGTGTGTGTAGTTAGGAATTAGAGTTTATAATTCCTAGTTATTGAGTTATATGGATTATAGTTTATAATTCCTAGTTGTTGAGTTATAGGAATTAGAGTATATAATTCCTATTTGTTGGTTACAAGAGTTTTGTAATCATTCATTGTTGAGGCTCAGAGTTTTTTAGTGAAGTTGGGGTTAAATCCTGTAGAGTTGCAGGTCGTGGTTTTTTAAACCTTTTGAGCCGGGTGTTTTCCACGTAAAAATCATTATGTTCTTTACTTTCTGTTTACTGCTTCTTTGAAACATGTCAGTGGAACACGTCAGGCAACACGTTCCATCGATAAGCAAAAGTTAGGCGAAAATAAGAAGATTAGTAGGGTACGAATTCTTAACAAGTGGTATCAGAGAGAGTTATCTTATGAAGGCTAACACCTTAAGATAAGATCCAAGATGAATTCTACACCACCTACTGGATACTATGAAGGACAAGACATCAATATGCCTCCGTTGTTCAAGAGACAATACTATTTAGGATGAAAAGAAAGGATGAAAGATTTCCTTCAGGATGTGGACTACGAACTATGGAATATAATTATCGATGGACCTCGATAACCCATGAAGAAGAATATTGAAAAGAAGGAAGTATTAAAGGACAAGAACGAGTATGATGAGGCTGACTTTAAGATGCTTGGAAAGAATGCTAAAGCCAAGTATATTCTTACTTGTGGACTTGGAATAGATAAATACAATAGGATCTCAGGTTGTACCTCCGCAACACAAATTTGGAATACTCTTGTAGATAGATATGAGAAAAATATGGAGAACTTCAAAAAGAACAAGGGAACCAAGGAAAAGTCACCGACATTAAAGGCGTCTGACAAAGAAGACTCAGATATGGATGATAAAATGCTTGTCAAGAACTTTAAAAAATAATTTAAGAAAGACAAGTGCCAGAACTAGAAAGGAAAAAGTAGAAGGTGTTGTTCCAATGATAAGTCTCAAGGTGGTTGCTTCAAGTGTGAGAAAATAGATCACATTATCAAAGATTGCCCAGTCTGGGAAATAGAATGGAGAAAGGAAATGGCTGAAAAGGATTTGAAAAAAAAAAAACAAAAAGAGGGAAGACTATGCAAGTAGCAGCTTGGGGATTTGACTCAGATGATGATGAAGTTGATGAAGCAGCACTCATGGCTCTTGAAGATTTAGACTTGGAGAAAGGAAATGATGCTTCTGAGGTAAGTATACTTGAACTTAAAGAAAATTGCATTTGTTTTTTAAAACAAAACTTCTTTCCTTGATGAGTGCACTAATTGATGACTTCCAAGAATCAACTTCTGATAGGGATGAGCTGTTCAACTTCTGTTTTATATTTATTTGTATTTTGTTATTTTGTTGCCTATGAGAAATAACTTTCATGCAACGATAAGATATGAGTACATCAAGATCCTACTCTCTGCAAACTCCACTTGAAAAATTACATTGAGTATATTATTGTTTTTCTTTTTATATTCAAATTAAAGATGTTAACTGCATAACATACATTGATTATTATGTAATTATCTAACATATATTTCAAAGAACATAACGACATTAATGATTGAGAAAATTCACTCTTTTCACCCTGAACTATAAACGAAATTGCTGAGATACACTCCAAAATAAAAGGGGTCCTATTACCGCTGGAATAATTAAAACTGAATATTTTCCTTAGAAGGGGATGAACTACACAAATAATATACACACGAGAATCATGAAAATAACGGATACCGCGAGATCTCCTAGCTAGTCAAAAATAGGCATCATAGAGGGAGAGGAAGCCAATGCATCAATAGAATACCCAAAAAAAAAAAAAAAAAAAAATCAAAATTACAATTTGGTTACAAATTTTACACATATGGTGTTTGGTACGAAGCAAACTGTTTTCCACGGAAAATAGTTTCTTACAATTTTTTTCTTTTTTGAAAAATAAGTAAATTTATTACTTATTTTCTGTGTTTGGTAAGCAAGCAAAAAAATATTATCCCAAAAGCATTTATATGTTATCTAGCAAAATACCATAAAGTTGGGATGGATAGAAAGTCGGGGTTCGGGGGTGGAATGGTCAAGGAGTGAGGGTCGAGGGGTTTGGATGGATGGAAAAGATAATAAATTTAAAATGTCACTTATGCAACTTATTTTATCTACTTTCACGAGGAAAATCATTTTTCTCATTTTAAAGAAATTTATTTTCTTAGGAATTTTTTTTTTCAAATGTCTGATATGCAAATAGCTATGATGTTTAACATTTATAAAGACACTATATTTTGTTCTATTTGTATATAAATAATATCCAACAACTAGCATGCAATATTTGCTTATCTCGATATGTAACATAATATACCGAGCATGAGATGTTTTATTCAAGAGTAAAACGTCTAGTAACCTCCTCAACTATGATCAAATTTGCTACGATATACTTCAACTTCACAGAGATTCTATTACCCCTGAACTCAATTTTAGGTATTTTTGTCACTCTTTTCAGCTGACGTGACATCTTTAATGCGGGCTCCATTTTTATTTAATAAAGATGTCACATCAGCGCAAAAGGGTGACAAAAATACATTAAAATTGAGTTGGGGGGGAGGGAAGGAAGGGTAATAGGACCCATATGAAGTTGGAGTGTGTCGTAACAACTTTGGCTACAGTTCGAGGAGGTACCGAATGCTTATCTCTTTATTCAACTTTCACAATATCCTGCTCGTGCTAGCATGGGCTATACATAGGGGTATCAAGGACAAGATTAGTAAAGCGTCTGTTTGAGGCCTCGAAAAATTTAATAAGGATTATAATTTTAATTTCACTTAAAATAATATGAAAGATTGTAAAAAATAAAATGCACAAAATTAAAATTGAAAAAGAAACATAAACTTCTACTTTTCATCAAATATTTTAGAACTTTGAATTGAAAACTCAAATCTTCATATTGGTAAATATAGTTTTTACCATAACAATCGAGGCAATGCATTACAAGCAAATAACTAACGTCTTATTAATTATAACTAGTCCTTCCTTTTATAAATAGGAGTAAATGCACTATTTCCACCCTGAACTATAAATGAAATTGCTTAGACTCACTCGAACTTAAATTGTTACGTGCATATATTAAGGCCTCGTAGTTTAATCTTACTTTATGCCGCTAATTTTATTGAGACAACTTTGACAATACACACCTATTATATAGATTTATAAATATCCTTTTGAGATTGTCTCCTTTGTATGCTCATTTCTGGTTTAATCTTAACAGTACAATTTTAAATTGCATTAATATAATAATACCTTTAATCTATCCAGGCTAAATTTGGCAACCCAAAATCCAATCTAAAGTATTACGTTTCGAGAGGGACGGGGCAGGGGGAGGGGGAGGGGGTGGGGGAGGGGGAGGACAGGCCAGCGAGGTTTCAAGGCCTTAATAACAAAACAGATGGAGATTTACGGTGTGTTCGCTATGGAGGAAAATATTTTCCTCCGTACCAAACACACCCTAGTGCAATATGGACACCAATTTAGATGTGAGAGCCTCTGCCTTTACAGTACGAATCAAGCTTGGAACTAAAAACTGCCTTTGTACTACAAGAAAAAATATAACAAATCAAAGAACGCAAAAACTCTCTACCTACGTCTGTTTTCATCTAATAAATGTGAGGGTTAGAATTAATCAAATGATGATGAAAAAGAATATTAACTACAAAGTACAACCCGCTTCCATCAGGAGAAAGAGAAGAAAAAGAATTAAACTTACAGCTTCCTAATTACATCGATGCCAAAAGCCCGCGCATTTCTGAGATGGAAGGGATGGTCTCGGTGGGGTAAACCTTATTTATAAGTTTGACGAAACTCTCATACTTGTCCAGGAACTCCTTCTGCAAGTTTATGAATGTCATAACAACAGAAACTTGATCAGAAAAATGTAATGATCATTCATTACACATATTAGCCAGCACTACTAAACGACACCGTTAGAGCCTATTTAAATAAGGTTCAGCAGTTAGTAATCAAGGGTGGTGATTAAATTAGATCAAGTACCAGATCAAGGGTTGAGATTCACTCAAAAGGGGTATAAATATCAAATACAAATAGAAGAAAGGCATGTGAAATTGGTATGTTCTAAGCTCGTGTTCCTTCCAAAACTTCTTCGCTAAATCTCAATCCAAATTCTTATTCTTCCTCTTCCCAATTCTGTTCTTATCTTCCAAAATCCTTACCTTCCAGTGAAGTTATTTTCAATTAATTGGAAATGAGTTGATCTACAAATTGACTATTGATTCAGGTATGCAGTTGCTTCGAGCTGGGTTGTTCACCTTTGGAATCGAGTTGCTGAGCTAGCTTATCTAGGATTTTCCTTCAGTTTTAGTACTCTTTGCGATTTAATTGAATTTCAGTTAGTTATTTCCGAAATTTGATTATTACTGTTTAAACACTGTTCAGGGTGAAGTTAGTGTAATTGTTGAGTTGTTGTCGATTTAATTTGTTGTGATTGTTGGAGTTCATTACAAATTGGTAGCAAAGCCATCGGTTTTGATTATACCTCTGGACAATGACCGGAGCGGATGCTACAAGGGCTAAACAAGCCGAGGAACACTTGAGAAAAATTGAAGCTCAAGTGTAGGCTAATAAAGTAGAGGTGGACTCTAAGCTCTCGGCTATAGAGTCACGGTTGACTGAGATGGGCTCTACTCAAGGAGTTATGAAGCAAATGATGGAGGAAACTCATGAAGCTATGATGAGATTGTTGGGAAAAAGCACTGGTAAGAGTCCAGTTACTCCTGAAAGCAGCAACAGAGGTGATGGATTATTTCCTACACCTAATAAAGTAGCCGAAGTGGGGGGAAATGGATCCAATCTGAGCCACGAGTTTCATCCCAAGCTCCAATTTCCCATATATGGAAGAGCTGAGCCTCGATCTTGGTTGAGAAGGTGCAACAAGTACTTCAAGATTTATAGAATCACTGATCCAGCTAGAAAACTAGAAATGGCTACGTTGCACATGGAGGGAGATGCTGAGGCTTGGTATTTCTCTTATACGCTTACGAGAAGGCTGGTGAGGTGGGAAGAGTTCTGCGAGGAGTTGGTGATAAGGTTTGAAGATGATCACAGTGAAAGTGTGGTGGCTGAATTCAAAATGCTCTCTCAACAAGGGACAATGAATGATTATCTGCAAAAATTTGAGGAACTTAGGGCTCAGGTATTGATGAGAAATCGTAGAGTTCCTGAGGATTTCATTTTGGAGTGTTTTATTGGAGGTTTAAAAGAAGAAATTAGGGAGACTGTTAAGATGTATGAGCCTATAAACTTGGCCCAAGCTGTGTCACTTGCCAAGAAGCAAGGGCGAGTTATTAATGCTAGGGAAAAGAGGGGTAGATGGTTACACAGGGGGACGGTTGCACCAGTTAGCAAGGAGTTGATTAAAGGAAGCAGTACTGGGTAGAAGATCCAAGCAACACTGCCTAAACCTGAAGTCAAGGCAGAATTCAAGAGAATACCGGTGCTTGTTGGAGGTTTGGAGAAACATACTTTCCAGGACATGTATGCAAAGACAAACTGTTAAATGCCATCACAGCAGAAAAAGAGCAAGGACAGGGATACTGGAGGAGCAGGAGGAATCTCAAAAGAAAGAAGAAGGAATCGAGGTCATGGAAGAAGAGGCAGTGTGCTTGAATGCCATGTCAGGTACCACAGAACCAAATACTTTCAAAATTAAAGGGTGGATCAAAAAAAGGACAGTGGTATTACTGGTAGATTCTGGTAGTACACACAGTTTTTTAGACACGCAAACTACTAAGGAACTGGGGGTTGTTGCTCAGGTGGATACCCCAATGAGAGTGACGGTGGCCAATGGCCAACAGATGTATAGCCATCACAGTGTGCCCAGGGTTAAGTGAAAGGCTAACGGGGTTGAGTTTGAAGACAAATTCAGGTTACTGAATCTGGGTAGTTGTGATATGGTTTTGGGAGGTGATTGGATGAGAGTGCATACACCTGTAACCTTTGACTATGAACTATATGAGCTTAAGATCAAGCAGGGTGGTAAGGTAGTGACACTGGAAGGAGACGTAGAACCTGTAGCTTTGCACCAAATCATAGCTAAATCAATGGGCAAAATACTCAAGAAGGGTCAAGCTTTATTAACTCATCTTTTTACTATAAATGGAGGTGATATGAGTAGTGAAGGGATGATACCAGGAGAAGTGCAAGAAGTGTTAGATGACTTTGCCCATATATTTGAAGAACCTACTGACTTACCACCAGCCAGAGCTCAAGATCATGCAATTCCCATTATACCAGGAGCTAGACCGGTATCCTTGAGACCTTATAGGTACAATCATTACCAGAAGAATGAGCTGGAAAAACAAGTAGCAGAGATGTTGCAGCAGGGAATTATACAACCTAGTCACTCACCTTACTCTTCCTCAGTCCTCTTAGTCAAGAAAAAAGATGGGAATTGGAGGTTCTGTATTGATTATAGGGAGCTCAACAAAATTACTGTAAAGGATAAGTTTCCCATTCCCGTAGTTGATAATCTCTTGGATGAGCTACAAGGATCATGTTTGTTTTCTAAAATTGACCTAAGATCGGGTTACCACCAGATAAGGATGAGGGTGGAAGATATATCAAAGACTGGATTCAAGATTCATCATGGTCACTTTGAGTTTAAGGTGATGCCATTTGGGCTGACAAATGCACCAGCCACCTTTCAGTCATTAATGAACTCCTTGTTCCAGCAACATCTGAGGCGGTTTATATTAGTTTTCTTCAATGACATCCTAGTATATAGTAAAAATTTACAAGAGCATGAGGAGCATTTGAGAGAAACTTTCAAAATTTTGCAACACAACAAGTTGTTTGCTAAGAGATCAAAATGCAGTTTTTCCAAGTCACAGGTGGAGTACTTAGGGCACATCATTACGAGTAAAGGGGTGGCTACAGACCCTTCTAAGGTATCAGCAATGATGTCTTGGCCTGTTCCCAAAAACCTTAAGGGGCTGAGGGGATTCCTCAATCTGACAGGGTATTACAGAAGATTTGTGAAGAATTATGGTTCCATCAGTAAGACGCTGATTGATTTACTAAAAAAGAACTCATTTCAGTGGAGTATAGAGGCTGAGGAAGCTTTTGAGAGATTGAAACAAGCCATGAGCACTGTCTAGTGCTAGCCATGCCTGACTACAACAAAGACCTTCACTATTGAGACTGATGCTAGCAATCAAGGTATTGGTGCTGTTCTTACTCAAGACAACAGACCCCTAGCTTATTATAGCAAGGCTCTAGCATCCAAACATAAGGAGAAATCAGTGTATGAAAAAGAATATATGGTTGTTCTAGCAGCCATAGACAAGTGGAGACACTATGTGCAAGGAAACCATTTCATTATTAAGACTGATCACTTCAGTCTTAAGTATTTGATGGAGCAAAAAATCACTACTACTATTCAACAAAAGGGACTTACTAAATTACTGGGCTTGGATTATGAGATTATATATAGGAGGGGAGTGAGAATAGGGTAGTTGATGCCCTCTCTAGAATTCCTGAGGAACAAGGTGAGTTTCAGGCTCTGTCAAGAGCAAAACCTGAATGGATTTTGGAGGTAGAAAAGAGTTACGAAGGAGATAACAGTGATCAAGAATTGCTTACTGCCCTAGTAATCAACCCCAATCATAACCAGGACTACAAGCTGACCTCAGGGGTGTTGAGATACAAGGGTAAGGTGTATATTGGCAAAACTATTGCTTTGAGACAACAACTACTACATATTATGAATGCATCAGCTTTGGGTGGACACTCTGGACAGTAGGGCACCTTGAAGGGGTTACAATTGTATTTCTTTTAGCCAGCAATGAAGAAAGAGGTGCAAGAATTTGTCTCTAATTGTGATATCTGTCAAAGGTGTAAAGATGAGAATGTAGCATCTCCTGGTCTTTTACAACCATTAGCTATACCAACTCAAGCCTGGAATGACATTAGTCTTGATTTTGTAGAAGGACTTCCTACATCTCAAGGCAAAGAGGTGATCCTGGTAGTAGTGGATAGATTCACCAAGTATGCACATTTTGTAGCCTTATAACATCCATATACAGTAGCTCAGGTGGCAGAAGTTTTCATTAGAGAAATCTATAAATTGCATGGGTTCCCAAAGACAATGGTTTCTGGTAAAGATAAGGTGTTCACTAGTTTATTCTGGCAACACTTGTTTAAAACAA